>NC_082694.2:43136450-43436450 GCF_949987515.2 Delphinus delphis | reverse complement strand
TGATTTTGTTATCTAAAGTGATCAAGAAATGATTTATCTTGCAATATCAAAACTAGTTAATTAATAATGAATAGTTTCTAACATTACAAGATTGAATTTTTGTGCACCAGTTTTGTGAGACACTTCAGCTGCATATATTTTCGTGAACATATAGACAAATGCATTTGAACGAAGTCTGAATAGGTAATATTTGAGTTGGGGCTTTGCCCCTTCTCTGAGCTCCCCTCACCTGTCCTACATCCTAGGAGAGGCTGGTTTCATTCAGGGGCTGAGGAAGGAAGCTGCCTTTGATGGCAGCCAGGGTCCCTGCTTGGTAAACCTCTTCTACCAGTGTCTTAATGCCTGAAATCCTTTCTCCTGGGGGCAAGAAACTTTCATCACATTGAGAGAGAAGATTCAAAGGCAAAGGCCCTGAAGGAAAGAGAGCATGTGGATTTAAATTAATCTTGCTGACAGTTATTCTAAGAGCAGAGAGAAGCAGAGGTGAGGAGGAAAGGAGGCACCTCCAGATGGAGAAGGGGTGTAGACATGAGAGGCGAGCTTGGGCTTCCTCAGGGTTTCACCTAGGCAGGGCTGGTCAGAGTGTCCATAGAGTAGCATGGCTTTGCATCACGCATGTATAGATTTTCTTGATTCTCATTGTTATGTGTTAATTGTCATAATATCAAAATCTCAGTGTTTAAGGGATGTTAAGGAACATTTAGTGCAACCCTTCATCATTAAGATGAAGAAACTGGAACCCAGACAAATCTACCCTGTGGTTTATCCAAACCTTGGTTAAAAAAAAAAAAAAAAAAAAAAAACCATTTTTCAACGGGATTTGACTGTGTTTAAATCCTTCCAGAGACTTTAACTTAATAATTTGCTCTATAGTCTGTCAGTAATAATTATACTGTGTATTTTATATTTTATGTATATAAAATATACTGTAGCTGTTTCTAAAAAGGATGGAGACAAGAAGTTATGTTTACACTGAAGTTTAGAGTTTGTGAAATGCTTTCTGCATTGACTTTCTTATATTCTTAGTTGATCTGGCATAAAAGCTTTTCTTTCCTTTTTTCTTTCCTTTTCTTTTCTTTTCTTTTCTTTTTTTTTTTTCCGTAGGGGAGGAGAGTCTAGGAGTCATGCATATTGTTATGTCTGTAGTCGACTCAAGCCTACTGGATTTATTGTGCATCTATTAGTTACACAGCTCTTCGGTAATCTGGAGGAGGGTGTGGGGAGGAAAATAGTCACTCAGTCATTCAACAAAGATTTATTAAGGATCTGCTCTGTGCTAAGAACTGGGGAGACTTAAAAAAAGCCCCTACATTCATGGAAGCTGCATTTTAGCAGGTGGGGTAACAACAGGACAAACAGGGACATTAATTATAGAATCATGCAAGTATTAAAAAATTACAACTGCTCTAAGTAGCCTGAGGGAGGGAGACTTGAAGCTTTGAGTGGGTGCCACAGGGTGAGCTTTTCCTGTCAGACAGGCTCCCTGAGGAAGTTGTGACTGAGCTGAGGCGCTCTGGGGAAGGGCAGAGGAGAGAGATACCCAGGCAGAGGGAACAGTGTGGGCAGAAGCAGAGGGCACACGAGCCAGTGAAAGAGAGCTGGGGTGAAGGCAGTATGGGATGCAAGGTGGAGGGTCACAGGGAAGGCCAGACCTCACAGGGCCACGAAGGCTGTGCTGAAGATGATTGGGCTGTATTCTAAAAGTAACGGGGGCTTCCCTGGTGGCGCAGTGGTTGGGAGTCCGCCTGCCGATGCAGGGAACACGGGTTCGTGCCCCGGTCTGGGAAGATCCCACGTGCTGCGGAGCGGCTGGGCCCGTGAGCCATGGCCGCTGAGCCTGCGCATCCGGAGCCTGTGCTCCGCAACGGGAGAGGCCACGGCAGTGAGAGGCCCGCGTACCGCAAATAAATAAATAAATAAAAGCAACGGAAGCAAGTGGATTGTTTGAAGCAGCATAGTAGTGTGGTGACCTGATTAGATCTGGTTTTGAGATGACCACTTTGGCAGCCATGTGGGGAAAGGATTGGCTGGGCAAGAGTGGAGCCTTGGCTGGGAGGAGCTGACCAGCTTTTTCGGCGAGCAAAACCAACACACGTCCCCATGGTACAGATGGGGCAGCTGAGGCCTGAGAAATGACATAACCAGGCTCAGAGTCCATGTTTCCTGATTCCTAGGCCAGGTATTGCTGTCGGAACTATCCCACCTTCAAATGTAACACAGATGTCTGCTGCTTGGCATGTGTGCACTGAAAATAATATTGCTTCAGGAGTGTCTGAGGTGCCACCTAAATCTGTGCCCTTCTACAAGGCAGGCAGCCTTGTTTGGTGACAGCCTGTAATGGGCAGCACATTCAGGGAGCTGTTTCTCTCTCCGTCGTGACACCATTTAGTTTCTACTCTCTTGATGACCTTTATACAGACCATACAGCTTAGAAAGCCAATATTAGCAGAACCAATATTTTTTTTTAATCCTCAGGAGAAAACTGCAAGGTGAATATTATTATTGTCTCTATTTCACAAAAGAAGAAGCTGAGTTTCAAAGAGGCTGAGTGCTGTGTTTTCTAGTCTCCTCATCTGTAAAATGGGGATGATAATATTACTGACCCTGGAGGATTTTATGAGCAATGCTGATGAGGATTTTAGCACAGGGCTGAGCACAGAGCGAGTGCTCAGTAATTGTTCATTTTTGTTATTATTATCCATGGAATTCAAAGCCAGATTTAATGATAATTGATAGTAACTGACGAGGTATCATGGTTAATATATTTGTTTTCATCTCCTTTTCATAATAGTTATTTTCTTTTAAAGAAATAGTAAAAGCAATTTAATAACTACCCAAAATTTGGAAAACAGTCATATATATCCTATTTATCTTGATAGAATATGATAGCTTTCATACATGTTTTCCTTTTTTTTCTAGAAGTGTCCCTATCTATACATAGTTGGAATCATAGTGTACCACAATTTTATAACCTCTTGACATTATACCAGAATTTTTCATGTTGCTGCCAAGCCTTGGTGAATATCTTTTTTTTTTTTTTTTTTTTTCGGTACGTGGGCCTCTCACTGCTGCGGCCTCTCCCGCTGCGGAGCACAGGCTCCGGACGCGCAGGCTCGCGGCCATGGCTCACGGGCCCAGCCGCTCCACGGCATGTGAGATCTTCCCGGACCGGGGCACGAACCCGCGTCCCCTGCATCGGCAGGCGGACTCTCAACCACTGTGCCACCAGGGAAGCCCCAATCTTTTTTTTAAAGAAGTGATTTGCTGAAGATCATGGGGGTGAGTAATGGCAGAACCAAGATTTGAAGTCTTCTTTCTACTATGCTAATGATGCCAGTGGGAAAAAAAATTCTCAAGGCTAAGGTGTGAAACAGCCAGTCATTCCTTAGGGACCGTTTGAGGCAGAAAAAGGGCAGAAGTCTAGGATTTGGAAGTTCTGAGTTTGAGTCCTGCCCACCAGTCATGTACTGTTTGACTTTGGTCTTCTTAACTACAGCATAGATCCATTGGTTTTTGCCCATGTTTCCTGGGAAGTCTGAGGCTTAGATAATGCATCCAGGTGCTATTGGAGCAGTATTAATCAAAGCCCTGGTGTGGGGTAGCATTTTGCTCTGAATCCTGAACACTGAGCTGCTCTAAGAAGCAGTAGTATAGTCCATCTCAGACATGAATCTGCATGTGAATCATTTGGGAATCCTGTTAAATTCTGTTTCAATAGGTCTGGGGTAGGCCTGGGATTTTACATTTCCTACAAGCTCCCAGGCAATGCCTGATGCTGCTGCTGCTGCTTGGGCCATGGACCACATGGACCACACTTTGAGAAGCTGGCTATAGCAGCCACTCCGAGTGGTCATTCACCCGCACAGATGACTGTCCCCATGGTGCAGAGCAACCTGCCCATGGGGCAGTTTTAATAAGTGAAAAGCATAAGGATTAATAGTAGTTAGCCAGATGCTCCCAAAGTGGGGTCTAATATGCTGGAGTGTGTGAACTCCCCACCTATTTGTGGAAGACAGTAACCTGGAATAATGGAGTAATAGGGAAAGTCCTGGCCTTTCATTATTATTGTTTCTCTTACTTGACCATAAACCCAAGAATGACTTTTTCCATCCTAGTTTTATATTGTTGGAGATTCCACCAAGTTCCCCTTAAAAGCTGACCAAGGAAATCTGCCAGCAGCAACTTAGAAGCCACGATGCATTGTTACAAATCTTTCCAAACATCTGCTGCATGAAAAGAAGCAAGATCCCGCAATGGCTGAGGGCAAGAGGGCTTCTCCAAAGTGGGATGTCCCAGAACTGCTCTGAGGAGGCCCTTTCTCTGCACGCTGGCTGCCCCGGGAGGCTCCAGCACCTGTTCTTACACACTCCTGCTGGCTTCTGTTGTTTGCAATCACTGTCAAAAGCGTCCCAGGAGAGAGCTGGGACAAGCCTTGTCAGGGAACAAGAAAAGCCCTGGAGTGTGGCAGTTGGCCTCACAAATGTGAAGATGTTCACAGTCCCAGTAGGGACTCTCATTTCCCTTTTCACATCACTAGGAGCCTCATGTCAAAAGGAAATCCTTTGAATTTAGGTACTGTGGCAGAGAATGGTCCTTTGAAACTCAGGTGACATCGATAGCCGAGTTTCATTTTTCTAAAACTGAAATGTCATGAGCAGTACTTGGAGGTACTCCACGGCTATCGGGCCCTGTGGAGTTATTGCCCAGAGAGTTGCATGCTACATGTTCAAGAAGAAAGATTCCTTGGTTGGGAGTAGAGGAAAAGTAGTCTGTGTGTTAGACCTGAGCTTTGAAAGATTAGTGTAGCTTTCAAGGAAACATTCCAAGGGAGAATATGATAAATGTACTTTTATTTTTGTTCCTTGGTAGAATTGTGCAGTTACTTCAACTTGATAGCGCAAGTGGCTCTGTCCTTAAGTGTCATCCTTAAGCCTGCATTTTAGGATGTGTGAACAGTTTTTGATATAATAAAGCCAGGATTTTCAACATTTTTTGTATTTATCTTATTGTAAGCAGTGGGGAAGCAGAATTCTTTTGCCTCAAAAGTTTTTCTGCCTTTTCATTGATTGTCAAAGTCTCAGTTTAAAATTTAAAGTGCAGAAAATAGTTTTTGAAATACAAAGAATACTGTTCAGGGGATGCTTAACTAGCAGATCTTATGTAACTAAAAGTTAACTTAGTAAAAGATACATTTTTGATATGCTAAAAGGTAGCATTTACACTTAAAAGCTGCTTTCTTTTGCATGAACATCGTCCATCCTAATGGCTTCACAATAAAATGAAGTTACAGCCTGGATTTCAGACTATTACTTATTTATCAAAAGTGTAATCACTATTAAGGTGCTGAATTTTCTTCACTCAAAATATTAATATGATTGACTTGAGCGTTTTTTTTGACATCTTTATTGGAGTATAATTGCTTTATAATGTTGTGCTAGTTTCCGCTGTATAACAAAGTGAATCAGCTATATGTATACATATATCCCCATATCCCCTCCCTCTTGTGTCTCCCTCCCACCCTCCCTATCCCACCCCTTTAGGTGGTCACAAAGCACTGAGCTGATCTCCCTGTGCTATGCGGCTGCTTCTTAATTGAGTTTTGATTGTGATAAAAGATGTCAGAGTTACTTAGATTTTTGGAGCCTTTTCAAATCTAAATAGCAGGGAAACAATAGTGCAAGCTTATTTACTTTATTTAATGGAACACAATTTACATTTAGGAACTGTTTTCATAGTGAATCTGCTTTAAGCATGAAGCAAAAGGTCTGTCTTTGAAATGTTCTTCCCTTTGTGACCAAGTAAATAACTGGGTTTTTGTTAAACTGATATTTATTATTTCCTTTGGTTCATTTGAGGTTTTATATATATTTTAAAATGAAATAATTTCTTCTATAAATAATTACTTTATTAGAAAACTATAAAATGATGTCTTGAACATTAAAATCAGGTTATTTGGCTACCAAATGAATCACCATTATTTTCCTTCGGAATTTTTAATTCTGCCGTATTACTAGAATTACGGTCTTTTAATGTAAATTAAAAATATGATTTTGGTTCTCAATTACTAATGAATGTCATAGGAGTTTAAAAAGTGTTTTTAAAACTGGTATGATCCGTAAGTAAGGAGATCTGATTTTCAGAATGGCTGGTTTTGTAGAATCATGGACAAATCAGTGTAAAAGATCCATGTAATGCAAAATTCAGAAAAAGGACATCCGGTCACCTTACTCAAAGGAGTATGATGAAAATAATTAGGATTAAAACTGTCAGCCTAAAGGCAGGTATATTTTCACGGTTCCACAAATAGAGGAAAGTCTTCTGTCAGATGAAATTCTGGTAATTTTTGCAAGGCCTCTTATAGAGGACAATGTCCAGCTTTGAGCTCCCTGCCTGACCCCTCTTTTCAGTGGGAGATATTGCTGAAAGCTTGGTTCTTACCATGACAACCTTCCGCAGCAGAGAATGAGGGAGCTCTCCAAGCTTAGGATAATTGGAGCCTTTGTTAAAGGGGAAGTGGCATACTTCCAAGCCTTGCCTCTGCTTATAAATGGTGCATAAATTGCAAGCCTTTCAACCTTTCAAAGTCCCTCTTGCCCTTTTTAAAGTCAGCATTGGGATAGTGACTACGAAGAGGGACCTATCACTTCAGGGAAGGAACTGGGGCTGTGGGATTGTGAACTCTCTTTCTACTATCCAGTTTATCCAGATGTAGGAGCACCAGAGAGACTGCTAGGTAAAAGCCTGACTTTGGAGGAGAGATGCCTCTGGGTGTGAAGGTGCCCGTAAAGGGGCTTCTCCTCTACATGGACATCCACACAACCTTCACATTTTAAAATTTTGTTTTGGAATAAATCCTTCATTGTTTAAAAAAAAAAAGGGCCAAAACTCTAGCATGAACTGGTCAAACCAAATTTTAGTTTTTAGGTAAAAGTAAAAGTAATTATGACATTGTACTTCCTAAACTTGTATATTCTCAAAAAATCCTGAAAGCATACATATTCATTTGTAAGCTCATATAGCAACTGATATACAGAAACCTTTCAATATGTTCTGTCAGAGTGAAATGCTGTTTCATGATATTTATTCAGCCTACAGAGTAGATTTCTCCCATACAATATTCTTCCCGGCAATGTGTATGTTGTCATTTATTTGTATAGGCTTTATGGGGTTAGGCACTTACAGAATATTTTTCATGCTAGACAACCTAAGGAAGCTAAAAGAGGTATGGCATGATTCAGTTTATAGATCATGAGCTAAAT
Source organism: Delphinus delphis (assembly GCF_949987515.2). Lineage (NCBI taxonomy): Eukaryota > Metazoa > Chordata > Mammalia > Artiodactyla > Delphinidae > Delphinus > Delphinus delphis. Next base: position 43,429,191 of record NC_082694.2, on the reverse strand, counting down.
TTACATGGAGAGCCAAGTTTCCAGCTTCAAGCAAATGACTTATCTGTAATCTGATACAAGTAAAATGACTGACCTTTCAAATGTTTATTGGGCTTCAAGTGTCCGGAACAATCAATATGTACATTATTGTTTATATTTTATGCTCCTGATCCCATTAATGTATGCCTACGGAGTGCCGGGACACCATTAGTTTCTGATACTTCTGAAGCTATTGGGTGGTATCTATCAAACAGAAAGGCAGCCGCTATTGCCTTGTGACAGTTTTTGCATTTCTTGAGCTCAATGTTTCATGAACTGCTTCTCTAGTTTTGGTAATCAATCCTTTTATTGCTCCGAAGCGTCCTCAATTAAATAATAATGAACCAATTTGTTTAAAACGAATCTTTAACTTGCAGACTCATTAATTTCTCCATTGTGAGTGTCAGAAGATGTGTTCTTGGGCAGGGAAGACCAGAGAAGCTTGGTGGAGTGGACTGATTGCTGGGTGTGGGAGTCACGAGGATGACTGACTGTCTCTAACTGGTTGTGTGACTTTGGACAGGCCTCTTAATGTCCCGGAGCCTCTGGTTCCCCAATTGTGAAGTGGGTGAGGTGCACCAGATAATCACTAAGATCCCTTCCAGTGTGGACATCCAATAAATAATGGGATATCAATATGCAAATATGTGGGCAGCAGTGCAACCTTACCAGTAAGTGCAGAACTGAGACACGGAGAAGTACTTTAACCACCCTACCTCCCCTCTGAATAAGGAAAGAAGGGAAAGCTGCATTCCTTCTTATTTGCCCAGAATATATTGGACTCATCGTAGGTATTGGGAGAGAGGTATTTGTGAAGCATACACATGTATAACAAAATATAGAGAGATATATAAAAATGTTAAATATATAAATACAAGTATAAATATATAAATATTTCATAAATACACATATACAAATATATATACTTTTATGTAGACCTATAATTATATAACTATATATATATAATTATATGTATTATATATAGACCCTCTTCTTTCACTTTACTTTCTTCCACTCCACACAACTTATCCCTACCTCACCCAAAAAGGGTTCAAAGTGAAAACTGCCACCTGTTATTGAGGTAGAACAGAAACTCTGAGTTGTTCATTGAAGGGGACAGTTACGCATTTCTGTATTAATTAACTCTCTCTTTGTAGGGTTTTGTTATTGGAGAGTCTAATGACTTAAACATCCATGGTCCAATTAAAAAGTTATGACTTGATGAATTGGTTTCTAAATTCTCTATGTTATCGACAAGTTGCTGCATCCCTGAAGCTATGATATGTCATCCATTATTAACTTTGATGGCATTAAAAAAGATAAATTAGATCTTTTAGGCAGAAACGGGTTCTCACAAAGGCAGCCCTTCAAAAGGGGACATGGTCTCAGTTTTCTCTGAATTTCAACCCACTTATTTGTTTGAGTTTATTCTGGTTTCACTGAGACTTTATTGATTGTTTAGTAAACATTAACAGACAATAGAGCTTTCTTAATATAAGCAGATAATAGATAATGTATAATGCAGTTTAAATGATAAAATCCTTTTGCCAGAAATATAAAATCTGCCATAAGGACTGGAAGTGACTTCATTAAAAAAATTAAAATTTACAATGAAAATTTCAGAAAGGAAACCTATCTCTTCAATGGGCAAAAAGTTAAATTTACTCTTAAGACAAGAGCAATAGATAAGAACATATGAATAAAACGTGCTATTTCTAAGCCACATTTAAAGTATCCACATCTACATTTTAGGAACAAATTAGCTTCCTTTGAACTCTTGTAGTTTGTGCCAGGATAAGGGTAAAAGTCAATAATAATAAATACAACTTAAAATAACATTCGAAATTTGAGCTCAATAGCCATAGTTGATTTATTACAGAGAGAAAATGTTCTTACCTTGGCTTTTGCACAACTCCTTTTTCTTACTATTATTTACTTCTTCGACCTAAAACAATCTTTTGCTTCATAGTCAGAATCTTATTTTTCTAACATTGTAAGTCTGAGTCTACCGTTAAGTTTCCAGTATTGGCTGCAATGCAAGATGTGTTGGGGAAAAAAATGACTTAGGCAAGATTTTAATACCTCAAATTGGACCTGCCCTTTATCCCACAATCCCTTTTGTGTGCCTCATTATTGATCAAACTTATGCAGTTTTTTGAAGCCCTGGAATTACCAAGGCAGTATTTTATTTTTCTATTTATCTCCTTAGCAAAATTGTTGCCATCTCTGACCTTTCAAAAATGTTTATGCCAAGGTGTTCGCTATTAATCCCACACAGGAAGGAGTGAGAAGCCTCTGGGTTGGGCTCTCTTGTTTACCAGAAGATAAGATTTTCTTGCAAAATCAGAGGTTTAGAGGTGGCAGATTTTGGCTGCTATTTTAACTTTCACAGAACAATATAGCTTGAGAAGATTAATATTTCCTAATTAATAGACCCATTAATAGGATAAGTAAAGAAAGGATAAGGCTTTCTATAAAGTATGAAGTAGCTCTACCAGCCTAGATCTGTTTTCATATCTAGGAAATTCAGGAATGGAGATGTAAAATCAGAGATTAGAAAGGACCTTAAAGATCGTTTAATTCAATCCATTTTATTTTGCAGATTGTGAAACAAACGTAGAGAAGTTGTCATTTCTGTTACTTAACCAGTAAAGATCACATCAAAGCCCTTTGACTACCTATCTAATGTTCTGTGATTGTCAGTAAGACCGAAGCTCTACTTGAATGCTGGAGATTATGTTCTGATGTGGGTTGCCTTTGTGTGGACAACAACCTGCTACAGTCTATGTGGATGGGCAAATTTTTCAGTTACTGACAAAACAGAGAGACATTCTCTATCTTATAAGGCCCCACTTTATTTGGCCCTGCTTACCACTTTGACTTCATTTCTTGCCACTCTCTCCATCATCCACCTCGTCTCCACCCTTTCTACTTTTCCTGGGAACCTCTCAAGCTCTTTCCCATGTCGGTTTTCCTTTAGTCTGGAATGATCTTCCCCAAATCTTTCCTCAGCCGGTTTCTACTGGTCATTTAGGTTTCAGCTCACATGCCACTCCTCAGATGGGCCTTTCTTCACCACCCAATATAATAATGAGAATAGTCATATAAGTAATGAATCAGCAGCTAACACTGAGCTCTCAGTTAATGCCAGGCACTGTGCTATGCACTTATAGAAAGCACTTAATTCATTAACCCTCAAGAAAACCCTGTAAGGCATGTAGTATTTTTATTTCCATTTCATAGTCAAGGAAATTGAGGCACAAAGAGGGGAAACAGCTCCTCTAAGGTCACATAGCTAATTAGTGGCAGAGCCAGGATATGAACTCAGGTGGTCTGGCTCCTTTATCTTTCATAGCCCCCTCCCTTGTCACTGTCTAGCCGAATACCCTATTTGACTGCCTTTGTAGATTTTTTGCTAGCTGATTAGATCCCGTTCTTTATCTCCCCTCCATCCCATCAGACTCTAAGTTCCATTAGAGCTGGGACCTTGCCTCTCTTTTCCATTGCTGTTTTCACCCAGGTCTAGAATAATGCCTCTATCTAGTGGTATCTCAATAAATCCTGCATGAATGAATGAATTTGAGAAAAGGCAGCAGAAACAGTGAGAATGAAAGAGGTTGTTGGGCTGCGAGTTGACTCCCTAGTGAATGTGGTATGAGAATCCTCTCAGCAGCAGAAGCAAGACTGATGAGAGTGGGAATAAGAGAGTGGAGGCATTAAGAATGGGCTAGTTTTCAAGGTTGGCAGTAAGGGGAGCAGGGGATGATACATAGCAGTTGTGGTTTTATGCTTTAGTCAGAAATCCTAATGAGAATCTTGCACCCTTGCAACTTAAGAATGCTCTCTTGCAGCTCTTTAATGATTACAGATATGTGAAGACTCATTTCTGTCTCATTTTCCCACCTATTTGACCTGCTGAAAAACCGAAATAATGGCTCGATCACAGATTTGTTGTCCACCTTCATGCATTTCACCAAGGCTACACTCCTCAGCAGTCACTTTCCAGGATCATCCTTGGGGGAACAGACCTTCCCTCATCACTTTCTGTGGAGTCGGGAAGTCTATATAAAGTACCCGCAACTTGCCTTTGAATCCCAGAATACGCATCATTTGTCCTTTTCTACACACTCTTTGAAGCTGCCTACGGTATTACAATTATAATTTCTTTTCCTGGAATTTACACCGGGATACAGACCATAGAAATAGTGTCAACTTCAGTGGCTCTGAACCTCCCCTGAATGGCTAACCAGAAATATTTCCATGACATCGTTCTGCTTTCTGATGTGTCCAATAGGTAGCCCCTCGTCCCCACTACAACATTTACTACCATCAAAAGAAGGCTGATGCCAGAAATTTCACTTGTAAAAGCTAACCCCTTTAAAGTGGTTTTGGGTAGCTTTCCTTCTGGTTTCTCTAACGAGGCACTGGTCTGAAATTGCAGGGGGAAGGAACCCTTGGTTTTACAAACACTGTCTTTATTAAGAAGCCAGATACTGCTACTATTTCAGGGAAGGAAATATTTGCCTTCCTTTCAAATGCAGCAAAACATGTTGTCTCTTTCTCAGCATCAATTATAAATCAAGGTTCTCTACGGAATTCTCTTTTTTTCTCTGTGTGTGTTCTCGTGTTGTTAGTAATTTAGAAAAGTTAATAATTCAAAGAGAGCCAGGCAATAACTGTTAAAGTTCAAGGGCAAATGTCATAGCATGACACGATCTGGCCCAGCGTCTCTCAGAGACGGTGCTGCGGGCATTTGGGATAGACGAGTCTTCCTTGTGAGCAAGGTCCCCAGGCATTGCAGGATGTGGAGCATTCCTGGTCCTGGGTCACAACTTCCAGTAGCATCTGCCAGTTATTGTGACAGCCAAAAACCCCTCACACGTTTGCAATCGACCTGTAGGAGTAGGTAGTATGTCCCTGGCCTTGACCTAGCTCAGGAATCATACACACAAATGCCAGTATCTAGCCAGATAACATAAATGTGATAATCTGGCCCAGTGTAAGGCAATATGGAGTGGTGTGTTCTGTGCTTGCTGGGGAATGTGCATGATTTACTTAGAGGTATTCAAAATCAAAGTTTAATAGACTTTAAACTAACTCTTTGAAGCACCCTCAATGTGTCAGGATCACCCCTTCCATTTCCTGACCTTTGCTTTTCCATCTGCCTACTCTTCAATTCCATCACCTTGACCCTTTTTTAAACAGTCATCTACCCATTACACTGTATTGCAGTGAATTCATGCCACAGTTTTCTCCTCTGCTGAGCTGTGAGCTCCTTGAGGGCAAGGGTCCGTGTCTTATTTTGTCCCTGTATCTCTAACACCTAATATAGGGCTTGGCACATAGTAGGCCTGCCTTGAACACTAGCTGAAAGAATGAATGAATGAATGAATAAAAATTATTCCAGGTCTTTAACCAATTTTTGAGGAGTTTATAAGAGGGATGTTGAAGTTTTAAATTTTCCCTTAGGCAACAGCTGCTGTGGGTTCTTAGAAGGCACCTCTGGGTTCCATTTAGGTCTTCTTCTTGCACATGAAGCAGGGCTTACTTTCATGTCTCTGTATCTGTTCTGTTTGTTCAGCAGTGCATTGGTTTTGCTGCAGAGTTGGAATAATTTTAACCTGAGATTGTAAAACTTTGTTTCATGAACTCTCACCACTGTGCTCTGCCCAGGATCACATGCTGCTTTCTCAGAGATGTCAGGGTACAGCTGCTTGTAATTCTTCTGTACTAACAATGTGCTCCACTTCTTGTTCCAGTTCATGGCAGGGGACAAGGGATTGCCTCTGCTCTGATCTGGCCTTATTGGCGTTGGGTAGTGATTTTAGTGGAGCTAAAAACTCCTTCCATTCCAAAGTCAAGACTTCCCTGAGTGTATCCTAGATTCCCCTCCCTCCCTCCCTCCCTCCCTCTGTCCCTCCTTCCTTCTCTCCTTTCTCCACTGTCTTCCTGCTGTCTTATTTGGCTATAGCGCCAAATAGGAAATGTGGCATTCAAAGTAGCAGGGTAAATTTATCCTCTGTCCCCAGGAGCTTAAGCAACTGGGTCACCAGGATTTTATGTAGAAAATCTTTTCTACTAACTAGTACATTAAGGAATCCCAGATGCTTACAGCATACCTCATCTTGTTTCCATTCATATTATTATTTCCTGGGAATGTTTTATATTGTTAATGCGCACATTTCTTTTTCTAGTTTGCCCTCCCATAGTCTGCATTTCTTGGTTTGGTTGGCTTTTAAAGAGAGTACACAGCTGTTTGCTTTCCCACAGCCAACATACACATGCCCAGGGTGTTCCCCTGTGATTTTCAAGGCCTGGCTTTCTTCTGATAAGGTCAGCAGCACACACAGCTTATCCACATCTGCTGTGTTCCTTGAGGTCAATCAAAGTATTCTTGCCTCTGGGACTAATGGGAATCTCCCAGAGAGAAACAATTATTGTACTAAAAAAATCTATTGATCTGCATTGTATGGTTCACCAGGTATTTGGGGTTCAGGGATACTTTTTTAAACTGGAAGATTGATTCAGCGGATTCAGAATGAGAAGATGCTAGTGAATACCTTCATGCTATACATTTCCAAGTGTTTGCTGCTGCTGCTACTGCTATAGAATAGCAGAACTCTGAATTCATTTGCTGCAAAATGTCAACAGTGTAGGTCACCTAGCATTATTGACTTCATTGGTTGAATTGTAAGTTCATGATAATAGTATTGGGCACAGTCACAGATCAAAAACAATCAATGGAATTGTGATTGTTCCCGTTAGTGTGATTTCCCATTTCCCCTTTTTCTTTGCTTAAATTTGAGGCCTCCTTTTTAATGTCTCCTGATGCTGATCTGTATGGAAATATAAGGGGCAAACATCACATGTTGCAGAAAGCAAGAGCGTGGGCCTGCCAACTTTTAGAATTCACTTTTCATGTGATCCATGTTGAAATTGTCAAAAGAAATTTGGGACCAGGACAACATTCCATGTGTTGCCATCCAGATCCAGGAATTGAATAAATAATTAAAACCCTTCGATAAACTATCCACCCTTTGGCTCTTTGTTTCAATATATTTTTGTTGTGAAATATTTTTTTCCCACAGTTGCAAGCCAGTTAACTGAGTCCAATCACTTACCCTCCTTTTGGAATTAGAAGACCCAGATCTAAATCCCAGTCACACCCTTATCAGCTATTTGTATCTTTGCTCTGGGTTTATATCTGCAGAGTATGAAAGATACTTTCTTATACTTTCCCATAGCACACAGTGGACCCTTAGAACATAAACCTGATTTCTATCTTTACATTCTAGAAACTCTAAGAGCAATAAATGACCTAAATGCTGAAGAAGATACTGAATGAATCTCAGGGGAATAAAATTGAAGTTTTCTGGGAAAAAATACTTTGTTATGAACTTTTGTCCCTTATGAAGATACTTTTTGAGGACATAGAGGTAGAAACTTGAAAGTTATTATTCCATTAAGGAATAAAGTAATTTTCTGAAGATTTTGTGTTGGGACATTTATTCATTGCTCTTATATTCTCATATCTACTGAAGGAGTCCATAGGGTATTCATTAGTTAGTAGCCTCAGTCTTATCATCTATGAAATGGGGTTAGTCATTGTGACAATCTCATAGAATTTGGTGAGGATTGAATGAGATAATATATAAAGAGCTTTGCATAAGATCTGGCATAGTGTTCAATAAATACTTGGTTAATATTATTTTCAGTACTAATAAAGATCCTACCTCAGAGGTTGCTGCATTTCCAAAGGGAGGTTGAGAGGGATGGAATAGATGTTCTGGAAGCTCATCCTAGCTATAAAATGTATACTTTTGTAATCTTGATAAATCTAAAATACTAAGTACCAGAAAAATGTTGAAGGCTCCATCTTATTTGGACTTGGATTATTCTAAATGACAACTCTCACATATGGAAATCCACATTTTAAAATCTCAAAATGTTGAAAAGCCCCCAAACAAAAACTAAAGAGCATCTAGGTATTTCTTCCTTTCAAATGGTTATAATTTAATGACAACTCATCCTTTTCACAGAGATCATCAAATATGTTTTAGAAGTTAATCTCTATTTTTTTCAAGAAATACAATTAAAAAAAAACCAAATGGAAATAAACCAATCTGTATGAATATTTTTCTCTTGATTAGAGAATATGATGGCTTTAGTTGTTTGCAATGCAAAAGTGCTGCTGCAGGAAGGCCTAATTGATTAGAACAATATAGGGGCTGGCTTAATGCTTTGGGTCAGATCCTTGGGAAATTTACATTCCTTATGCAAAATTAAATGTGTTGCAAGCATCTTTCCTGTAAAATGCCATTTTTTTTTTCTTTTGCTCATTTGGCTCCAAGTTTGGCTCGTGGAGATGAATCATGGGTAGCATTGTCACATCTATTCAGATGCTATTTGTAGACAGCAATGAAATTCTGACTACTATTCTCCTTGCTATTTTAGTTTTGTATTAAAGTCTCCTTTTGCCATTAGAACAACTCAGCATTTCTCATTCTTCTATTTGTAGTCTGCAGGTTGTGGTTTGGTCCTATTTTGGGATAGGTTTTTTTTTTGCTGTTGTTGTTCTAGGTGATTCGCACTTTCATCATGTGCTTTGAGCTCCCTGTAGATGGTGAGTAGGGTTATATCCAACCTGCTCTTAGAGTATCAGGGCCCCCAGAGAGGTTAGCGGTACTCTCACTCAAAGTGGCAGGTTTCTCATCACTACTGCTCTTCCCTGTGGTTACCTGTCCTTGCAGCTGACTACACTGCGCTGGGCTGTTTAGATGTGATCGCGTGACCAGCAGACCCTTTGTTCTCTCCTTCAGTTCTACAAGTCTCAGAGTATAGGCCAGTTCATTGTTTTTGTTTGTTTTTTGTTTTGCGGTACGCAGGCCTCTCACTGTTGTGGCCTCTCCCGTTGCGGAGCACAGGTTCCAGACACGCAGGCTCAGCAGCCATGGCTCACGTGCCCAGCCGCTCCGTGGCATGTGGGATCTTCCCGGACCAGGGCACGAACCCGTGTCCACTGCATCGGCAGGCGGACTCTCAACCACTGCGCCACCAGGGAAGCCCAAGGCCAGTTCATTGTTGATGGACCTTTTCTGATCTAGAATTGACTGGACATGACAAGTGCATGTGAGGAGGAGGGAGAGGGGGAAATTGAAAATAACTATTAGGTTTATAGATTAGAGCTACTGAGTGGATAGTGCTTGTAATACTAAGATAAGGAATAAGGAAATAGGTTTGGTTGGAAAAATAATAAAGTCGGCTGGTTTTGGACATGAGCTTGCTGTGCCTTCAGGTCAACCTTGAGGTGGAGATGCAGAGAAGCCACTGGAAAGAAGATCTGTAGCTCAGATACGTAGGAGGTTGGCTCCTCAAAGGGAGGATCTGTACCTTAAAGTCACTTTTAGAAAAATAAATGCACACATTTTTCAGTTATGTGAAATCAGCTGTAGGTTACCCGGAGTGTGTGGGCATCTCCTTTTATAAGAATTTCCTGACTCCAAAATGTCTCTTTTAACTGGCAAAAACTGATACCTGCAGTTATTTTTTTTCCTTTTTACTCTGGAAAATTTCAAACATATACAAAAGGGAGAGAACAGTGTAAAGGACCCCCACTTACCATCACCTCGCTTTACCAATTTCCAACTCATGCGCAAATTTGTTACGCTTAAACCACTCCCACCCATTTCTTCTCTTCCCAGGGACTATTTTGAAGCAAATCTCAGATATTATATTATTAAATCCATAAACACTGTGGCATGTACCTCTAAAAGATAAAACATTATTTTAAAAACATAAACATGGGACTTCCCTGGTGGTCCAGCGGTTAAGACGCCACGCTCCCAAGGCAGGGGGCCCCGGGTTCAATCCCTGGTCAGGGAACTGGATCCCACATGCCGCAACTAAGACCAGGCACAGCCAAATAAATAAATTAAATAAATAAATATTAAAAAAATAAGCACAATATGATTATCCCATCTAAAAATTAACAATAATTCCTGAATATTATTAAATATCCATGCAATGTTTAAATTTCCTCATCTCATAATTTTTCAAGATGATAGTTTATTGAAATTAGTATGGAAATAAGGCTTCTACATTGTAATCTGTTATGTCTCTCAAAGTTTTTTTTCTTTTTTAATGTATAGGTTTCCCTTCCCCTCTCTCTTTTTTTTCCTTCAATATATTTGTTGAAGAATCCAGGATAAAGTCAGTTTTTAAATTTCAGCACTGAATACGTTTGGTTCTCAAAAACTGCTGGTGCTGTTGAATAAGCCAGAATTTCGAAGAGTGGGAGTCAAGGAAATCCATTCCTAAACTGAGCGGCACAACTGTGCATTATAATCATGTGGTAAGAGGGAGGTGCCAGCGGGATGGGGGAGTTTCCAAATGCAAAGCAGTATAGATGGACTGGGGTGGGTCGTTTCATAGCAGCTTCTCTAATTTCCCTCAATACCTTTCACTCAAATCAAGGTTAAATATAGCCTGCTACGTTAATATTAATTAAACTTTAGAGCTGGTTATCCTGATAACCATCAGCATACACTTATTAAGCTTCTCCTACTTTTGGATACTCAGGTTTGTCACTATACTGGGTTACCACTGAGGTCTTTAGTTGTGAAGGTTTAAGAGTGATTTCTCTGAAAATCTCATTTCCTTACCTCAAGAAAGAGTGTGTAAGTATATATTTTGGTCAGTTGTTCCACTTTTCCTTTTTCAGATCTGGTAGAAGTTTTCTGGGACACAGTATGCATATAATATATACTACCTGTATTTGTTTTTTGTTTTTTTTAAGATGTTGGGGGTAGGAGTTTATTAATTAATTAATTAATTTTTTGGCTGTGTTGGGTCTTCGTTTCTGTGCGAGGGCTTTCTCTAGCTGTGGCAAGCGGGGGCCACTCTTCATCGCGGTGCGCGGGCCTCTCACTATGGCGGCCTCTCTTGTTGCGGAGCACAGGCTCCAGACGCGCAGGCTCCGTAGTTGTGGCTCACGGGCCTAGTTGCTCTGCGGCATGTGGGATCCTCCCAGATCAGGACTCGAACCCGTGTCCCCTGCATTAGCAGGCAGATTCTCAACCACTGTGCCACCAGGGAAGCCCTGTTAGTTTGTTTTTGAGTACTGTTACAGATGCAAAGTCTTACCCAAAGGGAACAAATTTCATTGGTAGGTTTCTTTAGGGTCTGACATAGGCCACTGGAGGAGATTTTGAGTGTAACATTTAAGCACCTAGGAGGTGCCAGACCCTCTTGAATTGTCACAGAAATCCTGGAAGTGGGAATTGTCCCTGTTTAGTAAGGCAGCACCGAGTGTCTCAATCTGCCAAGGTCTACTTCCCAGCTCTTCCACTGACTTGCTCTGGACCTTGGACAAGCAACATAACTTTTCTAAGCCTCAGTTTTATATCTGTAAAATGGTTTGTTGTGAGTATTACATGAGGTAATGTGTGTTAGCGCCACTAGTGCAATTCCTGGCACAAAATAAGCACTCAACAAATGTTAGCTGTTGCTATTATTTAGGGTAGGGTCTTGAAATCCTTCCATTTTGTACAGTTTCCTACTCTTCCTCCCTGTAGGGCTGTGCTTGGCCTCTCAAAGGCAGAGGGGGATACTTCCTGTGTTGGGTGGCCTCCTCCCCCCTGCACAGACCATTGAGGAAATTGCTTGGAACTGGAACCACTCTGGTTCCATCTCTGATCCCTTCTTTCTCACCCTGACCTTCTGCACAGCTTGACTTACAGTCTACTGACTCTTCCTTGCTTAAAATGAAATTAATTTCTCCCTGTGGCATCATTCTCCTAGGCCACCTGCCTGCTATTTCCCCATAAAATTCAAATGATTTCAGTGTTTCAGGGAACTTAAGGTGAGAAATGTGGGAAGATGTGGAACTGATAGCCCTCAGCCTGGCCAGCAGTTTTAATTAGAGTGACTGTGTACTGTGCTGTTAATTAAATGGGGAGTTATTTTTAGATGTGTGCCTTCATTAGTCCTTCTGTGCACCTCTTCCTTCAGATTTGTAAAAAGCAGGTTAATTTATGTCCTGGTTAGAAGTCACTAACTCTTTATCTTCATCTTGTTCAGCAAAATCACTCATGGGGCTTCTCTGTTGCTAGAAAATCCGGGTGAAGGCAGGATGGACACTGCGCTTGGGAAGCAAAGCTGCTTTCCTTCCTGTAGTGCATTCTCTCCAGTGATACCTCCCAAAGACAGAGCTCTAGGGTGTGGAGATTTGCTCCAAATACTCTTATATTACGTGCTTTTGCACTTCATCACAGAATCCAGCTCTCAGAGCTATTAAGTCAGTTTAAAAGCACAAGCATTTGCTATTTGTTGGGGGTTGATTCACCCTTCGGTACACACTAGCAATTTATCTCCAGGGCTGTTTCTAATGTCTTGTTGTAGATTGCGTCATCTTGAATTTAAAGAAACATACATAAAATTTGAAGCAAGATTATACCAAGTAAATATAGGTATGTGATTGTGTGTGTGTGTGTGTGTGTGTGTGTGTGTGTGTGTGTGTATATATATATATATATGCCATATATGTACTTTAAAAATAGATGAATCTTCAAAACAAAGATACATTCTGTATGATTCCATTTATATAACACTCTCAAAATGAACACTGTAGAGACAGAGACAAGATCAGTGGTTGCCAGGTATTAGGGACAGGGTGACTAAAAATGGAACACTTTTTGGTGATGGGTCAGTTCCAGATCTTGACTGTGGTGGTAGTTATACAAATCTTTACATGTGACAAAATTTTATAGAACTAAACACACACACACACACACACACACACACACACACACAAAGAAAAAAAGAAAAATAATCCCAGCATAATACATAATTATAGTACATGATTATGTATTATAACATGTATTAAGTCAAATATGCACAAATAAAAAAAATAAAGTAGAAAGCAAATAAAACATGTATTGCTAAGATTTGGGGTAGACTTATTAGCTGTAGCTGGATAGGCAAATTATTACAGTTATTTAATCAAGTCCTATTTATGTGCAATGTCAGTTGAAATAGGTTTACTGAAGTCTTCTGCTTTCATATGGTGTTTAGTGCTTAATAATGAATAATAATGCATTTGAATTTCCTACAACTATGTTATGATTTCAGTACCTTGCATTTTGCTTCAGGCTTCATCAGTAATTTCATGTGGCTCTTCCTATGATCAAGGCATTAAAAATCTTAAGTTGGGCTTCCCTGGTGGCGCAGTGGTTGGGAGTCCGCCTGCCGATGCAGGGGACGCGAGTTCATGCCCCGGTCTGGGAGGATCCCGCATACCGCGGAGTGGCTGGGCCCGTGAGCCCTGGCCGCTGGGCCTGCGTGTCCGGAGCCTGTGCTCCACGGCGGGAGAGGCCACAACAGTGAGAGGCCCGCGTACCGCAGGAAAAAAAAAAAAAAAATCTTAAGTTAACAAAGAGTTATTTTTTTGCCTTAGAACAGAACATAGCTTTAATGCATGAGTTTATAAATGTTCATTCCTGTTGTGGACATTAGCTTCTGTGTGGTCAGTCATCAATAACACAGAATTTATGGGAAATAACTCTTTTTTTCTCTTTCCCTTTAAGACCATCATCCCACTTCGATACGAGTATTGACTCTGACCGATTTTCAGAAGTGTAGGGGTAACTAAGAAGACCACCTTTCTCTTCGTTTCTGACTCTTGATTTTCTTGAAAACATTAACTTCTTATACATAACCAGTCTTGATAGATCATGAGGAGTTTAAGCTTATTTTGTGGGATCCCCTTTTGTGTTTATTGTCTCCCTTTTAATGATCCTTTGCACAAAATTCCCAGTGCCTCATATGGCTGGGGTCCTATTTCTTATAGTGAAAGTGATCTGATAAGTAACTAACATGATAACCTGTTAAATCATCTATGGGCATTTTCATCTTAAGTGAGATCAGCAGAAAAAATAAAGGTAATCTATTATGATAAATTATTTAAGCAATTCTTATACCTAAAACACCAGTAATTAAATATGACTAGGAAAATCTAAATAATAGCTCACTGGTATTGGAAAGAAATTAATGTAAAGGAATGAATTTCTAAAATGTAGTAGAACTTTTGTCACTGTGGCACCTGGGAAGGAACGAGACTTTTTTAGGGATGCATGCAGTTGTCTTTTTTCATACTGTTCAAGTTATGATGATCAAGTCGTCCCATAACTCAAGCATGAAGATTTCCTTACCTCTGTATGTTTAATATATTCAAATTTTTAAAAGTAAAACAGAATTTGGGGAATCTATGGATCTTAGCATCTCCACCAGATTTTAAGTTCTCTGATAGCAGTGCCATGTCTTTTATAGCTTTGTGTCTTAGAACTATTTAGTAGATATTTAACATATGTAATATATTTAATAGTAGATATTTCATAAAGATGAGCACGTTTAATGAGTATATTGATATCACCAAAATATTTAGATGCAAATATACTCTTGCACAGGTGAGAGCAATCACTGATTGCTATATATTCATGTTCTCAGATCTCTGATTCTCCTTAACTGATATCACATTCAGCAACAATATAGCATTAATTGCCTTATATTGTTTGCCTTGATATTCTTTAAGAGGTCATTTGGGATATTAATGTTAAGTTTTTATACATGTGTAACAAGTTCTACTATTTCTCAAACTATTTCTCAAGCATTTCTCACACATGCTTCCTTGCTTAAGAAGAGACCATCTATGCTTTGGGAAAATGGCAATCTGTTCTACAATGGGCATCTATGGTTATTATTCAAAGAGAAAACTTAATATTGCTTTTCAACAAAAATAGCTGGTGGCTGATATACAACCCATATTATTATCAATAATGCTTTTACTACATTTATGGGCTTATATTTCCAAGTTTCATTCCCAGGAGTAGAAAAATGACCATATATTATTTCTGTTCTAAAATAATCCTAAACTCTGAATTCTAAAATTATAGAAATAAAAGGTTTTAATTCTTTTTCATTTTTATTAAAAAAACTCCATGTCGCAAAATAGAGTTCAGCAAACTTTTTCTGTAAAGGGCCAGACAGTAATTATTTTTGGCTTTGCAAGCCAGTCAGTTTCTGCTTCAACTACTCAGCACTGCTCTTGTAAGGAAAATAGCCACAGACCATATGGAAATGAATGGGCGTGACTGGATTTAGCCCACAGGGCTTAGTTTGCTAATCCCTGTTATAGACACTGTTAAAGGAATGTTAACCAGAAGAACAAACAAAAATTTTTTTTTGCTTTATTTTGTGGAGAAAGTTAACGTTACAGAGGCGAGTCCCCTGGAAGCACTATTGAGATCTCAAAATGTTGGCAGTGACAAACATTTAGGAGATCAGTGATAAACCTATGGAATCTGCAGGTACTGACACACCGAGTTGGCACTTGCTTTGAACAGAAAAATCAGGTCCTCTTGTACCCAGGTGAAAGGAGAATAACCTCGTTTTAGTGATATCAGTTGGTAAATGTCCATTGGCACTCTCCCAAGGTGATGTGTGTAGACCAGATGGTTAATTACAAGCACAAAGCCAAAGGCTGAGAAGTTTATTTTTGATAAGTTACTCATTGCCACTTCTTTGATACTAAAATGGGTATCAGATGAATATTAAAATGGGAACCATAGGCAATTTCTATATTAGATAAAGGAAAAAATAGCAATCCATTGTCCTTCCATTGAGACCAATCTAAATTGATTTTCCTCCTCATCTCCCATTTACCTTGCCATGTGTCTCTCTTAAACCATAATTTCAGGAGTAAAAGTATTTATACATTTTTGCTGAGATCAGGGATTTTAATATGCTGAGCAACATATCATTCAAGGAGCTGACTTGCAATTTTCTGATTGATAATGGAAATGTTAATGTATTGTTAGCCTTCTTATTTTTGGCCTAAAGTGAGCTAATAACTAGAATCATTACGTTGTGCCTGTAAAGTGTGTAGGCAAAAGGGAAGGTGTAGAAGTTGAAGTCTATTTTTCAAGTTAATTATAATATTGGAAAAATGAATTAGCTGGAAGGAAAAATCCAATTTCGTACCCTTTTGCTGGTAAAAGGAGCAATGGAATAACCAATTTCTGAGCTCTGTAATGCTATTCTTTGGACAAGTTTATTGCAGAAAGTTTTCCCATTAATCTATGTCTTGTAGTTATTAGTACAACAGTTGCTACTGTGGAACCTAAGATTGCACTGAGTGAAATGAACCATCTCTCCAGACTTGTTGTCAGTCTCTCTGCCCTGATGCTCTCATGTTGCCATGACATTCCAAAGAGCAGTTACCCAGTCGCCTTGGGTCACCTTGGGTCACCTTCTAGCTCTGTGCCTGCAAGGCTCATACTGAGTCTGAAGGAGAGTGAGAGAAAAGATGAAAAAGAAACCCCAGGGGTGGTGCTCAGGAAGTGTCCTGTTGCTTCTCTAGGGACAGGTCTGTGACTTGCATTCTTAAGGGGAGGGGTATTGCCACCCCCAGGAGGGTGGGAGGGATCAGTGTTTGAAGAACACAGAAATCCAATGGCTTGTGGCCCCCTCATGATCACAGTACACAGATAAACAATATATCTATGACATTAAAATGTCAAGGAAGAGCAATTAGGAAAAAAGTCTAAAAAGACTCATTAGAGGGGTGATAATGAAAAAAAGCTTAAGAAACACTGCTCTGTGGGGGAAGAAAGAGGGTCCCTTTTGCCTCTTTTCTCAACCCTTCCAAAGCACTTGATTTGATCAAGTGGACACTGGGCACCCATCTGCTGGTGGATGGTGTCTAAATCCCCTAGGTGCCCCAAGTTTGCCTTGAGGTAGGCAGGGGGAGAGACCTAATCCTCAAAGCACTGGTCCTTACATATTATTCTCTGGTTCCAGCTCTCCAGATCCACGAGCTAGAGGCTGAAAAACCAGTCGAATATTAGTTGTGGTATTTTGCGCTACCTTATAGAATAGCATACATAGAGTTATTTGTGAGGAGAGACCCTAAAAGACTTGAAAATCTTGGGAGCATTTTTATGCTGGCCAGTTTTACTGTCTTTAGAGGAAAGGATTGGGTTTTTCTTTTCCAACAGAACAATTTAAACTTAAACTCTTTGTAAATGTCAAAATTCCAAATAACACCCCCCTTCTCTAATATGTTACTACAGGTAGGGGAAATGGTGAAGGAAACACATCAGCTAGCCTTTCCTTGGTCCATCCTTCTCCCTCTGTAAGGACAATGAATTTCAGTGAAAACTGAGTGCCCTGGAAGACTGAGGACATTTTTCTGATATGACTCCTTTGCATACATCATCCCTGATTCCCGGTTTCTAGGGCAAAAGAACAGCTGTGCAGTGTGGACCTTGAGTAGTTGAAGGTCCAATTAACAGAGTCTTGGGCTGACATGTTCACACTCAGAAACCTCTTTGAATACAGGCTATGTGGCAGTTACTGAAAGGATGTTATCACCTCTGGGGCTGAGCTCTGTCAGTCAGGAATTGATTTAAAAAAAAAAAAGCCATTGGCGAAATTTGGGAATGACATTAGAATCCAATGATCCCTAGAGAAATGCAAATCAAAACTACAATGAGGTATCACCTCACACCGATCAGAATGGCCATCATCAAAAAATCTATAAACAGGACTTCCCTGGTGGCGCAGTGGTTAAGAATCCGCCTGCCAATACAGGGGACACGGGTTTGAGCCTTGGTCTGGGAAGATCCCACATGCTGCAGAGCAAACAAGCCCATGCGCCACAACTACTGAGCCTGCTCTCTAGAGCCCGCGAGCCACAACTACTGAGCCTGCGTGCCACAACTATTGAAGCCCCGTGTGCCTAGAGCCCATGCTCTGCAACAAGAGAAGCCACCACAATGAGGAGCCTGCGCACCGCAATGAAGAGCAGCCCCCGCTCGCCACAACTAGAGAAAGCCCGCGTGCAGCAACAAAGACCCAAGCAGTCAAAAGTAAATTAATAAAAAAAAAAAAAATCTACAAACAATAAATGCTGGAGAGGGTGTGGAGAAAAGGGAACACGCTTGCACTGTTGGTGGGAATGTAAATTGATACAGCCACCATGGAGAACAGTATGGAGGTTCCTTAAAACACTAAAAATAGAACTACCATATGACCCAGCAATCCCACTACTGGGCGTATACCCAGAGAAAAGCATAATTCAAAAAGAGTCATGTACCACAATGTTCACTGCAGCACTATTTACAATACCCAGGACATGGAAGCAACCTAAGTGTCCATCGACAGATGGATGGCTACAGAAGATGTGGCACATATATACAATGGAATATTACTCAGCCATAAAAAGAAACAAAATTGAATTATTTGTAGTGAGGTGGATGGACCTAGAGTCTGTCATACAGAGTGAAGTAAGTCAGAAAGAGAAAAACAAATACCGTATGCTAACACATATATATGGAATCTAAAAAATGGTACTGATGAACCTAGTGGCAGGGCAGGAGTAAAGACACAGATGTAGAGAATGGACTTGAGGACACAGGGAGGGGGAGGGGTAAGCTGGGATAAAGTGAGAGAGTAGCATTGACATATATACACTATCAAATGTAAAATAGATAGCTAGTGGGAAGCAGCTGCATTGCACGGGGAGATCAGCTGGGTGCTTTGTGACCACCTAGAGGGGTGGGATAGGGAGGGTGGGAGGGAGACGCAAGAGGGAGGGGATGTGGGGATGTATGTATACATATGCTGATTCACTTTGTTATACAGCAGAAACTGACACAACACTGTAAAGCAATTACACTCCAATAAAGATGTTAAAAAAATTTTTTAATTAAAAAAAAGAATCTAATGATCCCTCTTCTTTGCCATATATTTTTGCAGAGTGAATCATTCTACAGAATGGGAGAGATTAATTTGAGGTCAAGCAGATATTTATCAGTGCCAGGCAGTGCTCCCAACATTGCCAGGAAGTAAAAAGCAGTCTGAGTATGATGGAGATAAGAAAGCATAAACCCAACTGCAATAAAAAAGCAGAATTTGGGAGTGTCCTAAGAAAAACTCGAGAATGGATAATCAAAAAAAATAGATTACACCTGACTGGAAGGGCTAGGAGAGGCTTCCTGAAGAAGTGACATGTGAGGTAGGCCTGCAAGTAAGGATCGGATTTGAAGGCAGGATGGTGGGAAGCATGTTCCAGGGGGAGGGGATGAGGGGAGCAGAAGCTCATCACTGGTAAAGCAGCAGGTGTGTTAAGGGAACAGGCAGCTGCTTCTTGGACTAGGAAGTTACAGGTGATATCCGAGAGCACAGTTTCCTCTTGGAGGGCAGATTGGAAGCTACCTCGTAAATGTGGAGAAAGGAGGAGCAGAGCTAGCAGAGGCTGCAAGCTTAGACAGCTCTTCAGAAGGCCTGACATGGAGTTCAAGTTCAGAGCAGCTCACTCTGCAGTAACCCCATATGCATCTCAGTGTTTCAGGGTTGTGTGAGCTGACCACCTCGATTGCAGGGCCAGACATCTTGGTATCTGTGTGAGAGACCCAGCACTGGAGGGGCATGGAGGAGAGTTTCAGAGAGAAGCACTCTTTTCTCTGTCACTACTCAGAATTCAGTGGGTGTCTTTGAATCCAAGATGAAGTCCCAGAGGAAATGTGTGACTCAGGTTGAATGGGCTCTAGAACGCAACCTGGAGGTCCCTGGCTCTGCTAAGGGAGTAGGACTCCTCCTCTGGTTTTCTTGGGTGCCATAAACAAGTCCTGACCTCTCTGGACTTCCTTTTCCTGGTCTTGTGGATGGCACTATTACCTTCTCTATATCAAGATCCAGTGAGGATCTAAAGTGATCATATATGTGAGGGCACTCTGAAAAATTTTATTTCTAAGGTAGTATGAGCTGGTAGTTTTGCTTAATAAATTATAAATTTTTTAATGAGCTCTTTGCTTCATTGGCGTAAAATACAGAATCTGAGCCTTTAGGGGTTATTTTAAACTCATAGATCAATTGAATGTAAACATTAGAAGGGACTTCAGTATTAGTTCTCTTCATCTGCTGAAAGGCAGCCCATCATAGTGGTCAAGAGTACAGACGCTGGAAATAGACTGAGAATGTCCGAATCCCATCTTTGCTACTTATGAGTTACACGATTTTGAGCAAGATTATTTTAACCGCTTCGTGCCTCAGTTTCCTCATCTGTAAAGTGGGGAGGAAAAAACACTCTATCTCACAGAGTTGTTGTGAGGGGTAAGTGAATATGTGCAGCGTCCTGAGAATCTCTACATCGTCAGTGCTATATATTCACTGGTACAGCTAGTTCAGTCGGCTCACTTTTGCAGGTGAGGAGACTGAGGTCTGGAGAGGTGAAGTGACTTGCTCCAGGCATTCATTTGCTTGGTGGCTGGGCCAGGACTAGAACATGTTTACTGTCCTCTGTTTATTCAGTAAGCAGGATTTGCTATTGATGAACATTTTAAAATGAAGAAAGAGCGGCCAAAATCTTTCCGGTATCAAGAGGGAAAAAGTCAGGTACCTTCAGGGAGAAGGAAGAGCCTTTCAGAAAGAACTGTGGAAGATGTGTCCTTAACGTGTAGATTAACACTGGGTAAATTCCCTGAGAGCCGTTCACACTGAATCGACCCCCGTGGATGCCTTTTCTCATCCTCCTGAGGCACTTACATCGCATTTGCAGGTCTGGGTCTTTTGGCACATTGAATGAAAATTACGCAAGGTTCTCCCTTGGCTATAGGAAGAAATAAATTGTAGCCTGTTGCCTTGAGGGTACAGTTTACATTTCTTCATACTTGTATTCTAGCACAGCATCTAATAGGGACTCAGTAACTGTCCACTAAATTGACATGGAACAAAACAGTGTTCAGCTTGTGACATTGGAGAAAAGTTCTGCTTGTGCAGCCTCATTGTTGCCTACTAGAGACATTCATTTCCTGTTGTTTCTATCCAGTTCAGGGACTCAAACAATATGTAGTGAGGGGCTTCTTCCTGGGTCCCTCGGGAGAGCCTCCAGACCTCTCAGGATCTCAGTTTATGTACCCATGAATCTATGAAAGGGGAATAATAATCTGGACAATATCTTTCAGATAAATGAGTATCGATATGCAAAATGCTTAACCAGCTGAGGGGAGAGATGTTAGGAAGCGTGCGAGATGTTGGGAAATAGTAAAACAGCAGGTAAATACCACCTGGCAGCCTGCACGTGGGAGCCTGGCTGGACAAGGAAGTCAGCCTCAGAGAAGATGTGAGAACACTGCACAACTAGAGAGGGACTCAGTGGGGTCTTCCACCCCTGCTTCTGTTCCTCAGAGGCTCAGGAAAGACAGGTGGCCAAGGGCTCCAGGACCTGGAAGAAGCATATCCCTGTCCTGCTTGCCTTTGCCAAGAAGCAGTATGGAAGCACTCTAGCGTGCAGGTGAGGCCAGCTCCAAGTTAATGTAAGTTAGGGTCCCACTCACATTTGTGGGCCCCTTGGCATTCTGTTCCACGTTAATGGTAAAATGAGAAGACAAATTGTGCGTGTGTGTGTGTGTGTGCATGCACGCACACACCCACGAGGCAGACTTTTTTTCTCTTGATCTGTGTTTCTATTTCTTAACGATAAAATCTTTTCTTTCATGAAACGACAGTGTTGATGGATGGTAGTTAAAAACAAAAAATTAAGCCTCTTTACTGGGAAAAAAAAGTTGGTGCCCTATTTTGAACCCCATGATAATATCTATCTATACATCTATCTAATTCTATCTCTCTATCCCTATCTATCTATCTATCTATCTATCATCTATCTATCTATCTATTGCTAGCTGTCTTTACTGATGTATGAAATCCCAAAATCTGGGATCTGCCTGTGGAAACGACTTGTCTAGGCTCCATGAACACAGAAATTAAGTAGTGGTGCTACTTTAATTGGAGGCTGAAAGCTGTGGGAGGCTTCGAAGAGCTGTTCAGAGGCTGGAGTTCAAAGTCAAAGGCAGGACTTATGTTCTGACTCCAGGCCATTAAAGGGCAATATGTTAAAAAATAACACTATTTATAGGAGTCATTGGTTGGGTATCTTCTGGAACAGTACTAGGAAGTTTATATATTTTTACATTTAAGATTTATAACAATCCTGGAGATGGGTGAATTATCCCCATTTAATAATGAAGAAACTGAGGCTCAAAGGTATATTAGTTTGCCCAAAATTACCTAACAAAGAAGCTGCTGAGCTGGAATTTTAAAGCCTGTGTTATCAGTTCATGATGTGGGCTTTATACAAATAGCTACGGCATATGCAGGTCTTATTGTGTTCCAGGCACTGTGCCTAAGCTCTTTATATGCATTTTATTCAGATATTATCAGAACCCTATGAGGTATGTATTATTATTATTCCCACTTTGCAGAAAAGTAAATTGAGGCTGAGAAAGGCTAAATTATTTGTCTGGGGTCACAGCTAATAAAAGCATAGTTGGCACCTGAACAAATCTGTCTGTCTGGCACTAGGGTCCATGCGCTTCACCATTAGGCTAAGTTGTTACACAACAGTACAAGCTTCCTGGGAAAGGGATTATGTCTCTTTGTATGTCTTGGCAATCTCTTAGCTCATCTAAGATCGGAGAAGAGAAAGGACCACCTAAGTGCTGGCAGAGAGGTGAGGATTTGGAATTTATGGAAAGGGCTTCTCTGGATATAGAGAATGATGGTGAAAGGCAAGACATTTTCCTCCTTAACAGTAGGAAAATAGAGTTGCTTTGTAGTTGAATAAAATAGGAAAAGTGCTATTCTTATGGGCCCATATAATCCATACAAACTAGGAGACTATGTCAAAATGAAGTGAGAGGACTCCTCTGGTTGGTGCAGTGGATAAGAATCCGCCTGCCAATGCAGGGGACACGGGTTCGAGCCCTGGTCCAGGAAGATCCCACAAGCTGTGGAGCAACTAAGCCCTTACACCATAACTACTGAGCCTGTGCTCTACAGCCTGCAAGCCACAACTACTGAGCCCATGTGCTGCAACTACTGAAACCCATGTGCCTTGAGCCCATGTTCCGTAACAAGAGAAGCCACTGCAATGAGAAGCTCGCGCACTGCAACTAGAGAAAGCCCACGTGCAGCAACGAAGACCCAATGTAGCCAAAAATAAAATAAATAAAATTAATTAATTAAAAAGTAATGAAGTGAGAACCAGAGCAGAGGACAAGAAGGTAAAAGAGTGATGTCTAGAAATCACAAGCATTTCTGAACAAGTGAGAAACCCTTTGCACAGTGGAAAGGTGGTGGTACATTTTAGAGGTACAAGGAGTGAAATCCAGAGAAGGGAAATCTATCATAGTACTCCTCCAAGTGGGGCCACAGCTGGGGAGCATCCTCATCACCTGGCATCTTATTAGAAATGCAGATCTGGGGGCCTACTGAATCAGCTTCTCAAGAGGTGAGATCCACCAATCTGTGCTTCTTATGCATGCTACAATTTGAGGAGCACTGTGTTACAGTCATCTTTCCAGGTCCTGTCTCATGTCAGCCCTGGCAGTGCTCCAAGCTTTAGAACACCACATCACCCCGAGATGCCAGGTGACCAGTGCTGGACCCCTGAGCACTCATCACTCATTTGACACTGAACCTGATGCTCTGGACCACGGTGCTTCCCTATCACTCTCTGTAGCTGCTCAACAACTACTAGAGGCATTTCTGCAGCAGGTTCTGTAGGAGACATCCTTACAACCCACATGTGAAGATACCAGTTAGAGGAGATGACAAGTCACATCTATTTCTGGCACATGAGGAAGAGCTGATTGTGATTGTGAAAATTCCTCTATGTTTAACCTTTTAGTAACACTTTATCTACAAAGTGAGAAAGAGAGAAGCCTACTATAAGGCAGAGAATCCAATGGCTCTGTATTTCAAGAGGAAAAAAGGAGCTTTTAAAAATAGTAAGAAGCTAAGGGTAAGTGCTTGAGTTTATTGCCTAAAGAGGAAGAATTTCATGTCCATTTTGGAATGAATGAAAGTGAGTGACTTGTTCTGTTGCTAGAAGATTTGAACTAATGTAACCCCGGTGCTTTGCTTTCAATTTGTCACTGGCCTGGAGAGCACTCAAAGGGTCACCTGGCAGGACCTCAGAAGGTGATACTTCTAAATATCTCCCTCATCAAAATCCAAAATGCCTGAAGTGCCATCATTAGAGATGCCTTGTTTATGGCTAAATATTTCATCCAGGTATCTTTCTTAACAGATCAGGGGAAAATATGGCCCACTGATGTTAAAACCCCCATGTGAGATGGGACTCTGGGCAGCTGGGGCAGTTGGGGATGGTGAGGAGGGAATGAGAAAGGAGAGGAATTATGCAGAAAGGGAGAGAGTAACTTTCCTAAGGTTTACCTCGTGTGAACTGATCACTCTCCCTAATACTTCTTTGAGCCCCAGCTAACCAGCCTAGAACCAGCTTTAGGAGTTCATAGCCCTGCCTTCTTTAAATGCCCCTATCAGGGAGCCCTGACCTGAGAATACAATTGGTCCTTTTGGCTTTGGTCTATAACTGAGGAAAGGGCAATTTCTTTACCAGTGAGGGGCACTGCTGTCAGCTTGCTGTGGGCAGTTGTAGATATTCCCCTTCCTTCTTTCATCTGGTTATATGTATGCAGGTCACATGCTAGACCCTGATGCATGCCTTCTTAGGTCTCTTACCTTCTTTTCCAAATATTATCTCTACCACTGACTATTCCATATCTAGAACTGTGCTCTATGGGTTTTGAGGACTTCAGGAATCCCTTCTAAAATAAAATGTCTCTGGGTGTGGTTATATTTTGTTTTATTTTCTGTTATCCCCTTAATCATCAGTTAATAACAGCAGATTTTGCTCATTGAGAGCAAGGAGAGTATTTGGGGAGATTGTGATATGATAACAAAATGTTTCACTCTCAAGAATGGCAGGACTCTGTAGAGATGTAGAAAGGACAATAGAGAATAAAGAAAAGTGAAAAAAATAGAACTTGCCAAGATAATTACTGACAGTAACTATGTGATGAATTGTCTCTTATAAAACAGTAGTGTTGTAAGAGACCCAGGTATTTGTAAATGGGGATAATTTAAGGCTTTAGTTCTTTTAAAAGTTGCTATTTAATAAGATTTGATATTTAGATGCATTTTCTACAGCCTTATTATATAATTATTTGTATGATATGTTATATATAATAGATATATAATACTTTATTAAATGTATTTAATTTATTTAGATGTAGCAGGGGATAAAATATGGAGGAATTCCTGAAGTAACAAAACTTTAAACGAACGTTTCAAAGGAGGAGGAATTGAGAGGACTGGCATTTAGAGAGGGTGGTGAAAGCCCAGGGAGGGTGAAGTCACACAGAGGAGGCTGCAGGTTGCTTGACTAAGGCAGAGTGGCCAACAGGGAGAGGCCAAATGGAGGGACCAGCTGATGAAGCAACCAGAGTGCTAATCTTGAGAGGTGGATCCAGAGATTTCCAGGGAGCTCGTGAGCAGAAGGATGACTCAATACGAAGAGTGTGAGGGAAGGGCTGGAGAGGCAGCTAGGCCAGTACTGACGGGGGGAGACAGAGGACTGCAGGGGAATGAAGTGGCTGGTTACTCTCAGATCACAGGAGGGTGAATCTGAGAAGGGGACAGAAAAAAATGTCTCCGCCTTCCTCTTGAGGTGGGAGTCGGGGGCAGTCTACTCTCACTTCCCTTTATGCTCCTCTCACCAAGGCAACTTCTTGGACAAAGACGATGAGACTCAGGGGAATGGTTCCTTGTGGCTAAGGCTGCAGACTGGGCCAAGTGGCTCTTTCAGGTGATGTTAACCCATCTCCCATGAAGGGGCTCAGGCTCCCTTCTGTGTGTCTGTTGAGATGAACCATTAGCAAAGCCATCATGTCCAGGGAGCTGAAAATCTCTTTGCCTGGTGGTAGACCCATGGCAAATGCATCCATCAGGCTGGTGGTTGGCTCCATTTTGGGAGCCCCCCCCCAAAATGATAATAATCATTTTTTTGACATTCCAGATTAAAATAACTAGCCCGAATCTCAAAGTGGCTCTTCAAATTAGTGGGCAAAGTGTCTTAATCACTCATTTTCAAAAGATCTCCCTCCATACCCCTGAAAATTAATTTAGAGGCTGTCTTTCTTTGAGAATAGAGAAGCAAAGAGAGAAAACTCATTTCAATCTGACTTTTAGTCAGTTTTAGAGGGACAAGGTCGCAATTGATGTTTGAAGGGAAAAAATAGAGCCCCAGATGCTTCGAGGAGCCAGGAAACCTTCCATTTGCTTCTCAGCCTTAAAGAACACACCCTCAGGAAGATGACTGAAGCCTGGGAAATTATGAATATCAAAATAACTAAATAAGAAAGCCAGTGAACAGCTGCAATTTTCTGCCATGAGGCTTTTAGTTTTGTTTTGTTTTTTCCTATTTAAGGGATAGGAAACCTTTTATGCATTGGGTTTTCCAATTGATTCCAAGAGTATATTATACTAATAGATAGTAGCTTTACAAAATAAAAAGACGTTTGGCTTTCTATTCTGAATTTCAGGCATGGGGGTGCATCACCACTTTTATATCACACTTATTCACTCTGATGAAAGAAAAGAAGATTGAGCGTCAAAAGCTGAAGGTCATCCATACAGTTGTCGCAATAGCAATCTGTGTACCTTTAACCCTATGGAGGAAAAGTAATTACCCTTTGGCTTCTGGTGACCTCAACTAACCTTTGTTGAAGGGCCGGAGAAAATAAAGGCTGACCATCAGCTTGCCCTCGCTGCCCTGGGCTTAACCTGCTGTGTGAATGAAGAACAACCCAACAATAGGATGAGAGGATGTTGCCATGGAAATAGCCCTGGCCGAAGGAGCAAAAACCAGAAATTTATCACGATTAATTGTTTTATTAAGAACCTCCCATCTTTTGCATTATTCCCTGGGGAGGGGGGAGGATGGGCTCTCATTTAGATCTTATAGGAGAAAAATTCTGGTCAAATAAATGAAGCAGCCCATACAGTAAAACCATTAAGTTGTAGCTAGAACTAGACAGCTTTCTGAGAGGATCTATATCTTCACATAATCTATACAGATGCAAATGCGAACAGCCAGGATGAGGGCCTAGGAAGCTCACGCTACCAGGCAAATCAGTTGAGGTACAGGTTTGGGCATCTGTCTTTGAATATTTTCAGCAGATGTTGCCTGTGCTTCCATGCCTAGGCAAGGTCTGGAAAGTATAGGTAATCATATTTAATAGCATATCAGTGAACAGAAATGCAATGTCACTTTTTGTTGTCCTTATTTAACCTTTATGTTAAATAGAATCTAAGTTCTATGTGTTTTTAAGGTGAGTTCATTCACATTAGAGAATAGAAACTTGCCATCCAATTATGTTCAGATTAAACTAGACTAGCCCAAGATGCTCTGGCTGCTATAGGCTAATTGAAGGAAAAAGAAACCAAGTGAGTGAGAGACAGTTCTTTTATGGAGAGCCTGAAAGTTCTCTCTCAGGTATAAACAGACTTCTTTAGAAGTAATAATATTGATTTTTCACATTAGAATGTTTTCGTTTATTTTATTTTTCATTTTAGTGCAAGGATGAAATTAGACTTTTAGAAAGTAAAAATGTGGATGTTTTTATTAGCTCTTTCATTTATTTCTATTATGTGGATTAATGAATCGTTAAGTAAATGAGAACTGGATATTACCTTTTCCCTTCCTTCCTTCCTTCCTTCCTTCCTCCCTCCCTCCCTCCCTCCCTCCCTCCCCCCCTTTCTTTTTCTTTCTTTCTTTCTTTCTTTCTTTCTTTCTTTCTTTCTTTCTTTCTTTCTTTCTTTCTTTCTTTCTTTCTTTCTTTCTTTCCTTCTGTGGATGCTAGAGTAGCAATGTGAAACACTCATTTGTTGTATTTCCTAAATAGTGAGTTATTCGTGTTAATCAGTTTTTAAAATAATTTGAGGTACTAAAACAAAGCAGGTGGATAAGCTCAGATATTGATTTTCTCTTTAACGGTTATTTCATCAGTGAAACTAACCACCGATAAAGGAAAAAAAGCATAGCAGATGTCTACTGAAGACCCCGTTCACAATGAGAAGATTTTTATTTATTTTTTTTGTCATGGCATAAGATGCCAACCTGAGTTTCATTTATGCATTTTAACTCCAGGTGTTTACAGGAACTTACTCTCGAACTGGGGAGAAGGATTATTCAGCTTTTATTAGAACTTGGAAAGTTATGTTTAATAGATATAAACTTTTCAAACAAAAGGATGCTGTTTGCAATCTGTTAACTAACAATGAAATCCAATTCTTGGGCTTCCTGTTTACTCATCTCCTAACTGCAGTTAGTTTATCACTCATTCTCCGTGTTTCTCCTATTGTTGGGGCCAGAATTCTCTGTGTGCCGACACTCCGGTACCTGCGGCCTTAAGGCCCATCTCAAATAATATAGTAGACGTGGCTTGACTTAAATAAACTGTGGCCTTTGGCAGACTTTTACTCTTTTTCTCTGCTATAGGTAACAGTTTTTCTTAAGTGGCGGCAACACATCTCTAAAAATAAACCTGCAACAAGGTCCTGCTTGTGCTTACCTTAGAGTTCAGCAGCACCTTGCTTGTGATCATGCTTCTTCATTCCCGTGTGCTTTAGTTTTCTGGGGGAGCCCATACCTGCTTGTAGGGCACTAATAATGTTCCTTCTGGCTGTGGTACCTGCAGCGTTGATCTTGGTCTTCAAGGTCCTCACTATATTGGGACCATCTCCAGATTTTCTGTGTTTATTAACCCTCAGCTGGACAGCTTGACTGAGGCAGTGGAACCAAAAGTGAAGACGGTAAGGGGTTTCTGTTGTTTTACCTGTTTGGGCCAATAGAAGAGTGAAAGAGAGAATGATGATCCAGATCAAAAGGTAAAAAACAAGGTTTATCTGTCCTTATGTGAAGGCAGCAGATATCTACTTGGCCTCCCCCATTCAAAATAATTGTGCATACTTTCTGCTGGTTTGGGTCATCAGTTTTGTATTAAAATTACTGAAAGATGTCTTACTACATATAGTTTACTTGTGGACTGCATTTTTATTGCTCTAATTTTGTTTAGAGGAAAGACATCATATGCATTTATTTAATTTACATAGAAATCTTCCCAAAATAGTTTTGCAAAGAACAGGGTAGATCAAATCTCTCAGTGACTAGGTATTTAAATGAAGACATGAGAGTATTACTGATTTATAACTAATAGTGTTTCAACTTAACTGCTCTTCAATAACACCCATAAAAAATGATATTAAAGTATGAAGAGTCATTTAAAAGATGAAGACTACCGAGAATAGTTCTATATACTTTTCTAGTTCTCTACTCTTTGCTTCTAATCCTTAATCCTATGTATGCACACGACTGCTAAATAAATGTACTGCTAAATAAATGTAAATGAGGGACTAAATACAATATTCCAGAAACAAAAAGATAGTTATGCAATAAATGAAAGAAAAAACTAGATAACAAATATATATTTGGAAAAATGTTAAAATTGCCATTCTGTACACTTTGAATATATGTATTTAAAAAACAACATGGAATTTTGTTATGAGAATTTAAGATAATTTTTAGAGAACATACATATTTGAAAAAGCAACATGATATTTTGTCAACAGAGTGTACAGTAATGTTGAGTTGAATGGATACTTTCAACTGAAGGGGGAATAAAAAGCTATTTTAACAGCTTATGGGTATTAATACTACCAGCTCCAAATTAAGCATACATTAATGGCATGGCATTATTTTGCTACATTCTGTATTTAAAATATCTTTCCAAGTATTATGTGCAGTGTAATAGATCATATATTGAACATAGGATATTTTAGGGGAATACCTAACTGTGATATTAACACTGTATTTGGGTTAAAGGATGCAAAAAACATTGTTAAAAATTATATGGTATCAATGTTCCTCATAAAAGGACATATTTCAGTCTTTTTCAACAGACTGATAGAAATATAATGCTGTTAAGCTCCCTAGAGTTTCAAGCACAATGTAGAAGGAAGGTAATTTACAAAAATAAATTTAGATCTATTTAAATACATTTCAAAAAACAAAGATATTCCCAAGAAATGGTCATATATGCCTTTCACAAAGTCTTACATGGTTCATCCTGAGTTTGAAGCAGGGAGTAGGAATTTAATAAAACATGTCATTTAAATCTGTATATTATGTCATTCTAAAGCAAACGTTTAACCCAGTTTAAAGTCCCAGCCACCAGAATTCCATATACAATAGTGCCATGTATCCAGCTAGGAAGTAGCTGGATTCGGTGCCGTCTAGTTGCACCTTCACACCACAAGCACATAAGTACAGTTAATATCTAAGCTTTCAGCAAGAGTATCAGTTACCCTAAAAGTTACCTTCAAGATTAAATACCTTTAAATGCTGCAGTGCTCTGGATTTCCAGTTAACCAAACTATATTTCCAGCAGAAACTCATGGAGTATAGAGTAGTTCTTGTCTGTAAGCCCTTCCTGCTGGTCTTCTTAGGAAGCGGTGCTGGAACGTTTTATTGTTTTTAAATCCTGTTGATAATTTGACTCTCTGTCAACTAGTGCTGTCGACCCATCACTAGCCTTTCTTAGGATGGAGATGACTGGAAGGTTGAAGGGCTACAGGCCATACATCATCTTCCCCTTCTCAGTGTACCTTAGTATGAACAAGGCATCAGGACTCTGAGGAAAGGAGGGAGAGCTGAGCCATCATATATTCCACAGATTGCAGGCTTTCCCTCTGTCCTGCAGTGCTGGAGAAGGGGATTATTGCTGCAGGAAAAAAAATCTGGCCACACTGTAGAAATAATCACCGCAGTTCAGCTCGCACCCCACCTCCCTCTGTTCTCTCTCTCTCTCTCTCTGTCTCTCCCTCTCTCTCTTTCTCTCTCTCTGTGCGAGGCCCCAGCTGATTCAGGCTGCATCCATCCATACATAAATCATTCCCCTTATTCTATTGGTTACATGGTACATGGCAAGTATTGATTTTTTCTGTTGCCTCATTGCTGGAGAACACTTGGTTTTTGTGAGACAGAAAAAGAAAAAAAAGAAAAAGAAAAAAAAAAAAAAAGGACAGACCAAACCAAAAAAAAAAAAAAAAATCCTCACTGGAGTTTAGTCTAGATAAAAAATAATCAGGCAGATTTGCACCATCCTAACGACAAGCGTGTTCCAAAACGAGCATACTTTGGGGAGGCCCTTTCCTATCTGTTTGCGTGTTCTTGCAGTATACTCTGTCTCAAAATAAAAAAGAACTGTTCCCAGTGAAGAAGAGCTCTGGGTTCAGGAATTAAGAACAGCATACAGAGAGGGAGACGGTCTCTCATTGTGCAGGGCAAGGAGTCATCTAATTGATCACCATTAAACCAGGAAAAAAAGAAAGTTTAGTTAAAACACAGCTTGCTCTAAAAATAAGAATAAGGAGGCAAGAATAATGCCTCATGGCCAAATGACATGTATGGGACAGGAAGAAAGATGTTTCTCTAGGTTTATTTTGTGTGGTGATAAAATGTGCAAGTGTGCCTTGTTTGTGTGAAAATGTAAATATAGAATGTGCCTCAGCTGTCAAAATATTGTGTCTTCTCATACTTAGAGACAAGACAGAACTAAAAAAATGAATTGGTCTTAGTTTAGGATTCTGACATTTGGGTATCGGAGATAGAGTGTTCTTCAGAACCTAAGTTAAAACACCCAAGAGTCTTAATGTATGACTTGTCACAAAGACCAATTTGTTTTAAAGTGATAGTGGCTCTTGGACTCAATCCAAAGGGGTTTTATTTCTGAAATATCAAAATGATTTCTTCATGAGGTAATTCGATCCAAAGAATCATTCCAATATACAAGGAGATTATTGTAATGAGGAAATCATTATAAGAAGGTTATAGAGCAAATATAAGGAGTGAAAAGACAGTAAAAAGCCCAATTTTAATTTTGTAAACCTATGTGACAATTGATAATCTAACAAAGGGTGAAGTTTAGGAACAAACACAGTTCAGCATGTACACAGGTGACAAGATATTTTCTTTTGGGTTCTACTTAGAGTCATCAACTAACAAATGTACCATGCACCAGTTGCAGATGAGAAGTAGTAAGGGCTTCTTTAACCTACTTTAAGGTTTAAAAGAATTCCTCCTAACCCGAAATATTTACTCTGCACAATAAAAAGAGTCTATTAAGTTAAACTGTCACTAACCTCAGAAGTCAGACTAGGATTTCCCCTCTTTTGCCTCACAAAACTGTGCTGGGGAATTCTTTTTGTTCTTTTCATCTGTCAGTTTACTTTGTGGCCATTGGTGCTTGGTTCATGTTTATGATAGGGTCTGCTCAATAGAAGATTCTGTGGAGCGGAGCTGCAAGGGGCATGTCCATGGGAGTTGTGGCCAGCCCATCTGGGTGTGTGGCCCTTCTGGGCACAGAATAATACGTCTCTTTCTTCTTATTGTTAAGTTCATTTTATTGAAGGACTCCGAACATCTCTTTTTGTATAGAAGTACTAGTTTATCTAACTTGCCATTTCAAGGGAACCTCTGTGAATGAAAATGTGGAAGGAGTGAGACCTGCATGGAATTTTATCCAAATTAATGTTTTGTTGTGTTGTTTTGTTTGTGTGGCTCTTGTCCTTTTGGTTTCCAATTTAGATGCATGTTCTCTCAGTAATCTCATATCCACATACCAAGGAGAGTAAGATGCCTCTCTACCTTCCTACATGGTGAAGGAGTCCATAAAGGACTTAGAGCATTTTAGATTTAAAAGGGAAACAGACAAGAAAATAACAACAAAAGCTATAGGAAACCCTTTGAACCTGACCTCTTCCTTTGCTCTGCTTCATCCTTTCCTGATCCAACAACTTGAGCAACTGTTTATTGACCACTTACTGTGGACCAGGGATTCGCTGGAGCGAGGGGAGTCTGCCAAGCTAAATGCTGGTGCCCTATCCCAGCGCAGGGACCTATCCCAGCAAACATCCTGTGTCTAGGCTGCTGCCCAGCAGAGGCGCGTCTCTCACGTGGTGAGCCTTCGGCTCTGTCACTCCTTTGAGCTCTCTGTAGGCCGCTTCTCTAGAAAAGTCATATAATTACATTAAGTATTAATACCCTTTTATCTCCATTAACTGTAACAAGACTTAAGTGGCCAACACAGAGCCTTGCCTATAGCACATACTCAACAGGAATTTATGTTAATTTGAGACACTGTCGGTCCGAAAGGAGAGAGAATGATAATCAAAGCTAATGATTATTACGTGGTGAGGGGGTTAAAAGCATTGTCATGTAATTTTCACAACCCTGTTTCTAAATAACCTTATTTTATTCCCATTTTAAAGATGAGGAAATGGAGGTGGAGACAGGTCAATTGAGCTGCCCAAGCCTGCCCAGCTGCTAAATGGGGGAATTGGGTTTGAGACTCCTGCTTCTCTTACACACCACTCAGTCTAGAGGAGCAGTGGCAGCTGGCAGAGGCCCTTAAATTCCAACTGGGAGTCTTTTGAGAGAGGTTATGACCAGGAAATGGCTTCTGTGCTGGCCCTAAAGCATGTTGCATTCCATAATTTTTATACCTTATGGGTACGCTTTGACTCACCATAAAAAAAAAGGAAACATATTTAAAATCTTCTAGTGGGGATTACTATTAGAAGGAGTTTGTGTGTGTGTGTGAACCCTTTTGAACATAAATATATCTTTTAGATACAAAAATGTTTATCCTTTAAATTGTCTGTTAAGGCAGGTCTGGACATTCATGGATGGAATTTACCTAAGGTGAGGCTCACCTGTGGAAGTGACAGTGGCAGGCCCCAGCGAATGGGAATCCCAGGCAGAATTCAAACACTGCCTCTGAGCAACAGTGACTCTCCATGGCAAGTGGCAGGTATGCTCATTTGAATTCATAGGTTTTCTTTTTTTTTTTAATTTATTATTATTTAAAACATTTATTTTGTCATTTCCTTTTTTACTAAAGTATAGTTGATTTACAACATTATATTAGTTTCAGTTGTACAACATAGTGATTCAATATTTTTATAGATTATACTCCATTTAAAGTTATTGTAAAATATTGGGTATATTCCCTGCGCTGTACAATATATTCTTATAGCTCATTTACTTTATACATAGTAGTTTGTACCTCTTAATTCCCTACCCCGTCTTGCCCCTCCCCCATTCCCTCTCCCCACCGATAACCACTAGTTTGTTATCTATATCTGTGAGTCTGTTTTCTTATATTCATTCGTTTGTTGTATTTTTTAGATTCCACATATAAATGATAACATACAATATTTGTCCTTCTCTGTCTGATTTATTTCACTAAGCATAATAGCCTCTAGGTCCATTAATGTTGCTGAAAATGGCAGGATTTCATTCTTTTTTATGCTGAGTAGTATTCCATTATCTATATCTATATCGATATCTATCTATATATATATCACATATTCTTTATCCATTTATCTGTTGATGGACACTTAGTTTGCTTGCATATCTTGGCTATTGTAAATAAAGCTACTATGAACATTGAGGTGCATGTATCTTTTCAAACTAGTGTTTTCTTTGGATATATACCTAGAAGTGGAATTTCTGGATCATATGGTAGTTTGGGTTTTTTTTTAATTTTTATACAATGTTTAGAGGTTACTTTCTATTTACAGTTACTACAAAATATTGTACAATACATCCTTGAACCTATCTTACACCCAATACTTCGTACCTCCCACTTCCCGACCCCTATATAGCCCCTCTCCACCCCACTGGTAACCACTTGTTTGTTTCTATATCTGTCTGCTTCTTTCTGTTATATTCACTGGTTTGTTGCAATTTTTAGATTCCATATATGTGATATCATACAGTATTTATCTTTCTCCACCTGACTTATTTCACTTAGCATAATGTCCTCCAAGTCCATCCATGTCGTTGCAAATGGCAAAATTTCTTTTTTATGGCTGAGTAATATTCCACTGTGTGTGTGTGTGTGTGTGTGTGTGTGTGTGTGTGTGTGTGTATCACATCTTCTTTATCCATTCATCTGTTGATGAACACTTGGGTTGTTTCCATGTCTTGGCAATTGTAAATAATGCTGCTATGAACATTGGGGTGTATGTATCTTTTCAAAGCAGTGTTTTTAGATTTTTGGATATATACCCAGGAATGGAATTGCTGGGTCAGATGGTAGTTCTATTTTTAGTTTTTTGAAGAACCCCCTCATACTGTTTTCTTCAGTGGCTGCACCAATTTACATTCCTACCAACAGTGTACCCTTTTCTCCACATCCTTGCCAACATTTGTTATTTGTAGACTTTTTGAAGAGAACCAAAACACGACTCTTTTAAAATTCTCTTCTAATCAAACACTGCCAGGCGAGACTAAATAAACTGTGAGGGAATATTCATCTGTAACATTATTTCCTGATCTTTTGAAAAATTTTGAGGTAGGAAGAAGTATAGTCGTGAAGCAGGTTGATTAGCTTGTTTGCAGCCAGTCCCTTAAAGGAGGAAGCCTGTTTAAACCTGTCCTGCCGGGACTAAATTAAGATTTTCCTGCCCAAGTGCCTTCCTTCCCAGTGCTCTTGGTCTCTGTGACACAGAGTGATTTACTTATAAAGCATTTATGCACGGCTTCCCTGGTGGCGCAGTGGTTGAGAGTCCGCAGGGGACACGGGTTCGTGCCCCAATCTGGGAGGATTCCACGTGACGCGGAGCGGCTGGGCCCGTTAGCCACGGCCGCTGAGCCTGCGCGTCCGGAGCCTGTGCTTTGCAACAGGAGAGGCCCGCGTACCGCAAAAAAAAAAAAAAAAAAAAAAAAAAAAAAAATTTATGCAAGTATTGAGGGCCAAGAGGTATTTCAAGATGTAACAAATAACAATAATATTAATAATAATTATAGGGTTGATACTAATGTAGAAAAACATCATCAGGCATACATTTTCCTTCCTTTTCATTAAATCTCTGCCATTGCTTTTGGTCTTCTTAGTGCCCATCTGACTTACAGATTGGCCGATCTCCAGACCAAGATCCAGAAGGTACATTATGACAGTAGAAACCTGAGAGCACACCCCAATAAATCCTGCTCTCCAGCCATTTGCTTGGTCCCCAGCCTGCATCAGCAGTAGACAAATCCCAGCAAACAAGGGCTGTCCAAATTATCAGCACTCGTTTCATGGCCTGGATGGAAAAACAAAAGAGGTATGGGAGCCTATGAGGGAGAAAACCCAACCTATACCCTGTGTTTTAAAACTGGGCCAATAAGAACTAGGGAATGGTTATTTTACCTGAATTTATTGCTTAGCAACAAAGGCTCTACCTCGAGAGAATGCTATTCTGCGGGTTACCAAGTAACTGACTGTGACAATTACCAAACAGTTGGCTAAGTAATCTACATACCCTTTAACCTCTGCCAGCTGAACAAGGGACTGTGGGCAGCTCCCAAACAATAGACACACATTTAATATTTTATTGAAGAGCTGACAGAAGCCACAGCTGTATGGGTCCTGCAGCCACATAGATTTAACTATTTTAATTTGGACATCTGTCTTTCCAGGATCTGCTGTGCTCAAAGGGTTGTTAAAGCAGGGGAGACACCAGAAACAGTTTCTATCAGAAGACTACCTTGTAGAGCTTTGGGGGAAAATATTTCTTAAACACAAAGTGCAAAGTTTTGTTGAGAATGAAGGCCCCTCAAAGATAGTCATTTAGAGAAAGGCAAAACAAAATCTGGTGCTTCGCAGTTTCTTATTGGTAAATGCTGAGTTGGCCTGGCTACAGAATATAACATGTACACAATTGATTAGAACCTTCCAGCACTCTTAGATGTAGACAAGTGAGTATCACCATTTTATGTTATTTAGTTATTTTTATTACTCAAATATTCCCAGGTGGCCTTTATTTCACAAAATTATTTCCATTAAAATTATTTCCTATACCACTTTTACTATATGATCCTATTCAAATGAAAATCAATTGGCAAATTCACAAATTATACACTTTTAAGTCATTTCTTCTACTTTTAGGCTGTATACATCAGCCAGCATCAGTGCCAAAGACTGAGTCAGTGAATTCCTAATGCTCTTCCATTAACCTCGACACGGACTTTCACATTAGGTCAAGTATCCATTATACCAAAGCAGCTTCTGAATCATATGTCACCTGGCCCAGGTGGAGGCTTAGATGTTCTTGTGTGGTTTCCCCAGCCCGTTACTAAATTAATTAGCCAGTCTCTGAAGACTGTGGCCTACATGGGATGAAGTCTACTGTCATGAAGGATGATGGAAACCCCCCCCCAAAATTTTAGGAAATAGGGTAAAAATGAGGAAAACTTCTGCATGAGACCTGTATTAATTTTCTGTTACCACAAACTTAGTGGCTTAAAACATCACAGTTTTATCCCTTTACAACTCTACTGGTCTGAAGTCCAGTGGGCTAACCTTCAAAATGAAGGTGTCGGCCAGGTTTTTTTCCTTCTGGAGGCTCTGGGGGGAATCAGTTTTCTTACCTTTTCCAGTTTCTAGAGGTCACCTGCATTCCTTGGTCTGTGGTCCCTTCATCTTGAAACTAGTGACAAGTTGTTGAGTGTTTCTTGTAAGTCTCTGCAGTCTTTGTCTCCCTCTTCTACTTTTAATCCTGGATTATCTGGGTAGGCCCAGTCAAATCATATTAAGTTCAGCTGGTTAGCAACCTTAATTCCATCTGCCACCTTAGACTCCCTTTTGTTTTATATCACAACAAATTAACAGGTTCCAATGATTAGGACTTGGAAAGGGAGGGAGGGGCACGGGGGCATTATTCCAACCACAAATCTGAACAGTTTACGTTTGTAGAGCTGAACACACAATTTTTAAGGGCAGAACTGTGTCTATATGGCACATACTTTTGATGGGCCGGTCGAGTTGCAGAAAGGTGGCCCCAGGGAGGGGCCTACTAGGCTAAGGCAAAACAGCAGGAATCACCCCAAGGAATAAAGTGGTTAAGAATCACGAGGTCTGGGGAACAGCTGGATAAAGGCAGTTATAAGGAGGGAAGGACATTGCCATAGGAGGAGGGTCAGTCAGTGAGCAATTCCCAAGGGAGAAACAGCCAACAAGTTCGACAACAGCATTGTTACATATTCAACTAAGACCTTGGCTGTGCTTACATACCAGACCTCCCCCACCCACCTCTCCCAGATTCTGAGTAAAAATCCAAAAACCCGCCTTGTTCCAGTTGAGACAGGCTGTGTTTTACTCGGAGTCAACAAATGAAGACGACGTGGGAAATCACATCACAAAAACTTGCAGACAGCTTGAGGAGTGCCCAGGACGTGGGGGGAAAGGCAGAGGGGTGCCTCGAGACAATGTTTATTAATTTTCAAAAGGACAGAGGCCCAGCTAACATCAGGACTGCTGCAGGGCAGGAGCTGTCACTAGAGCAACAGTGGTCTGCACCTACGAGAGCAGCCGAGACAAGGCTAAGTTCAATCTGAGGACACTTGGCATCTTGCCGTCTTGGCTGCCCAGCCTTCTCTGCTTAGACCCTGCTTCAGGAACAGACTTTAACAAACCTTCCCAAGCCAAGTGGAACTCTTCAGCCACATTGAGCTAGAAAGTCAAAGCCTATCACACACAGACTGAAGATACTGAACAACAAGAGAGGAAAGGCCTGACCACCATACCCTAATGAGAGCTACTACTGTGGGGACAGGCTGGGGACAATCGCTCAGCCACCCTCCAGAATCACCCAGTAGGTGTCTGAGCACAATCCTTCCTGACAGCCGAGCAGGCCCAAACTGCAGTGTGATCTCTCAGCAAGATAAAAACGATTAGAGAGGGCTTCCCTGGTGGCGCAGTGGTTGAGAGTCCGCCTGCCGATGCAGAGGACACGGGTTCGTACCCCAGTCCAGGAGGATCCCACATGCTGCGGAGCGGCTGGGCCCGTGAGCCATGGCCACTGAGCCTGCGCGTCCGGAGCCTGTGCTCCGCAATGGAAGGGGCCACAACAGTGAGAGGCCCGCGTACTGCAAAAAAAAAAAAAACAACCCAAAAACGATTAGAGAAGCAGTGGTCGGTTCCTTTTACACTGGGCAAGTTCCTGTAGTATGTATCAAGACCAGGAGAGATTTATTCCCCTGTCGGAAGAGGACATGCCCTGGAGAGCCAACTCAAATGCAGGACCTTACCTTGTAGGCCTCTTCTGTTATGTATCTTAAGACTAAATCCATGAAAGGCCAAGTTTCCGTTCTGAAGGAAAGTGGTCCACTTGAATCACTGCTAACACAGACTTGTAGGACTCTAGACCTGGCCAATGCTTGTTGGTCAGGACCCAGGCAGGCCTGCCTCACTTCTGCCTCATGGGGCAGTAGGGGACCCATGTTCATCTCACCAGCATCTGAAACTCAGCCTTCCTTCCTGACTGAGAATCTCCCTTCACATGCCAGAGGCTGGCTCAAGAATGGGTATGTGACCCACTGCTGGGCAATGAGTTATGACAAAAGGGCTTTCTGGAAGTTTCCTTGAACCACAAGAAGGTTTCTCTTCTTCTTCTGGAATGGTCTAGTGTCTTGATATGCTGCTATAGCCATCTTTCCACCAGCCTGATGAAGCCAACACTGAGGCTGGTGGAGCAGAGAGGAAACATTCATTTCCTTCATGGGAAGCTGAATCAACCCCCTACGACAGGACAGGACTCTCTGCCATGTGAGAGACTGAATTTCCTGGCTGTCCAGGCCTGCCTGAGATAGGATGTCTGTAACAGGAGTTCAAGCCAAGTGGTGTGAAAAGGCCCAATCAGAGCTTATATTTTGGGAAGCAAAATGCTAGGTGAATGGAGAGAAGGCGGTCACATGCCAGTCGGGTGGCTGTACCTGGAGCTTTGTGAAGCTGACTGTAGAGTCAAGGTTTGGAAACACTGTTCCCAGGCTGATGGGACAATGCTCTGTCATCTGCATGTCTGTGCCTCCTGGCATTAGACCTCCTCCATGGAGGTCACCTGGAATTCTCTTCCTTGTGATTGAAAAGAATCCAATAAACATGTCCCTGGGAATTAATTTGCCATTGGTTCATGTGGAGGATTAACCAACTGTTCTCTAAAATGCCTTGTTCACTAGGGGCAGGACAGGAATAAAGAAGCAGATGTAGAGAATGGACTTGAGGACACGGGGCGGGGGGAAGGGTAAGCTGGGACGAAGTGAGAGAGTGGCATGGACATATATACACTACCAAGTGTAAAATAGCTAGCTAGTGGGAAGCAGCCGCATAGCACAGGGAGATCAGCTTGGTGCTTTGTGACCACCTAGAGGGGTGGGTAGGGAGGGTGGGAGGGAGACGCAAGAGGGAGGGGATATGGGGATGTATGTATACATAAGCTGATTCACTTTGTTATACAGCAGAAACTGACACAACATTGTAAAGCAATTATACTCCAATAAAGATGTTAAATAAATAAATAAAATGCCTTGTTCAGAATCCAGTTAAAGCAGAAAGATTAAATCCAAGCACAACGCTGGGGATGGAAGGAAGGGAGACACAAAAGGCAAGATGGGTTTAGAAACACATATCCCAGTGGCAGAGGAAGCTCGGCCACACGTGCTTGGTGGCAATCCAGACGCCTCATTGCCTATGGCTACTCCAAGAAGGGGGAAGGGAAATGAGCTTGCTCTTCCCCATTTACATTAATCCCACTTCTGTTTGAGATTTAGACATGTAATAAGCTTCTGTTTCTTCAGGCAAAAGACATTTTAAGGGTGACATTTAGGGTGAAATTCCCTAGAGGGGACATTCAGCGTAGTGAATAGTGACATCGGCCTTGGGGCACAAAAGTACACTTGGCACTTACTGGTTGGGTGACCCTAGGCAGTGTTATTACTTCATCCCTGAACCTCAGTTTTCTCATCTATAAGATGGGGATAATAATAGCACCTGTTTCGGAATCATGAAGATTAAATACATTAATGCAAGGGAGACACGTATGTGCCTGGTACATAGTAAGCACTCGACAAGTGTGAGCTATTGCTATTTATACTCACTATCTTCAACAGGGATGGAAGCTTCACACAGAGAACGGTAGGGTTCAGCCACTCGCATGTTCTCCTGGCTCCTGAAACAAGCTGCCCTCACCCCAGTTTGTCCAAGCACATCAACGTAGTTGTCCCTAATCTTATTACCACCATGTTAACCCCAGGAGAATTGGATTGAGATATCCTGGTTCTAAAGGACCCTATTATAAACCCAAATTACGTACCAAGTAATTTCTGTTCTGGACTCTGAGGGAAACAAAAATCTCAAGATATATTTGCATACATTATTTGAATGCGTGTCTTTAGGAGTTTTACTTACATCTAAAAATACTTTCCCCTGTACCTGTGAAACCCCCCAAATGCCTATGCTTCAAGTCGCGGGCTTACACATTTTCCACCCACAAACAGCTGTGGAAGGTGAGTCTGTTGCACACTGGAATGTCCTAAATAATTTAGAGAAGACCTCACTATAACCCCTCCCCCCTCCTGCCTCCACAAGACCCACTGAGGGCACCAGAGAAAACCTATTTTTACGAAATGAAATCATGAATGTTTGAAACTTGTCTTTTGAAAACAAACATACCAGAACCTCCACATCCATGTCATTAGTGGTCATTTTTAAAAGCTTTGCTCCTGTTTCAGTTTTGATGCTACTGTGAGAGACATCTTTGGAATCTTCACAATTAGTTTACCATCCCGTAATAAAGCCCATCGTCTTACTCGATAGTCACATTTCATTCGGGACCAACTGGATAATCTAGCACCTAGAACAGTGTCTAGCACACAACTGCCCTCAGTCCGTATTTTTTGAATGAATGAGTGAATGACTCCAGCTTCATCCACCCATCTTATTAACCAGAAAGCTCTAAGTGAACTTGGCTGATTCAAAAATTCAAATTCACATCCACTAGATGAAGATTTGCCACTTTTGAAAATATTCAAAGGAATCTAATGTTCATTCATTCATTCTTTTATTCATTGAATGTTTATAAGGTGCCATCTTTTTTCTTTTTTACATCTTTATTGGAGTATAGTTTTACAATGGTGTGTTAGTTTCTGCTTTATAACAAAGTGAATCAGTTATACATATACATATGTTCCCATATCTCTTCCCTCT
Organism: Delphinus delphis; assembly: GCF_949987515.2. Classification (NCBI taxonomy): domain Eukaryota; kingdom Metazoa; phylum Chordata; class Mammalia; order Artiodactyla; family Delphinidae; genus Delphinus; species Delphinus delphis. The sequence continues at coordinate 43,387,165 of NC_082694.2, read as the reverse complement.
TGCGTCTCCCTCCCACCTCCCCATCCCACCCTTCTAGGTGGTCACAAAGCACCGAGCTGATCTCCCTGTGCTATGCGGCTGCTTCCCACTAGCTATCTATTTTACGTTTGGTAGTGTATATATGTCCATGCCACTCTCTCACTTCGTCCCAGCTTCCCCTTCCCCCTCCCCATGTCCTCAAGTCAAGGTGCCATCTTATAACAGGTAGTATTCTAGGTATTAGGTTATAGTGGTGAACTAGACAGAAGTACTCTTGACTTTCAACAAGGGGAGACAGAAAATAAACAAATATATAATAAAATGTCCAGTAATAATATATACCACAGAAAAATAAATAAAGCAGAGAGGAGGAGAGAAAGCAATGGGATGGGAGAACAAGAGTCTCTAAGGAGATGATATTTGATCAGAGACCTGAACGGATGAGGGAACAGGGCATGTGAAATCTGGGAGAGACTTTAAGGGGAAGAAATGGCAAGAGTAAAGAGCCCAAGGAGGGGAATTATGTAACTATTATAATAAAAAATCATTAATATAGACAAATTAATGAATAGCATTTTTGGAGTAATTGCAGAGCCCCTAAATGCACCTACTTTGTAGGAGGAAAATATTTACTGCATTCATAAGTTTCAGGAGGCATTTGGACTAAAAATCTTATAAATCCAATCCTAAGATTGCTGTGTTTGTTACTGAATAACTTTTCAGTAAGCATTCTGAATCTTTTTCTTATACGATAATCTTTGAGACACCAAGAGTCCTTTGAAACTGTGTAAAGTTTGTAGGGCACTTAAGATACATGTATTGTGACACGTATCCTGCATGATCTGGTGTTAGAGTTGTTTGTGGGTTTGTCATGCTTCCCTGGTAGAGTGGAAACTCCTTAGGGGCATGGACCCTGTCTTTACCTTTGTATCCCGCCCACTCCCCAGTGTGGGGTCTTCCACACAGTGTGTACTCAGTAAATACTCAGTATATTAAATATACTCAGTAAATAAAATAAAAATACTCAGTAAATAATATACTCAGTATATTAAAGGTACATAAATATAATAAAACATAAAGCTTAGCCCACAACCAAGCTGACTCCATGCCCCACTCAGATTCCCACTCGCATGTACCCACAGCAAGTGCTGGCCCCTCAAATCAGTGCTTTTGGGAGGATTCCATTTGATCCAGAACCAGAGTTTCTTATTTTGTGACTCTCCTTGGCACATCGTACACCGGGCCAGGAGATGAATTTCTCTGCCTTCTATGGCCTGGCCTGTTCCTTCCTCTTAGAATGTTTTTATGGATAAGTAGTCCATTGTGTTTTGCATTGGTCACAGCTAAGAAAAAAGAAAAAATCTGGCCCTACTTACCAGAGCAGTGTAATAGCAGTTTGACAGCCTGAGGTTTGTTTAAAATACTGTGCTTTAATGGATTAATGGCCTTTCAGCCGAAAAAGATCACCATTAGCTGAAACGGTGGGTTGAATGCTAAAATTTGATCAGACAGCCCCTGTAAATCTTAATATCTTTAGAATTTCACATAAGTTTTCCAGCCCTATACATTCTAGAGGTACTGGCTTTTCTAAACATTTATAAATATACTGATTATTTTTGGAGATGAAAGCTCTTTTAATGTTTTGAAATGTAATTCAAATGTCATGCATTTTCCATGAGTACACAACTCTCTGAGTATTTCCTACCTATGTCATCAAGTTAGTAAATCCTGTATGAATAATAGCTACCACTTATTAAACCCCTACTATATGCCAGCCATTTTATGTATTTCACCTTTATTCCTTGAATCAACTCTGCATGAAAGATGTTGTCAACCCAATTTTAAAGATGAGGAAACGGAAACTCAGACAAGTTTAATAATTGACCCAATTAGTGAGTAACAGACTTGGGATTCAAAACTTATCCGCTGGGCTCTGAAATCCATGTTTTTTTCTAGGACACTGCAAAAATCCCATGCTTTTTCTTTGTAAAAAATTTTTTTTTAGAATGAGAACAATCTGAAGACTTTGACCCTAATACAGAAATAATTCCTTAAACTTTAACATTTATTCGGCAAGACATTCACTAAGAACCTACTCTTGCTTATGTCCTGTGCTAGCTGCTGATGAAACAGCATTCGTAAGATAGAACACTTCTCTAAGAGAAATTGCAAGTGTAGCTGGGAGGGCAGAGACATGTACAGCCAATGAAAACACAGTTGGGATGAGGATTATAGTAGAGCTACAAACTCAGGGCTGCAAGACACAGGGGAGAAGGGACGTTGTGGGGACAATGGCAGTTGAAGAAGGCTCACTGTTTCATCCATGCCTTGAGGGATGAGGGGCATCCAATGGGCAGAGAAAGTCTGGAAGGATATTCTAGTCGACATGACCACAAGAAGGGCACAGTTGATGAATGTGGGTGGGTCTTCAGGGAATAGTCTTTCACTTACTGAGGTTGGAGTGTAGTAGTGAGTGCGGAGGACAGTGGTGGGATTGAAAGTTGGGACATCTCAGCAAAAGGGACCTGAGAATTCAACCTAAATGGAATACTTGGCACTTAGTTTCCAACACTTTTGGCTTTTTACCTTTTGGTCTTTTACTTTATTTCTTTCCTGATTATTAGAATTATGCATGTTTGCAATGGGAAATTTGCAAAGTATTGATACAAACTAGTGTAACACATCAGAAAAACAAAAAGTCACCCTTGTCTAGTACTGCTAGCATAGCCAGGGGTTTTTATTCACATATTGAAAAGAATTTTGACTGTAAAACTTTGCAGTAGGCTTTTCTTACTTAACTTCTTATTCTGAAGCTACATCACAATACCATCAACAGTGTAGTAGATGTGTGTTTTGTGCCGGCCCATCCCATGTCCCTGTCTTTGGAGTTACCTTGTTCCCAGACCTGCTGAGAAACAGGTAGGCCTTACCAGTTCCATGTCAATGGGATACCCTCTTGCCCAGTGGCCATTAATGGCTGAACTATGTATAGACACCTGACCAAGCTGGGCTTACTGTATCTTCTTCCCAGAAGTTTGGGACAAAGGCACCGAAAGATTGAATCAGTACAATGGTGCTGGGTTCTGGAGCCAGATTTGGCATCAAGGTCAGTTAAAACCACATGCAAACTAAAGTTACAGTGGAGGAGTAGGCACAGTTCCCTTCAGAAGAGAGAGTAGGGGAGGTGTGTGGAGGTCCAGAGAAAGACCACGTAGACAGGGAGAGATGGAGACGGCGAGAGGAGAGAGAAGCTGCTTTATCATTTTCCTGTTCCTATGAGGTGCAGCTGTACTTCCTATACTTCGTTTCAGAGTCCCCATAAGTTTTTCTCAGGAAGTCATTTGAATGGATACTCAATACCTCAACCAAAACATTCCTACCTATATCAATTTATTTAACATTTTTTTTAACCCTAAGATTTTCCTTTTTTCCCAATTTTTGCTTTCAGTGTTTTAAAATACATACATGCTTTAAAATTTTTGATAGTTATATCTTTGATCTTTTCCTCTGTCATTACTTCCATTGCATTTAAACTTAAATATTCTTTCCCTAATCAGATAAGGTAAAAATTTACCTTTATTTTTTCTGTGGGTTTGAAAAAAATGATATGTCTTCACATTTAAATCTAACTCATATGGAATTTATTTTGGTGAGATGGGGATATTTTTGTTGAGGTGGGGATATAATTGAAATTTTTTTTTAATGCAAATAGTTAGTTGTCCCAGAATCATCCTCCCCTTTACCACTGATTTTTGATATCTCCTAGATCATATGTTAAGTTTATACAAATTTCACATAGGTCTCTTATTAGGCTATCGATTCTATTTATTCAAAAGAAAATGTTTCTAGTCTATGGACAGTAATGATTCCTGGAGAAATCAACTGGATTTAGAGAAGGTTGGTGTTAAGTTAGAGGACTTAGGTTACCAAATCATTTGATTTCTGTAACTTTACCCTCCAAGTCTCTGAATGACAAGTTGATATTTATATTGGAGTTATTTACGTCTTCTTTCTGGGGCAGCTAAGGTAACCCTGACAATTTTGATAATTTCTGAAGATTCAGAATAGGTTTTTGTGTGTGTGTGTGTGTGTGTGTGCGTGTGTTATGTGGGCCTCTCACTGTTGTGGCCTCTCCCATTGTGGAGCACAGGCTCTGGACGCGCAGGCTCAGCGGCCATGGCTCACGGTCCCAGCCGCTCCGCGGCATGTGGGATCTTCCCAGACCGGGGCACGAACCCATGTCCCCTGCATCGGCAGGCGACTCTCAACCACTGCGCCACCAGGAAAGCCCCAGAATAGGTTTTATATTACAGATTTCAAGTTATGAAAGTGTGTTTTATTTTAGAAAACACAAAACTATCCAGAGTCTTACAATGTGCTAGATTTGAGCACCTGACAGAGGTGACAAGCACATACTGTCATTTTCTCTTTTTGCTTCCATAGTAAGCTTGTTAATTGATTAGGGTCTTCCTTAGCACTGAACTTGGATGCAACATCAGAATCCTTCTTAACACAGTGCTTCAAGAAACTACTATTACCGGGTTTCCCTGGTGGCTCAGTGGTTAAGAATCCACGTGCCAACGCAGGGGACACAGGTTCGAGCCCTAGTCCGGGAAGATCCCACATGCCGCAGAGCAACTAAGCCTGTGTGCCACAGCTACCGAGCCTGTGCTCTAGAGCCTGCGAGCCACAAGTTTGAAGCCCACTGGCCTAGAGCCCGTGCTCCGCAGCAAAAGAAGCCAGCGCAATGAGAAGCCCACTCGCCGCAACTAGAGAAAGTCAGCTCGCAGCAACGAAGACCCAACACAGCCTAAATAAATAAATAAATAGCAATAAATAAAAGTAAATAGATAGATAGCAATTCCTATATAAAAAAAAAGAAAGAAACTACTATTACCAACTGGTATTGCCTGGTAAAATGTAATCTCTTTTCAGATTAATTCTAGAAAGCAATATAAATGCCTAGATTAAAGGTAAAATAGAGGAGCTGTATTATGGAAATGGCTGGTATAGATTTAGATCAGTATTCTTAAAAATTTTGACTGCAGTCACTAATAATTAAGACACTTTATATTTCACATTTAACCATATAAGGAGGATGACTGTTGGACAAAAAGATTGATGCATTTTAGGAAAAGATACTTTATGCTAATTTTACAATATTGGAATGAAAATAGTTTAGCCTTTTAAAAAATCCTTATTATTTAAAAACAAAACACTCTAGTGTTTAATATTCTCAGAGATTGATATAATCAGCTGGAATGATTTTTGTCCCAACCTTTTTGTGATTTATCTGAAATGAAAAATCCAAATTTTTATTTCCCTGAACTTAAATATCCCCTCAAGGCTTAGAATAAACCTCAGTAGAAATTTGCCAATATGTAGAAAAAAGTTTGTACCATCATGAATTTGCAGGTCAGGGAATATTCATTAAGTTTGCTATAGATTTATAGGTTTGAGGATTATCATCTCCATGTATGCCTAATCATTATTTACTTAAAAACAGCAACAACAACAATTCTGGGCTGGATTCTAATGTTTCCAAGCTGTGTGACCTTACTCAACTTACTTAAACTTCTAAATTCGAAACCCTACAATAGGTTTGTATTACTTAAAAATCTAAACTTGAAGGTCTTATCTTTTAAGAAGCTTTGATCATTTCAGCTACAGTTTCCATTTTGTTCTTCTGTCAGTATTATATCCTGCATTAAACCACATAAGATGAAGTGATGCTAAGACACATTCAACTGAGCAAAGTGAAGTGATGCTAGGGGTATGTTAAACTGAGCAAGGTCAAGTGAAGCAAGGGGTACACTTAGAGGTTGGATGAAGATGGAGAGTGGAGGAAAAGTATGGCGACCTTGCATCTCCCAAAGCAGCTTGCACAGCGTTAAATTTCATCCTCTGGTTATTTAGCATTTGGCTTTGGCATTTAAAGTAGGCAGAGGAAATATTTCTAGGATTTAATAACCATTGTTTCCAACCTTGTCATTAGGATCCAGAAGTTTCTAAGATTGCAAGTGCTCCAGAAGTGTAATCAATACCCTCTGCTAGAGCTCAAAGTTGGAATGTCTTATTGTCAGGATTTCAGTTCTGGCAGCCTTTTCTTTTCTGGTAGTTCAAAAGTGAGGAATCCCTGGGCTTAACCAGCACACCTTAGTAAAGAGACCTGTTGAGAGATTTATGATGCTCGGTTGTAAGATAAGATGGCATTCATAGAAAACTGGTGATTCTGGCAGGAAAAACAAGCAGACAGTTGGAGATAGTTCAGGAGTATCTGCTTCTACAGTCCAGAAGGAAATATATTTCAGACTTAGAGAGTTTCAGTGAGGTGGCTACTGACTTTAGAGTTGAAGACCATGGAAATTTCACCTGTTCTCAAGTTTTGATCATTGTATGGAATCATTGCCTCATTCGTTGATGATTAGAACATTGAAAAGGTGGAAAACTTGGGATGTTATAATTCAGCATACTAATGAGAATCTAAAAGTACATGATCATGGAACTAAAATTTCAATAAAATGTAAGGATGTCAAATGAAAAGTATGTCTCTTTCTATTATCCATAGCCTTACTCCCAAAAGTAAGGCTTAACACCCATGATACTTTATGCTTATAAAGCTCTTCCAATGGTTTTCACTATAGCTCTAAGTATCTATTTTTTTAAATTAATTTATTTATTTGTGACTGCATTGGGTCTTCGTTGTTGTGCACGGGCTTTCTCTAGTTGCGGCCAGCTGGGGCTACTCTACATTGCGGTGCGTGGGCTTCACATTGCGGTGGCTTTTCTTGTTGTGGAGCACGGGCTCTAGGCACGCAGCCTTCATTAGTTGTGGCTGGCGGGCTCTAGAGCGCAGGCTCAGTAGTTGTGGCGCACAGGCTTAGTTGCTCCGTGGCAAGTGGGATCTTCCCGGACCATGGCTCGAACCCGTGTCCCCTGCATTGGCAGGCAGATTCTTAACCACTGTGCCACCAGAGAAGTCCCTAAATATCTATTTTATATAAAACTTTAAATATCTATGTCTTGGCTTATAAGTTCAAGCTTTAACTTCTTGCTGTGAAAAAATGACCATTTCAGCTCACATCTACTACCCTTCTTCCTGTTTCCCTGGACCATCTCCCAATTTTTTTTTTCTTTTTTTTTCTTTTGGCCCTCTTGTTGGTTATACTTCAAATAATACATTTGGCTTTTATTCCTTGTTCTGTCAACGCTAGACATATCGAGTAACTATCCATGGTATAAAATGTGGTGGAGTTGATCACCTCTACACTTTCCCCTATCTCTCCTCCCCACCTCCAACACCTACTGTTGGTCAGTTCTACCATTATTTTTACATTGCCAAGGTTTAAGGCATGTTCATCCTGAATGGTAACTTTAATTGTCTTCTATGCTTTATCTATATATTGATTCTGAAAACCAAAGAGAATTAAAAATTACTTGCAGGGGAATTCCTTGGTGGTCCTGTGGTTAAGATGCTGCACTTCCACTGTTGGAGGTCCGGGTTCAATCCTGGTCAGGAAACTAAGATCTCACAAGCTATGTGGCATGGACAAAAAAATTTTTTTTAATTTTTAAAAGTTACTTAGAATATTATGATATTGCTCAATTTTATTCATTGTAGAACCAGAGTGTAACTGTAGATGAGATGTAATTTATGTTCTTAAATCAAGTCTGCTCGAAGTAGAATGCTTCAAGTTCCAAGTTTAAGATTCTCTTTTCTTAGACTCCATAAATTTCTTATAATCATGCTTCATATTTTTGCCATGAATTTTTGTACAGCATTTTATTTTTCCTGGAATTTCTACTTTCCTTTAATTTTTCTTGTTGACATCAGAAACATAAGCCTTCTTCATTATGCACCACTCAAAAGCCAGGCCACAGATTCTACAGTCAGCTGCATTAGCGTCTGCTCCCGTCCAGGTCCCCAGTTCTTGGGGTCTTTTTGTGGAGTAACAGCTCCCACCTTTATTGTGGCTTCTCTTGTGCCTTCTCTTCTATTCTGAGTAGTGCCTTTGTCTCTTTTCTGTTTTATCCATTAGTGTAATCTCATATACCATTCATCTTCAAGACGGTGACTTGCAGGATTATGCTTGCTCTCAGATTGAAGATTTTACAATTTGAAAATCTAAAAATATATTTTTTCATCTAATTATATAAGAAATATTTATGAACTACCTGCCATTTTTCAGAGATAGGCATTGTGGACAATATAAAGATGAATCAACCACATACCATTCCTCTTTAAGTAGGACAATAAGAGAGATCTAGCTCTATAAATAATTATAAAATATAAAGCAGAAAGTAATAAGTATAATAAGAGAGATGCAGGCAGGTAATCCATATAATGTGAATCCTTTTTTTTTTCTTTTTAGAGGAAAGATAGTATTGATGAACTTGAATGAAGTGAGAAAAAAAATTGGATTTGGATCAGAAGACTTGGGTTATGTCCTGGTTCTTACTAAGTATGTGACCTTGGACAAGCTAGCTAATCTTTTCCACCCAGATTTTACTGTCTCTAAAGTGGGGACAATAGTACTTTTCCTGCTTATAGCACATAGCTATTGGGAGGCTCATAAGAGACAATAGATACAGTTTTTTTTATAAACAGTTTACACAAAATAGGCATTATTTCTTTCAGAGAACAGTAGAATAATTGATTGTTTAAAACAAGGGATTAATTTATCCTCCTCTAATTCCAAGGAGGGAGGCCATGAGCCAGTCCTAGGAATAGTGTCATGGATTCCATTTAATTATTAATAGGCAACACATAAAGTAGCAAAGAGCCTCTCTTTGATGCCTCCATCCAATGTTGCTCTCTTACTGGTCTGGTTAGAGCCAGTCATTTTGACTGTGATGATGACTACCTCAGAAGCCCATGCTGTGAGGCAGTTTGCCCAGAGTTCAGCTATCTCACAGACCCTGACATTTGTCTTTTTTATTTTCCTTGATTTTCTCCAGTTCTTTCCTAGTGCCCACTGTTTGCTGAATGTAGCTGATGTAACAGATTGTGAGTGGGCTAAAGAAGCATCTGACTAGTGGTTCTCAGCCATGACTACACAGGTTCTCCTCCTGACTGAGGAGCTTTAAAGATACATTGATGGCCCCACCCATCCCAGAGATTCTGATTTATTAGTCTGTGGTGGGCCAGGTATTATTAGTTAACAAAATCTCCCCAGGTGATTCCAATGCACAGACACTACTGAGAACCACCACATTGGTGCTTTAATTTTGGAGTGTATGCTCACCGGAAGAGCCTGAGGAAATGCAGTGTCTGAGGCCTCACTCCCAGAGATGCTGAATCAAGAGGTATGGGCTGGGGCCTGTACATTTACTTTCAAATACATCCGACTAATTCTGAAACAGGTGATCTGGTGACCACCCTTTGAGAAACACTGTTTTGAATAGTGTCTTAAAAACAGCTCGTATCAAGACGGTATCAGTCACTTGGTGACCACTTCATTACATGGATTACAGAGACCACCAGAGAGACACACTTTTTAATGCTTGGATATTTATTTTTTTGTTCATTCATTCAAAACAGTCTCTCTAACACCTCACAGGACATGGCAGATTCAAGGCTTCCAACTCAGGCTTACTTGAGCATGCTCTTTTTGCGTGGGATAAAGTTGGGGACAGTGTTAGGTGGGGGGGGGGCTATGTCCCTGCACTATTTATATAGGATTCCTTTCTTGCTCCTGCTGTCACTCTCTTCAAATTTTATTTGTTTCTCTAAATTTTCTTAAGGTCAGTGGGTACCTGATAAATACAAGACCCTAATTCTAGAATGCGGAAGGTGTTTAAGGTGTGAAGACACAGGCAGCACCGTGTCAAACAAAAGAAATTTTAGCCACCTTCAAAATAACTGTAAAAATTGCCAGAGAGAAAATTTACCAGACTTTCATGAGCAATAAGGTGAAAATCCAAGAGTAAGTTTGTTTTGGGAGATTAATTGGAGAAGTCAAAAAATATGTCAAAAAATTCACAAAATGTAAAGAAAGGGTAAGACTTTAATGTATAAATGAAAAATCAGTGCGTGTCTCTCCAAGGACTCTGAAATGAAAACTAAAACTAGAATAATTGTGTTTCACCATAGCCTTGCTTAGACCATTGTGAACACACTGCAATGAACAAGACCCACAGAGATCATCCAGTTGTGGCCAAGCAGGGAATTTGCAGGGCTGATCACTTTCCAGTCCCAGTCCAGTCGGGACATGGCAGCCACTGGCAGGGCCTCCAAACCTGAAAAGTCCCTTTGTTACTTTAGCCTTCTTTGTACATTAGGGAGCCCTTAGACACAGGCACGAACTACATCCCATCCAAACAGAGCAGTCGTCCCAGGAACATTTGGCAAAGCCAAATCGGTCTTTCTCTGATACTGGCTCCATGGTCAGACACTGGGAGTTTCCATGGCCTTATGTACCTGTGTGGTTCCACCCGAGACTGAGAATGTTCAAGAAAAAAAGAGTCTCACTTTAAGAAATGGGAAGAGGCTTATTTTTCTACTCACGTTGTTGACTTACTTTGGGGCTTCAATTATTTTATGTTAACTTTTGGTGACTCATACACTGGCCACCCCTAACAGTTCAACACCTGGGATGAGAGGACAAATGGAGGCCCACAAACCATAGGTCTATAGACATAGAAGTTCTAAATCAAGCTAACAAACTGCTAAATGAAATATGTTCTTTTTTTTTTTTACTTTGACAGCTATACCTGTATAATGACAAAAAAATAATAATGTGGGTAAAGCCATGTTTTTTATAAAACAGAAAGCTGGCAAAATGTTATCAATGACTAAATTTAATTATTATTGTACGTGCCTTGGTATTCTGTTGATGGGCCAGTGATGTTTCTGTTTTTCCTAATTTTTTTAATATTTATTTATTTTATTTTGGCAGTGTCATGTCTTAGTTGAAGCATGCTGGATCTTTCATTGCGGCACTCGGGCTTCTCTCTAGTTGTGGCACATGGGCTCCAGAGCGCATGGGCTCTGTAGTTTGCAGCACACAGGCTCTCTAGTTGAGGCACGTGAGCTCAGTAGTTGTGGCACATGGGCTTAGTTGCCCCGCAGCATGTGGGATCTTAGTTCCCCGACCAGGGATCGAACCCGCGTCCCCTGCATTGGAAGGCGGATTTTTTTTTACCACTGTACCACCAGGGAAGTCCTGGGCCGATGATGTTTGAATTAGTATTTAAATACATGCATATTTCATCAATTATTATATATTTATTCTGTAAGGTAGCTTTTCTCTTTAACAAAATCACTGTGTTGTTATCCTTAATATTTTTTATAATTTAGGTGTTGTTATAGAAATGAGCTAAATGATTAAAAATAAAATGTATTTGTACATGTACAATGAAAAGTATACAATTTGATTATATTTTGTCAAAATATAGAGTAAATGGAAAAATTAAAAAATATATATTTATTGTATAAGCTTTAAAAGTTACATTTATCCTAAAATATTCAAGATTTATCAAAAGTAAGGGGTAAAATACATATTATAATTAATGAATCTAATAATTTTTAAATAAAGGCAGCATTTACAATTTATTTTTAAAATTTGACTATTTTTTTGAATATAAAACTATTGCACAGTTCCAATGTTGAAAGTTCAGCTGGTTGCCAACATAAAGAATTTGTATTATTCTTCTCACATATTATATCTAGATCTATAAAAAGGTAAATTTAAGAGTAATATGAATTACTTAACATTGTAACATATTCAAGGTCTGTCTGCAACTACTGCAAATATAGTGAGTACCTCTAGAAGCACAAATTGGTACCTGAAGAGAAACAATAACTCTCAGGTGAGAATGTATCCCATTCATTCTGAGAGGGAAGATTTGATAAGGGAATTCATTTGCCCTTTCTCTTGCCTAAGCGCTTTTGCTGTTCAAATCTTCCTCTGCTCTGAAGCAGTGTCTACTATGACCCTTGCAGTTGGTACAATCCATAAACCTTCACAGCATTTGGTCAGAGTTGCCTTTTGTTTTGAGGACCTAGGACAAGACATATGGAAAAGCCTAAATGGTGTTAGTCATGAGACAGAAAGTTTAGAGTTCTGGGTGCCAGTACTGAGTGTCCAATCCTGAGTTGTGACAGAGATGCTGCTGGGTTTCTAATACATTTAGCGGGTGAGTGTGTGTGTGTGTGTCTGTGTGTGTGTGCCTGTGTGTGTGTGTCTGTGTGTGTGTGTGGTGTACTAGGCCCTCTAAAGAGCTCTTGGTGGAAGATATCACAGACATGAGCATCTTAAGAGCAGGGAGGGATTCTCTTTCATTCATCTTTGCAGCCACAGTACTCAGCTCCTTGCCTGGCATTTAGTACATGCTCAGTGGAGGTTTGGTGAGTTATTGGATGAAGCACCATCTGGTGAAAGCTTCAGGAAGTGTTGCCTTCCTCCCCTTTTCCCTAAGGTCATGGCCTATTCACATTCTAGGTCCATGACAGGGACATCAATTCTGGTTAGGGCAGGCCCAAAAGTTCTGTTCTGGAGCTCAGTTACTGCAGATGATTTGACCTGCAAGCAGCCTATCTTGACCCTCAGTTATAACCCTGAGACTGTCCTAAAGGGCCTCCTTATATCTCATCAGCTGCATATTGTGTAGATTTCCATCATTTCTTCTTTTTCTTATTCCTTGCACTAAGACAGCTTTTTTGGCCAGTGTTTATGCCTCCAGGGAAGAAAAAGTAACAGAGCATCTGGTGAAGGTTTTCTCCCTCTTTCTGAATACAGCTCAACTGCCAGAGCCTTCTCCATACCTTTTCATGAGCCTCTCAAGAAATGGAACTTCAACAAGCAGAATCCAGGTCATGGACTGGTAAATCAAGTACTGGGCAGGAAGCAGGGAGACTTGGATTCTATTCTGTCTCTGCCATTCATTGGCTGTATGACCTTGACTTAACTTCTTAGGACTTTAGATACCTCACCCATGAAATTAAGGGAATTGTGCTAGATCTCCAAGGTCACAACTGTTCAAAACTTATGTAGTTTTATGTTAATAAATTAATTGAGAAAAATATTTTCTAGGTTTTGCATGTAGTAATGAACTATGGCAAGGACCTTTTAGGACTGTTAGTTGGGCAGACAGCAAATTGAATAGATATTTCTAACGCTTATACGGCTTGCAGGATCTGGCTAAATGATATTTTTTTATTGACTCATTAAGAGTAAACAAAATCTACCTGAAAACCATTTATCCATCACTATGCATGTGAGGTGTTACGGCTTTAGAGGTGAAGCACCCAGAGTGCCTATTCTTAAGAAGCACTCAAACAAATAATTTTAGTAGAAAGTGATCATCGATATCACTGAGAGTTTTTCAAAGTGCAGAGGGAGGCTCAAAGAACAAAGGGGTTCCTGCTGAAGAAAAGGGGTGGGAGTGTCAGGAAGGCACCCACATGAGGAGAACCCTGAGGGGAGTAGTAGGATTACTGTCGTCTCTAGGTTCCCCAGTAGTGTGAGAGCTATCTGAGTGGTAGCTGTTGATGAGTCTCCTCTTTCTGGCAAAGCAATGTGACACCAGTGTTTGGAGTTACTACAAGGATGAGCCAGTGAGCATCAGACTTTGTTGTGGGCATTTGATTCATGTCCTTTACTATGGCAGCGGATAGTTCAGGTTTCAAATGGTGCACATTTTCCTGCAGTGGGCCCAGGGGAGGACATACTAATGAACAGAGCCTTAGAGATGGATTTACGGCACGTTGCTCAAGCTTTTCGATTACTCGTCTCATTAACAGTGGCGGGAATGGCTAGGGGTGGAGGAAGGAAGGGGCCAGAGTCACTTGGTATGCAAATGATTTCATATTCATAGACTCAGGGCTCTGAGAGCAAAAAATTCCCATTGCGGTTTGTGAATCGTCTCAGCCGGGGAACTTAGTACTGAGTCTGCATATAGTGAGTTCTCAAGAAATATTCTCTGCATAAATAAAGAGTTACTAAGTACCCACTATAAATATCTACTATGTAACAGGCTCTGTTGTAGGCACTTGATAAATATTTGTGGAATAAATTAATTTAATATAACTAATACAATGCCAAAGAACAACCAAATAACCTATGTTGCCTTTGGTTGCCATAAAATAGGAATGAAATATTGATTAACCTCTAACCACATATTATACAAATGCATCCTTCCCTGAATATGTAGCTTGCCAATGCCATCCAAGGGAACAATAACTATTGTCTTTGTAAAATGTTTACTTGTTAAGTAAAAGAGGAAATGAAGACATTTGTTTCGTGTTGTATTTATACTGGGTATAAATATCACAATTACATGTCCAAGTTCTCCAGATTCATCCAAACTACTCCTTTTGGATCAGCCCTTTTTCTTGCAAAGCACTCATAGAAAATTTAGATAGGACCCAGTAGAACAACATCCTCTATCTGAAAATGGTCAAAGGAATTCTCAAAAATATATTGGAAAAAGGTAAGAGTTACCTGCAAGATGAGAAATAGAGGGAAGGAAACCTATTTTGCTCCAGCCAGGTCATGATTATCTGGAGAAGGAAAAAAAGTTGCATTGGAATAGAGTTTTTAGCAGCTAGGCTCCTCTTCAGCTCAATTTACCGATGTTGCTAATTCAGTACGCTGAGCTTAAGGGCTACATCAGGACCCAAATTTCCTTGCTGAAGGCTCGTGTCTTTCTTTGAACTTTGTCTTATCCTTCCTCACCTTCCAGAATTTGAATTTCCCTCATTCTCTCTGAGTTCTGTTTTCATCATCTTTTCCAGCTGGCCTTTCCTCACCATTGGATACCAAAGTGGACTTTCAATGTTTACAGATGTTTGTGGGCATGAGACAGTTTGCTGGCTGAGAGATTTGGTCACAAGTTAGAAACAAGGTAGGGAAAGGTAGAGGGAAGGAAATGACAGTAAGTAAAACAGTCTTTGCTGATCAGATTCTTAAATACTCAAATAATGTTTCGAAGAATAAAAGAACTTCTAAAATTGTGCAATTTAAATTAGTTGTGTCATGGTGGTAGAGGTGCTAAAATCAAGGTCAAGGGTCAGTTGTTCACCTGGGATCCAACTAGAAATTAAATAATGTTTATTTAATTTCTTAAAAGAATTTGTTTGTAATCAGTCTAACCTAATCTAAGCTTTTTTTTTTTTTTTTTTTTTCCTGCGGTACACGGGCCTCTGACTGCCGTGGCCTCTACCGTTGCAGAGCACAGGCTCCGGACCTACAGGCCCAGCGGCCATGGCTCACGGGCTCAGCCGCTCTGTGGCATGTGGGATCCTCCCGGACCGGGGCACAAACCCGTGTCCCCTGCATCGGCAGGCGGACTCTCAACCACTGCGCCACCAGGGAAGCCCCTAAGCTATTTTTTTTATCTTCAAAAGCTGTGATGTGAGACTTGGTATTATAGTCTTATGGCCTATTCTTTTGTATATAAAAACCCATAAAGGGAAAATAAAAACCTGTTCCCAGTATCCTGTGTCCTGAATATAAACCTTTATAGTATTCTCTCTTGTAGGTTCCAGGATTCGCCAAAGAGTAGACAGTACCTAGTTTTGGATGGGGAAGAGGACTGTTAACTGGTGATGTCAACTATAGCATGAGGAGAAAAAGGGGGATGCTTGAAAAATGTCCTAAAGCAGTGCTTTTCCAACTTTACTGAGCCTCAGAACTACCCGAGGGCTCCTTAAGACATATATTGCTGGGGCTGTATCTCATAGCTTCTGATCCAGTGGGTCTTAGATGAGACCCAGGAATTTTCATTTTTAACAAGTTCCCTGGAGAGACTGAGCTCCTGGCCTGGAAAATCACTGAGAATTGCTCTAAAGTCCAGGGGCATTTAAAAAGGAGAAAGAGCAGAGGAATGGGGCTGTCTGTAACAACACAATGAGAGAGGTTGATTGGTTTTGCATGCCAGCACTTTAATACAAATAAAATGTCCCCTTTTTTTTTTTTTAGTTTTTAGTGCTTTGTCTTAAGATACTGATGGTTCCCTTTGAGTACCAAGTACATTGTGATTCCTTGACTTTCCTCTTCTAGGGAAAGTTGAATCTATTTGCTTTCGAGCTGCCTGTGCTCTTAAGTCCACAAGATACCACCAAGGGATATCCACTAGTAACTTGGACTCTGCAGAACTAAGGATGCTTGTGCCCAACGAGGGCTCAGGAAGATGAACAGTCTGTATTTTACAGTCCCCATGCCACTAGTAAAGTGTGTTCTTCGTTTAAAATTTTGTTTAATTGTAGTCCTCTCCTTTGGATCTCAGAATAAGTTGGTGGGATAAATTATGTAGGGGATAATTTGTAAAAAAAAGGTCTGGTAATATAGGAGAGAAAAGAGAGTTTAGTGTGAGAAAACTTAGGGGGAGTGATGAATGTGTGCTCTACTTGAGAGATGACATGGATGCATTGTGGCTGGAGGAGTTTGGTTTAGGGTGATAATGTCTGTAACATTAGAGAGAGATTGGGTCTGGACAGTAGAAAAAGGCTATTTGAAGACAAAAATAGCAAGTCTGAAATTTTGCTCTGTGTGTGTGTGTGTGTGTGTGTGTGTGTGTGTGTGTAGACTGAACGTTCTTACTGTGATATCATAGTTGGAATGTCAGTACCAACGTTGAGTTCACCAATTCAGGGATGTGATATTCTGTGAATTCTTCAGGATACCTAGAGATCCAAGCCAACTGGATAAGGGCCTCTTTCCAAGGTGGCTAATTTATTGGTTAACCTCCCAGTCACCTGACAAGAAATTCAAGCAAGGCTTTACTAGGGCTCCTGCTGCAGCAGTGGAGAGAGAGAACAAGTAACAGGTTCCCTTGCCCGCTTGAACCAGGGTGGGGACCTTGTTCCTTACCTGGGGTGATGGTAGGGGCGGGTCCAGGGCTTGGGCCGGAGGGGTGGCTTAGGTGCTTTGCCCACCCCTTCGGTGGTGATGAGTGCAGGGGGCATGCGCAGTACCCTGCTTTTCTCCCAACACCCTGCTTTTGCTCTGGGCTCTTCAGAAGTGGCAGTTGGGTTTTTGGTCTTTTTGTATCTTGTTGTTCATAATTTAGCCCAACTGTGCATGCACGCGGTTATTTTTAGTCCCTTATAGTTTCTTTGTCTTTTGTTGCTCATGGAGACTTTGTCCAGGTACAAGCGCTGCAGCAAAGGGTCCCAGGTCCCAGGTCCCAGCCTAGCCCAAAATCTCAATAATAAATTCCTAGGGCAAATGCAGAAGGTAAAGTGTTATTTTAGTTTTATTTATTGTACTCTAAAACTTTTGAGACATATATATGTATATAGAGAGAGAGACAGAGACAGAGAGACAAAGAGAGACTGTCATTTTCTACCTCCTTGCGTTCTACTAGCCTCATAAGTATACTTTTCTCTCCCCAGGAGGGGCTGATATTAGGAGGGAAATGTCTATCCTCTTCTCCTTGCTCCAAATCTGACTGGGAGGTTGGGAGGAGGATAGGAGTCCTGAGACCTTCCTGATATATATGGTTTCCTTTTCTGCAGTGTGCAGTGATCTGCCCTGGGTGGAATTTGGGGAAGGACCTGGGTGGGGGGAGGCTGTGGTTATATAATTTTGTCTTTAATTGCAGCAAAAATTAGTTGCAAAATTTGGCCAAGATCTGACCCCGTTTTTCACCCAGCCTTATCAGTTTATGAGCTGGTACTGTATTTTGACTACATGACTTGGAAATTCAGAGCAGATTTAAGGCGGTGAGCAGTCATTCTCCTAAAACTCCTCCAAGAGACAGTGCTGTTGAGAGTCCCTAAAGGAAGCTATTTTAGGAATTTCCCTTTACTATAGGGCTTTAATATTTTTCCTACTCTTTAGCTGGGTCCATGAGTAAAGAGTGGAAGGGGTGGGAGAACTTCGTTATTTGCTTTACTCCTTCCACCAGAACTGCACACATGCCCATTACAACTCCTTACATGCGAACTGCCTTTCCCAGTCTCTCCCCCTTCCCTGACTCCGCACCACCAGGTATTGTGTTTTCTTTTTCACTGTCTTTGCCCTTTTCTTAAATTCTTTTTTTCCCTCTTAACCTGTACAACTTTCCTGGCTCATAAGACTTTACTTTGTGCTAAGAATGTCACAACTTACATGGCTCAGGTGGGATTTATCAAATACAGCATTGTAAAAGTCACCTATATTGGATTATCTCTTGTGTTGTTGTTATTGTGCTTACATATCATTCTATTGTTATATAACAAGGCCTGAAATCTCTTTGAGGGCAGCCTCTTAGATTTATACTTGCTGGTATGTCTCAAAATGCTTTGCAAATATTAGATGCTTCTTAAATATTAGTTGGTCAATTTACCTTGGACAGTCTTTGCAGTATTGTTTTCAGGTAGATATTAAAATGTGTTACTAGAAAGATGGGATCTCCAGGTGATTGATTCATTTCAGCCAATAGTTTTAAAATTTGTGCACTCTTATTAGTTGTACTCTAAGTTGCTGATGGAGGTTGACAAAAAGTAGTTGCTTCTATTTTGGCTTAATATGAATAATAGTAACATTCTTGAACTTCTGCAGCACAGCAGCCAAGCTAAGCGTACTTTAGATATTATTGCATTTAATCATTACAACAGCTGTGATGCTGCTGCTGCTATTATCCTATTTCCCTAGAGAAGCTGAGGCTCCAGTATACTGCCAGGTTGTAGGTGTCAGAGCTGGAATTTGAACTTGAGGCTTCTTGACTCCAAAGCCCAAACTTTTAGCCATACCATGCTGCCATAAAGCTTTTCCGTGCTTATTCTCAAGGGGTTATTCAGGCATTCAACAGGTGTTTTGTGCTCTTCAGCTGCGGTGCTAACCAGAAAGAATATGTAGGATGCTAGTCTAGTGGTTGAGAATATTGCTCTGAAATCAGCTGGACCAGGGCTTGAATCTCATGCTTGTTACATAAAAGCTGTGTGATGAGGAATGAATTTCTTAACTTCTCTGATCCTCAATTCCATCATCTAAAATATCAAGATAGTAATTCTGTTAACTGAGATAAAGCCAACAAAACTCTTAGCACAGTGCCTATACATGCTAAAGAAATGTGAGCTATTATAATTACAATCTCAATTCAAACTACCAAAAATTACATTAATGGAGGTAAGTGAGGAAATAAGCCACTGGAGCCTGTGCAAAAGGGATGCTTGAAAAGACTGACAGAACTGCAGTCTCCCAGGGGCTTAGAAATATATAGCATATCAATATTTTCTAAAAACTATTCTTTTCTTTAGATATAAGAGTATTTGCGTGGCACCTACCAGTTAGCCCTACGAGGCTGCAAGCGGGTCAATGAAGTCATCAAAGGATTTGCAGAATGAGGTCCTCATGAGCAAGTTTCTGTGGGACACACACATCCTCCCCAGACACTATTCCACTTCCTCTGTGCAGGGCTCTAGCTGAGCCTTGTGCACAGCATGTGGAGAACTCTGAGGCGTTCAGGTGGAATGCTGTCCTCAGACAAGAAGGTCCAGGGCAAGTCAGGAGTAAGAGGTTTCCCTACATAGGACTTGGAAAGTTGGAGAGCTTTTTTTTTTGACCCTTTTCTGTCTTTCTTCAGGTTCTCTGCATTGTTTGTTTGCTAAATGAACTTAGGGCTGTGATGACTTTCTATTTGAAAGACTGTTGTACTAGAAAGAACATCCTCTTCAGGGGAAGCAGATCTTAATTCCCCACTCACTGGTCTAGTGACCTTGGGGAAATCCCTGACTGTGGTCTGTAAAGTAGGGACCATGGTGATGCCACTTCTCCTTTACTCTCTGTTGTCATGAGGGTCAAGGAAAGTACATGTGTGAAGTCCCAAGTTATGCAAACATTTTATTGAAAGGGCTGTCCTACAGCTGCTTTGCGCCTTTGTCCCTCCCTGAATTCTCTTCTCTTTGCATACTAATGAACTTACAGGACATGTTCTCTTGGTCCCTGTGCCATTTCCTCCCAACCTTCCCCCACCTAAGTCTGTGAAAAAGAATAGGAAAGTTTAAGGATTAAAAAACACTAACCAGTATGTATATGCTGTTGGCCTTCACCCACCAAGGTTGAGCACCTTGGTCCAGCCATGAACCAGTTACCCTTCTGGTTCTGGGTAACAGTCCTCCTGAAGGCTGGGTGGAAAGGTAGCCCCACTGGCAACACTGCTGTAGTTGTTCAGGGGCCAGTCCTCTTCCATGCTTCTCAGCTCCAACCTAAGTGTCTGCTCAGTCATTTACTGAAGTCCTATCATCAGGCAGGCGATAATGTGTTAGAGATGAAGCAGTAAGGCCTGGAAAGAGAAGTTCTGCCCCTGTCGCTAAGTGAGGAAGTAGGAAGCAGACCTTTTCACTACACCATGCTGTGCTTCCTTCAATCCACCGAACAAGGGAAGAACGGTAGAGAGCCAGGGCCTGAAGAGGGGAGAGTTAGAGGAATAAACATAAAATGAAGAAAATGGAAGGGCTACTTATTTCCTTTTCTAGCAGTAAAAACATTTATACAAACATACATCTGTACTATAATATGTGCCTACATAGTATACAGATAGCTACATAAGTCTCCCAGCTGCTTTAGATAAAAATTCTTGGCAACCTACCTAGAATGGGGAGAATCTGAGAAAAATTCTTATCAGATACCCCTGGTCCAGCTCTAACTCTTGCTTCAATTTTTTTTTTTTATAATTTAAAAAAATTACAGAAAAGGGCAAAGATGAAATTTTAATAATCTCTATTTCTATTACTTAAAATGAACCATGGGGGCTTCCCTGGTGGCGCAGGGAAGTGGTTGAGAGTCTGCCTGCCGATGCAGGGACACGGGTTCGTGCTCCGGTCCGGGAAGATCCCACACGCCGCGGAGCGGGTGGGCCCGTGAGCCATGGCTGCTGAGCCTGTGCGTCCGGAGCCTGTGCTCCACAACGGGAGAGGCCACAGCAGTGAGAGGCCTGCGTACTGCAAAAAAAAAAAAAAAAGTAGTTTGTCATTATGTTTATAAAATTATAAATGCTATTTTGAAATAAAAAGCATTAAATTTAATATTAGTTGAAGTTACAGAAGTAAAACTAGAGGAACTATTGAACTTCACTTACCTATTTCTTCATCTCATCTCATCTCATCTCATATTTCCTCTTTTATTTCATAAAAAAGCTGCCCAAAGTTAAGAAAACATGAAAAATACTGATATTGGAATCAAGATTTTAAAGTTGCATATTTTAATTTTCAACATTTTAAACTTACTCTGCTATGAAAGAATAGGGTCATAGTACTATCACACATCTTCACATCTTCTCTCTCCCCTTTGCCTTCCGTTTTTGCGTGTTTTATTATTATTTTCATATTGTTTGGGTTTATAACATTGCACCTTATTCTGTAACTTCAATTTACCTATGTTTAATAGTCAGTGAATTGACTGCTCACCATTATTATTTTTTTTTTTGTGGTACGTGAGCCTCTCACTGTTGTGGCCTCTCCCGTTGCAGAGCACAGGCTCCAGACGCGCAGGCCCAGCGGCCATGGCTCACGGGCCCAGCCGCTCTGCGGCATGTGGGTTCTTCCCGGACCGGGGCATGAACCTGTGTCCCCTGCATCGGCAGGCGGACACTCAACCACTGCGCCACCAGGGAAGCCCACCATTAATCTTTTTTAAAAAGACTCTATTTCTCTGAGTTTTAAATTTTGATCAAAAATAAATTGGCAAGTTTTCATTGTCAAGTTTTTTTTGACAGGCTCATGGGTAGCCTGCTTTCTCAGTCCTTTCATGGTTCATAATGCTTTTATACTTGATTGCCATTTTGGATATAACATTTTAGAGTCATGCTATTTTCACCTCAGAACAGTGGTTTCATTGTTTTACAACACTGATTGATCTAAGGCAGCCTGATTTTAGTTCCTTGTGGGTTATTTGCTTTTTCTGTCCAGATGCCTGAAATTGTTCTATTCCTGAAATTCAGGAGTTTAACTAGAATCTGTCTTGGTGTAGAGTCCTGTGTTATGTTTTCTCAGAACACATGTTCTTTCCAACTATAGGTAATTTCTAAAAGTTTCCTTTGATTCAGATAAATTTTCTTGTAGTATGTTTTTGAATATGTAACTATTCTGTATATTAGGGTTTCTCAAGAATATCAGTTATCCTATGTCTTTTATATCAATTGTCTTTTTTTTCCACTGCTTTAATTAATCTTTCAATACATGCGTGTATCCTAATTATCTCAAGCCTTTATTCTATGCCAGTAATTTATCAGTGGTACTTATTCTGCTCCTTGCTTTTCTAGTTTATTTATTTCTTTAATGATACTGCTTTGGTTTTTCAATTTGTTTCCACAGGTCTTCAGTTTTCTTTTTCATAACATTCTTGTTTTATCATTATATCTTTGGCCCAATATTGAACTGATATTCTTGTTGAGATGTTCTGTGTCAAGAAGCATTCATAAGAAAAGTTCATTGAGACATGTTTCTTTAAGGTTTTTTGTTTGTTTTATTTTTCATTTGATTTTGTATTTGTTTTGTGGGCAGTAGGCTTCCTTCTTTTCTAATGGTGAAAAAAATCGTTTCCCAATTGAACTGAAACAAAAAGCCCAGAATTATGCTGAGACACCTGCACATTTGGATTATGATTTCCTAACCAAAATCTCAGATAGAAACCAGGTGAGCAGAAGGGATTTGTACACACACAACCAAGGTGAACACAAGTATCTACACAGAAAGCTGACACCAGGTCAAGTGTTTCCATGTCATGACTTGTTTTCTATTCCCACTCTGTTCAATTCCCAGGCCTCTTGTAGACTGTGTGCTTTCTTGTGGAGTCAGAGAACATTTCTAATTTTAGCTTGTTGTCTTGCTTAAGTACAAGTACTCCCATAGCGATAGATTAAGAAACTTGCCTTTAACCCACATTTTATTTGTATGTTGACTAGGAAATGGATACATTAGAAATTTTTATATTAAAACTTAAATTGTCACATGCTGGGAATCTTCCCTATAGAGTAAGCAACTTACCACATCCAACAATACTTTTTTTGGCAGCAAAAGCTGAAAAATAACTAACTGGCTGAGAAGATTAGGTATAAAGTAGTAAATGCAGAGTTAAATCTTTCTAAGGGAAACACCAACATACTCATAGGGAAGATGCGAAGACTTAAGACTTCTATGGTATTTAAACTGTATTCAAGTAATAGCAGGATAATTGGTAAGAAAATTAACGAGCATTATTTTGAGAACTCAATTCATCACAATACCCAGTGTTTTTATAGTTTCTCCTCAATGCTCTCACAGTTAGAAGGAGGCAATCCATTTCGATTATATGTGCTAAATTTTGTGGTCTTCTGAAATGATACACAGTAATGGGCTGTTTCAGCAAATATAATCAAATTGTTTCATTTATTTTAGCATGCAAATTCAAGCTCCCTAGTGCAGTTTAAAACAGAAAAAAAAGTTGCTGGCGTGGCATACATTGATGGCTTTGATTCTTCTTAGGCTGAGAGCAGGTAAAGAGTTAGCAAATTTTTGTAATTTTATATGGAAACATTACAACAGCATGCAAAAGTGTTTAATAGTGTAGTGATTTTTGCTTGAAGTACATGTTCACCGGAATCTCCTATATAAATGACTACCCTCTGCAAATATGTTAAAACCTCAAAATTTAAATTTTGTGAAACCTTGTCTAGGAGTCAATTCTATACACATAAGAAGGGGAAAACAATCCTTTCCGTTAAAATGGGAGAAATGTAAAAGCTGGAAAAAAACTAGATGTCGTAAGTAATGTTTTTCTTCTCTGGTAGCTCATGATTCCTGGAATGTCTCATTGAGAAGAATCATTGTGGAAATCTGGGCCCTCTAGGGATGAAAGCACAGGATAAAAGATGCCCCAGTCTCTTTTCTTGGCCTCTCCTGTGTTTATCAAAGTTTGTATTTCCTTTCATTTGATATCATAGCCATGGGCACATGTAGTGCTTAAAATATATTTGCTTTAAAACACCAGGAGTAATAGAGAGTAAATTTAGCTACCCAAAGGCTGTGGTGCCAATCAGAGTAAGAGGATTTTATGGATAGGAATGGTCATTTATGTCCACTTTCAAAACCAGAACAAGTGTTTGCTTGAATACCTACTGAGATGGCCATTTTGCCAAATGGTACATAGAGTAACACTTGCAATGAGCCTTGGGAGAAAACAATACGGGGCAATGAGCAGTGCTCCTTAGAACTGAATGAGAGGGTGTGGTTCCACAGGAAATAGTAGTGACTACTGGGTGTCTGGGTTTTTGTCTTCTGGGACTCCCTGGTCAGACCTGGAAATCTGTGGGTCCAGCCTTGCTGGGGGCTCAACAAATGCAATAGCACTGGATTGTGACTCTGGGAGAGGAGCTGGAATGCTTGGCAGGAAGGCAGTGAGTGGATTGACCAATGAGGATTACGGGTCATCTTTATGCTATGACATCCAAATTCATGTCTGGTTATGTTTATGAGCTCCAGGCTCACATATCCATCCACATGTTTGACACATCACAACATTAATGTGTGTCTGAAACAGGGCACTTAGTTCTCTACCCCCCGCTTTGTATCTTCCCTACCTCTTTAATGATACCTTTGTACCTTGATCCAGTTACTCCACAGAGAAAGTTGGAAATCATTCTTGATAATTCTTATCCTCATCCTACTCCACACATCCAGTCCATCAGCAAGGCATGCTAATTCTCTCCTCTAATTTGTGAATGTGCCTGGAATCTATCTACTTTCTTCCACTGGTCCTGACCACCATCATCTCTCATTTAGATTAAGAGAACAGTCTCCAAATTTACAATCTGTTTTCTTCCCAAACTTAACCCAGTTACCGTTGTTGGCAAAGCTAATCTTGCAAAACACACATCAGATTATGTTACTGCCATGATTAAAACCTTTAGACAACTTCTCAATAAGTTTAAAATAAAGTTTAGGGGCTTCCCTGGTGGCGCAGTGGTTGGGAGTCCGCCTGCCGATGCAGGGGACACGGGTTCGTGCCCTGGTCCGGGAAGATTGCACATGCCACGGAGCGGCTGGGCGAGGCCACAACAGTGAGAGGCCCGTGTACCGCAAAAATAAATAAATAAATAAAAATAAAATAAATAAATAAAGTTTAGTCTCCTTATGATGGACTACAAAGCTCTTGGTGATCTGGCTCCAGCTGATCCCTTCACCCCCACTGCTTGCCTGACTCCCCCAAGCTCACGAGGCTGTAGCCACCCTAATTCTATGTCAGGGTCTCATTCTGAGCCCTTCGCCACCTGAGGACCTCTTCTTTCATGTGGACAACCTTCTCTCTAGTCATCTCCGTCTCAGACTCTTGTTTCTCTTCTTCATTTCATTGCACTGAAATTATTTTATTCATTTGCTTGTTTATTTCTTGTCTGTCTTCACCTATTAGTAGGTAATGGCTATGAGAAAAGGGACCATCTTTGTGGCCCTGCCCTTCTTAGCAGCACTTAGAGGGAACCCAATAATGTTTGCTGAATGAATGAATGGAGAATGTGAGGCAGGCAAGACTGTGGCATAAAGACACGCTGCAGGCTCTGTGTCTGACACGAGAAACAGGCAGAATCTATAAAATTATGAACCAGAAGGAAAAGGAAAATGCCATTTGGCCACCAAATCCCAAAACACTGGGCTGGGGAGGCTGCCTTTGATATTTCCGGGAGATGATTTGAGAGCAATAAACTTGTGAGACAGTAATTAAGAGGTAAGCTAAGGGGGATATACAAATGAACCAGGATGAATATCAAAAAGGTATGGACAATCTTGCAAATGACAGTGTCATAAAAGGCCACCAAATGAGGCCTGTCTGACAGGAATTGTTATAGAGGAAGGCCAAGCAAGATTCACTAGCCAGTCCCTTTTTTCAAAGGTCATAGCTCTTGTCAGTCTGGGTTTAATTCAATATGAACAGAAGTAACCACCATGTTTTTGTTTTGTTTTGTTTTAAACTGAGAGCTGTACTAAGTGCTTTATGCTCCCAACTCTTTTGGCGGACACTCCCATTGTACTGGTGAGAGAGCAGAGGCTTGAGAGGCTAATTAACCAGCTGCTGGTCACATTCGGTGAGGGGTAGAGCTGAGGGAATGAAAGCAGTACTGTCACCAGAGCCCTGCTCCTACCTTCTGTCCTGACCCAATTAATATTCCCATCCCAAGCCCTAGGGAAAATGGCATAATTTGCCTTTAGCATTTACTTCTCCATCCTTCACCCTCTTAGGTGGTCCCTACCCAGGACCACTCCCTGGCTAGAGTCCCTTTAGAAAGCATGAAAGCTGATAAGTCATTAACACCTTAGCGTGAATTAGCTAATGACCCTACAAGGAAACCACTGAACTTTATGAGGTGAAAATATTTTGACCAGAGCCCTACTCCTCCCCCCTCAAATCCCAGACTCAGAGCTGCAACTCTTGGGTCCATGCTGGCTAATGAGCATGTGCAGGCAGAGGAGCTCGATAAAGATTGACTGATTTATTGATCGATGGGCGCGCAGCTGAGCTTAATCTTCCCTTGCAGCTGCTCCTTTCCTTCCACATCTCTGGAGAAGTGTGTTCGGCCCTACCCAACATCCCCACACGTCACCCACCCCACTCTTTTGAACTGGGCCTTAATGGGAGTCTGGTGTGAAGTTAATAGGTGGCGGAGAAACATCTAGAGACCCTGAAGAGGAGGGGCCAAACCTGTAGCCCCAGTGCCGGGCTCCTGGCAAGGCAAGGATTTCCATATCACACAAGGGGAATGCTGGCCAAGGGCTCTCCCACCGCCAGAGGGGCTCAGGGACGCAGAGAGAGGACAGGGCTGTGCAGCTCCAGGCCCCTGCCTCTGTGTATGAAGCTGTGAAGGAGCTGGGAATGGCTCACAGACCCTGGCACGTGGGAGGAGAGGTGGCACGGATGCTCCTGGCCCTCCTTGCATAACAGCTGGAAGGGAGAGAAGCCAGACTCAGGGTGACTTTCCAGCTGGAAGATGGAGAGTGCCTGACATCTGGCGTGGAGCTGAGTGTGCGGGGACCCACCTGGGCGGAGAGCTGCCTGCTTCCAGGGGCTCAGGGTGCCATGCAGCTGTGGCAAAGAGGGCATTGGTGGTGAGGGTATCCAGAATCAGGAGCAGATGGTTTCAAGGCCCACAGCACACGTTTTATGTTTAGTTCTGGGGGCTGCACTTTGCAAAGGACACATAACAACAACCACATACACGCAGTATGGAGAGGGGGCTTCACACACGGTCATATGAGCAACAATAGAAATAACTGGGGCTTTTATCCTCAACACAAACAGACCTGGAGGGGACCTGGAGGGGACCCGAGAGCCAACTTCAATTACTGGTAGAGTTGTCACACAGAGGATGGCTCACTTGTTCTCTTCCCAGAGACTGGTGTTAGCACCAATGAATAGAAGCTAGAAGAAGGATGTGTTTCTAAAGGAGGAGTTTCCTTACAACCAATGCCATCTGACATTCCTAGGGGGTGTGGTGAGCTGCTCATCGCTGAGGGGCATTCAAGGAGAGGCTGAGGGAGTAGCATGGGCATTGTATAAGGTGCTCATATATCTGATAAGAGATTGGGCTAAACCACTGAGGACTTCTGCAAATCTGAGGTGTTGGGTTCCAGGAAATCAGGACGGCAGAATCATCTTCCTGTTTGGCAGGATAATAGAACTGAGAATCCACAGAACTCTCTACCTGTGCACAGGGGACTGGGCACCAAGTCCTTGCCTGTCCTCCTGTAGGAAAAGACCAACACTGACACTCGGAAACATCCTTTCAGCACTGGGGCTGAAGGTGATCTCAGAGTTCATTTCCAAATATCTCTAAACCCCAAGGCATGGAAAGACAGAGTCTTAGTGAAGGGAACTTGCCTTTACCTAATATTTACCATGTTTCAGACCTGTGCTGCCCCATATTATAGCCACTACCCACAAGCACTTGGCAGGTGGCTAGTCTGTATTGAGATGTATAAAATACATATAAGATTTCAAAGATTTAGTATGATAAAAGGAATTTAAAGATATCTCATTTATATATTTTATATTGATGCTGTTTAGAATGGTAATATTTCGTAACATATACATAAAGTTAAGTTCAACTGTCTTCCTTTTTTAAAAAAGGAAACTACTACAAAATTTAAAATTATATACACGGCTCAAAATATATATCTACTGGGCAGTGCTGCTCCAGACCCAGGAAAACTATTTTTGTTCATTATTTTATTTAATCCTCACAGCTATTCCAAGAGTTAGGTACCATTATCACCCCTATTTTATTCATGAAAACACTGGAATTTAAGGAGGTTGAGTAACTTGCCCAAAGACACACAGCTTCTAAGTTGCTGACTTGGGATCTGAACTCAGGTCCCCCAGACTCTACAACCATACTCTCCTACCACTTTATGCTGCTATATTGACATCCTCTGTAGGGAATCGCTGTTAAGTTGGAAAATGCTAGAGGAAGGAACATAAGAAATGATTGTGGAAATGCTGACAGCGGTTAAACGACATAAGTAAAAACGCAACAAGGCCTTTGAAGTACGTGCTGTTGGGGCAGGAATGGACAGTGAATCTGGCTCCAAGTTCAACTGCAAAATCCATGCCCTCAGAAAAGGGAAACTGCAAACTTGGAACCTTGGAAATGCATATCACTCAGGGAATTTTAAGGTTTCAGAGGTGGTGGGGCATTTCAGGGATAGAGACTCCCTGGATCTGAGCTCTGTGGGTTGGGTTTAGGCCAAAGTAGGAACTCCTTCTACATCGTGAAAAGTCTTAATACGAACACCTTCTGTGGGTTTGTTTGGTGGGATCATTGATGGAGCAGGGAGGGGAAGGGCAATTAGGAGGTGTCCTGGGGAGCATTTAAACAGCCCACTGGATTCTGGCTTAACAAAAGTAACTCATAAATAACCAGCCTGTATCTGGAACTGCTTTACTTGACTCAAGAAGGCGTTTTCTTTCTTCTCCCTCCCTCCTTCCTTCTTTCCTTCCTTCCTTCCTTCCTTTCTCCCTCCCTCCTCCCCTTCCTCCCTCCCTCCCTCTCTCCCTCTCTCCCTCTGTCCCTCTCTCTCTCTCTCTTTCTTTCTTCTAGTTACTGTAGTGAGGGAGGTTTGGACCTCTTTGCAAGGGGTTCTGCCTCACATTTCTCAATACACATAAAGCTTCCTCTTTCCCCGTCCTGCCCTCAGTGCCTCCCTTGTAGAGAGAGCGTTGCTTCCTTTGGCCTCATTACACCCCGGGGGCATCTCCTGAGGGCTGCAGGTTGGGGAGCCCTCCAGGGCTGTGCATCAGAAAGGTTTCTTCCTGCGGATCGTCTGCCTGGCCCTTGCACTTAGGGAAACAGAAGGCCGCCCTGGGCTGTGGAGGGCAGCGAGATCGATGACAGGCCTTCTGCTGTTCTGAGTTCAATAAAAAAGTACAACCCCCCAAATAACATTCAGTTGAGAAGATTCATGAGGCATGAGGTAAATGGCCTGTACAAATGTCTGACTGAGGGGAGAAGGGAGCCATGGTAATGATTTTACCTGCCCAAAGGGAAGAGAAGCCAGAATTGGACGGGAAGTGATTGACTTATAATTACACTGACTGGGGACCCTGGGGTTGTGACCACAGAAAATTACTCAAGTTTTCCATAGCCCTAGAGCATCCACAAAACCCCCAAAGCCCAAGGCTCCAAAGCAAGTTGGCTACAGTCACCTCTGGGTCTCTCAGGAGGAAGTGCGGTATGTATAGTGGGCACTGGGATGTTGGCCAGCCCAAGGGGGTCAGGGTGAAGCTGTGGATGGGCCTGTTTCAGGAACCTACCCACCCAGGACCATGGACGGCCGTGTGGGGGGCAGGGGATGAGTCAGAAAGGGAACATTTTTCATGCTTAAGCTGTGAAGAAAATGTGAGGCTCCCATCCTCCCAGCTTCCAAGGACACTGGAATGGGGTGGTAGGGCCCAGTGGCCAGGACAGACAAATGAATGACTCTTAGCTCAAACCCACAGTTCCTTCAGTCTCTGCTTTCAGAGTCTGGGAGAGACGTCTGAAGTGACTTGAGGGAATGCAGCCATTCTTGTTGATCTCAGTGTCTGTACCTGCAGACACCCTAACAGACATGCCTGCTGGGAATTCATCCAGCCCTTTTGAAACCCACTTCTATTTCTAATGAATTTCCCTTAGTAGTACTGTTAGCAGTAAGGGCTGTGACCAATTAGGGGCTAGAGCCAGATTGGGTAGGTCAAGAAAGGCACTGGCATCTTTCGACCAAAGTTTGCTGCACTAGGTGTCTGCTATCATCTGCGACTCTGGTCCAGGTGCTTTGGGAGAACAAGGCTGGCGTAGTTCTGAAGAGAATTCTCAACTCCCATCAGCCCCAGTAATTCCATCAAAATTCTTACCAGAGTTCTAAACAAGAAGGTGAATTAAAAACTTGAGTTTTCTCTCTGTGTATTTTCCTAGCCCACACAGTAAGCAGTTATTGCAAGTGAAATAAATATCTGAAAGCTGTAAATGATGGCTTTGCAGTTATGTTTTTCCAAGGGCCATTCATTGTATTTCCTCTGAAGTAAGGAGGCAGTGGTGAGAGAGACTTATTGAACCAACTGCCTGCAGGTGCCCCTGCCTCATACAGATTCTTCCCTCCATGGCATCAGCAGTGAAATATCCACTGAGTCACATCAATTCAGCCAGAAAAATACACACGTTTCCCCGTTTCTAATAAAGCCAGCATGTTATTTTAGGCTGCTTAGGTGAACCTTCTAGAATTCCAGACAGAGGCTGAGCAAAGCTTGTCATTTGATGACATTTCCAGTAAAAGCATTGAAATGACAGCAGTGATTTCAAAGCCCAAAGTGAGATGCCCAAATGGTATCTGGAATTTAAAAGGGCTTAAAAGAGGGCTTCCCTGGTGGCGCAGTGGTTGAGAGTCCGCCTGCCGATGCAGGGGACACAGGTTCGTGCCCCGGTCTGGGAAGAACCCACATGCCGCGGAGCGGCTGGGCCCGTGAGCCATGGCCGCTGAGCCTGCGTGTCCGGAGCCTGCGCGTCCGGAGCCCGTGCTCCGCAACGGGAGAGGCCACAACAGTGAGAGGCCCGCGTACCGCAAAAAAAAAAAAAGGCTTAAAAGTTAAAACTAGCTCAGCGTCTCCCGCATGTCTGCCCCCCTCTTCCTCAGAACTGAATGGAAAGTAAACACCCCATAGATCCAGATCTGCCACAGTGTTAGCAAGCAAAATGCAGAGCAGGTCACAGTATTTCTAATTCAGATTAACGACCCCACTCAGCCCTGTCTCCTTAGCAGGAAATTAGAAAGTGTAGGAAGGAGCAAATAGTGATTCATAATGTGTGACTCTGGGGTATTGGCAGTTGTGCTCGTTAAAAGCGAAGATACTGTTTTGATATAAAATAATTGAGTCTGACTTATTTATGGGATAAAGTGTTCTCCATAATACGAGCTCCCTTTTACAAACCAGCTGGTTACATACCCATATGCTTGAAGGACAGAAGAACTGACCTTTGCCCATTTTGTGTTTACTGCAGTTCTGTCAGACACAGTAATTTAGGGAAATAGGCTGGTAGGCTGTTGCACTTTTCTTGTACTCTGCTGTTGATTCTTTCTCTCTTCTTCCTCCCATGGTCATCTCTCCTCACCAGGGCTGAGTTCCCACCTTCTGTTCTCCACCCTCCACGCTCACTTCTTCAGGGAACTTACTTAATTAGGAGGCTTCATTTATCACCTGTTTGCAAACAGCCATGACCTATTCCCCAAGTTTTATTATCTCCCCTACTTCTTAGCGCATGTGTGCACATGCGTGCGCACACACACGCACTTCCATTAGATTCACATAGACTTAGGTATAGAACCAGACCTGTTGTCATCCCCATGTAAATTCCTTTCCTTCTCTAAATCCTCATTTGCATATCTATTCGTTCCTTCCTTTGCCCTCCATATCTTGTCTGTCACCAAGAGCTTCCCTTTCCTCTTTGGATTCAGTTATTTCCGCCATTTGCACATTCAGTATGTAAGCTTGACTCAGACTCTTGTTTAGGAGAGAGAAACGATTTTTTTGAATAAAAATCATGCAAAGCTCAGTCCCTGGGCATGCCTAATAAACCTTTCCCTATGAGGATGCATTCTTTGTTTTCTGCTGCAGGGAACATGTCTACTCTCAGATCTCACACCAAAATAGTGTTGATGAGAAACAGAAAAAGTTGGATGAGCTTTAGAAATAATTGCACCTGAGAAGTCATTTCCAAACCTGTATGTGTATTACAATCTCCTTTTTAAAAATGCAGATTCCTATTAAATCTGAATCTCATCTACCACTCTCCTCTTGCACACGCCCCTTCTGCCACTAGTCTCCTTTCTTTGAACACACTGAGCACATTTCTGTCTCAGGGCCCTTTGTACTTCCTCTTTGGAACTCTCTTCACCTAGATGTCTACACTGGTTTGTTCTGATGGATATTATCTCCTCAGAGAGGTGAACACACTAAGACAGAGTCCTCTATCTGCCCATTTGTAACAAGGGATTCAAAGAATCCCTTGTTACATTATGTACTTATTATTTCCTGTCAGCCATCCTTCCTAAATAGCTCCTTGAGGGCAGAGATTTTTTTTTTTTTTTTTTTTGCGGTATGCGGGCCTCTCACTGTGGTGGCCTCTCCTGTTGCGGAGCACAGGCTCCGGACGCGCAGGCTCAGTGGCCATGGCTCACGGACCCAACCGCTCCGCAGCACGTGGGATCCTCCCGGACCGGGGCACGAACCCGCGCCCCCCGCATCGGCAGGCGGACTCCCAACCACTGTGCCACCAGGGAAGCACGAGGGCAGAGATTTTTGTCTGTTTGGTTTACAGCTTTATCCTCAGAGCTAGAAAGAAGCTTTACACATGGTAGGCACTCCAGCAATGTCCGCTGAATCAGTGCCCAAAAATTGGATCAGAATCCAGGAAGGCTTGTTTTAGAACAGTGGTTCTTCAAGTGTAGTCCCTGCACCAGCAGATTCAGCATCACTTGAGAAATGGTTAGCAATGCAAATTCTTGGGCTTCCCACCAGTCCTGCTAAATCCGAAACTGGGAGGCAGCTGTGTGAGTTTCGACAAGCTCTCCAGGTGACTCTGACACTGGGGAAAGCTTGAGAACCGCTGCTCTAAGACATTGTTTGGGTGCCACGTTATCTTTTGCACTTACTACTATCTGTCAAGGCAGAAAAAAAAATCTGGCGGCACTCATGTTCGACATTTACACTAATCTTAAACTATTTCCTGATTGTTTCAGGTGCATTAGGTCAGGAAGCTGGCTTGTCCTGTGGTCGTCAAGTATCAGGAAGAACTCAGTACACCTTTGTTGGCTGGTTAATTTTGCAATAGTCCTTGGATATTCCTTTTTTTAGCTTTAAGTGATATATAGAAAAGTATACTCTTCCACTTAGAGTTAATACAGGTATGTATGCTATTAAAATGTAGAAAATACGTTGATTAAAAATACTTGCACGTTGGTTAATTTTGACTCATTTTATTACTTGTTAAGAAAGTATTAAAGAAGTTAAGTGCATAGGCTTAGGAGTTGGATTTGGGCTGGGTCAGGCCTTAGTTGGTAAAATGGGCAGTAATACCTGCCTTGGACAATTAATAGCACTGGCGCACAGTGGGTACTCAAAGTAGCTATTATTAATAATGATAATATTTGGCATTTTTATAACTTAAAATATATAACATTTTATTATCCTGGGGGGTGTGTGTGTATGTAAGTGTAATTATTAAGGCCCACAGAAGACAGTGGAAAGTGTATTTTAGAACACCAGTTCTCACAAAGTGGTCCTAAGACCAGCAGCAGCAGCATCACGTTGGGATTACTAGAGGTGCAAATTTCTGGGTCCCACCCAGATCTACTGACACAAATCTAACAGTGTGGCCTGACTACTGCCTGTTTTAAAAAGTCCTCCAGGTGGTTCTGATGTATCCTAAGCTTTGGGAACCCTGCTTTAAAAATCACTCTCTCCCTCCCCCTCCCCCTCCCCTCCCCCCTCTCCCTCTCTCTCTCCCTCTCTCTCTGTCTCTGTCTCTCTCCCTCTCTGTCTCTCTCTCTCTTCCTCTCTCTCTCCCTCTCTCTCCCTCTTCCTCTCTCTTCCTCTCTCTTCCTCTTCCTCTCTCTCTCTCTCCCTCTCCCTCTCTCTCTCTTCCTCTCTCTCTCTCTCTCCCTCTCCCTCTCCCTCTCTATGGTGTGCCTCTTTGGGGAAACAATCTATTCACAGATAAAAGGACCCTAGTAGCTAACAGCTAGAGAATTCCTGCTGAGGAACAAGTCAATAGGACCCAAGTCATTTGAATTTGGGAAAGAGACCCAATTCCTGGTTTCTGTATCAAATCCATGCCGTGGCCTAGCTTTCTGACAGGTGTTTGAAAAATGAGGTCCCCAGTAATGGCCCTCTCTCCCTCCAATGCTTCCCTGGCCTGCAGCAATTAAACTGCTGAGCAGAAACTGGACCTGATGGTCTGTTAACCCTTTGTCAGCTAAAGCACAGAGGCAATTTGTTTTGCTGGAGAGATTTTCTCCTCAACCTCTTTCCCTCCCACTGCACTACAAAGGAAAACTGTCTCCTTAAACATCTCCTTGTTGAGCTGCCACGTCTGTGTGATTGAAGCAGCTGGGTCAGAGATCAACAGAGGTGAAAGGTCATCACAAACTAAATGTGGCTGCTGAATCTCCTTGTGCTTCTCCTTGGCGTCATGAAGACAAATAGCATTAAAAAAAATTATCCCAATGAAGCAGTTCTCATTTTCTCCTTTCTCATCGCCCTTCAAGCATTTCTTAATGAACTACAGCTCAATCATCTATGAGCATGATGGTTTTAAATCTGAGCATAGCCTAGCCAGAAACGATCAGAACTGAATCGATTAAGACAACTTTCTGAGTGCTTTTGTCCTTGTGTTACTAAGTTTGGGTTTTTACCACAGTCCAATTCCTCATTGTTACCATTTACGACAATATCAAACAAACCTGTAATGTCCAGCCAGTCCTTCAGTGCCAGCCACGACAGACACTGGGCAAAAACTTTCTGGTTACTGATACTTATGGTGTCTTTGTCTTTACATATATTCATCGTTTCTTATTGTCCACGTGTGCTTCATAGATTTTCTCTGTGAATTTTGAATTCTAGCCCAGCACCTTCCACCGTCTATGCCGGGATTTCTCAGGGATCCCCAGCTAATTTGAATGTGAGTTTAAGCAAAAGGCAATTGGGATCATAATCTTATTTAAGCCACATGTGTTAGAACCCAGGAACTCTTTATTAAGGAAAGACAATCCTGTCTTCCTAGTTCTCCATTTCTAAAGTTGAGAAGAGTTTTGAATTTGACAAACAGAATAGGAACCATCCAAAAATATCCAAACGAACATTTCTTTAATGATGAGAATCCCCAGTATTCAACCCAAGCTGATTTTTAACGAAGTCTTTATGGTCCTCAGTATAGCACTTTTCTCACAGTAGTTACCCAACACCTTTTTCTGATTCAATATTATTTACAAATGTGAGTTTTAGACATAAAAACCATAGAAACTGGAATTGAGATTTAAGAGATGGAGACATCTGATTTTACAGTAAAATGAGAATTTATTAATCAAACTTGGGTTTTGACTGTGTTGATGCAGATGATGGAAGAAGGAATTGTATGTATAGCAGCTATATGGATCTACACTTGTCACGTAAGTGCTCCACGAATGTGACTTTTCTTCTCTCCTCAGGTGAGTGGTGGCCCATCTACCTGCCAAGGGACAACTGTGCTAGAATGGGTAGGAATTAAAACTGGAGTCAGTGGTTTCTCACCTTGGCCTGTGGTCCTCTGTAGGCAGGCAGGGTTAGGAGAGGGGTGGAGGAAAGGTTTGCAGAGTTATCTGCAAAAGATTTAAATTTTATATGTGCATCAAACATTGCATATAGATGAATTAAACACAATCTCTTGCACATAGTTCCTTCTCACTCTCAAATATCTATTTGCACACTACTGTGGTAAACATATACATGTTTATCTATAATCACTACAAAATGAATTGTAGTTTTTTGCCATCCTTTGTTTTCTCAGCTGCTATCAAGTGATGTCTAAGAAATGTTTTGAATAGAAAAGGTTTTTTCCTCCTGTTGAAAAACAGTGGGAACTGCCGTTCTATAGCATTGCTTAAGGTAAGGCTTCCCAGGTGTAGTCCTAAGACCTGTCGTACCTGTTTAAAGTGCAGTTGCCCAGCTCCACCCCTCACAGTCTGGATTAGAATCTCCCAGGCTAGGAACTGGAAATCTGCTTTCTAACAAATGTCCTGATGTCAATTTTCCCATGCATTGAGAACGCCGGGCTTAAGATAGTCGGAAAATACGTTGACAGAATCAGGAATCAGGTTCAGGAGGTTAAAGCTTTGTTTCTTCAAGTTTTACCTGAAGATGGAATATTATTTCTTTCCCATTTAAATCCTTGCATACTATCCAAAAACTGGCTAGAATATCAATCATGTCAGATAGTCTAATGACAATTTTAAAGCACCGTATCCCTGCTGGAACTCTAAAACCGAAGACAGATGGTTTTGGATCATCTACAGATGAGGCTTAGTCACACAACTATTTGCCTTCATCGGTGTGCACTGAAATACAATGTGAATTAAATTACAGTGGGCAGGGGAGCTGGACTACAGATCTGAAATCATTAGCAGCTCCTGAGAGCATCCACCTGAGTTGTGTGTATTTAAATATAATCTTCAATACAATTAGGAAACATTTACCACCATCTGTGTTGTCATAGCAAAGTGCAGGGGCAGCAAATATCTGGTCTACATTTTGACATCCTCCCCACCCCCACCAGTTTGCATGGCAGCTAGACGTTTCTAATCAATTCTAGCAATCCTTCCCCTTAAGTCAGGATATTTATGCCTCAGAATGCTTTTCCCCAGGCAGCTGTTAGCAGATGGGATGATGGAGGATGAAACCTATTTGCTACGTCTGGGATGGTGAAGGGCATGGGCTTTGCAGTCGTGGGTTTAGGGGGTTCAAATCCCAGTTTTGCCACTCACAGGTTGTGAGACAGAGCAAGATACTTACAAAATTTAGGTACTCTTGCAGCCTCATTCTCCTTATTTGCACAAGTGGGATTACAGCCCCATTTCACAGGATTATTGTGAAGGTGACAGAAAGAATACATGTAAATTGCTTAGTATTCCTAGCACATAGCGAGTACTCAATAAATTTTAGTTTTTGTTATTTTTAATCTAGCTTGAAATGATGTGATGGGCGCAAGGAGAAAGGGACTCATTTTGCAGGACTGCTTGAGTTCTATAAAGCAGGTGTGGAAGATTTTATTAGCAGAGTGCTTCCTTACTGCAACCCTCTCTCTGGGATTATGGCCCACATTTACTGAGGGCTTAACAATTACAGAAACTGTTCTAAGTACTTTGTGAGGAGTAACTAATTTAATCCTCACAAGAACCCAGTGAAGTAGATGTTCTTATCCCCAGTTTATAGAGGCAGCACCTGAGGCATAAAGAGGTTAAGTAGCTCATAAGGGACGTGCCGTTTGAAATGGGGACTCCGGCCAGCAGCCGCACTTGGAACTTGTGAAAAGGCAGATTCTCAGGCCCTGCCCCTGACTCCCTGCATCAGAACTCTGTGGGTGGGCCCAGAAATCTTTGTTTGAACAAGCCCTCCAGGCGATTCTGAGGCACATCAAGCTTTCAGAACCACAATCCAGAAGGCAAAGGAGCATTGGCAGGACAAGAAGTCCATCAGGAGTGAGGTGAGCGGATGAAGAAGCATGTCCCCATTAAGGAAGGGTGAGTGTCTTTTCAGAACTTTGATTCCTAGCTGTACCTTCCAGTATTCATCTGGGAATTCTGTGTGTTTTTTCCTGTTTATGAGGAAAAATGGTTTATTTGTTCTATTGTTTTGTTTTTTTTTTTTTACTTTGTGTTACAAGTTCCACTAGAACAAGTAAGAAACCCCTTGTCTGTCTAGCACCTGCCAGAGAAGTAACCCTCATCAGTGGAGGGAGGGGATCAAATGCCTAGCATGGTGGAAACTTACCAGCTCCCAAGGTCTGGGCAGTGGATCTGAAACTTCAGAGTCCCTGCGAATCAGCTGGAGCCTTTGTTAAAATGAAGATTCTCAGGTCCTGCTCTCCCCTATTCTGATTCAGTAGGTCTGAGGTAGAGCCCAGGAATCTGCATTTTAATAAGCATCTAGTCCATATGCCTCACCTTGAGAAATAGAAGTTTGCTGGTGGTAACAGGGGTGTCAGACCATGTCATATCCAGCCTTTGGATGACAGAGGAGTTGGGGTGGGAGTAGTGAACCAATGTCCAGACTAGGAGAGTGAGACAGTAGTACAGGAGCCAGGGCAACAAGATAGCAATCTATATCCTCACACTGTTCCTCCCCTCCTCTATCCCTTTCCCACTGCCTTCTCTTCCAAAAGGTGTTTCTGAAGGTTCTCTGAGAAGGACAATTTATTATACATAAAACAGCTTTCAGCAAAGCTCAGCCAGTTGTGAGGAGGGGATCTGGAGGGCTCCAAGCTGACCTCTCCTCCACTTCACCCCTTGAGGAAGCTCGTGAGGTAGGGCCATAGACACTTTAAACTTCCCTCAGGATTAGTTTGAAAATAGCCTTAATCTAACCCCCATTTTACTGATGAAGAAACTGAGGCCTAGAGAGGTGAAGAGACTTGTGTAAGGCTGGCTGGAGGCATCACTAGATGATTACCCTCATCTACTCATTCTCAGGCCACTGAGATTTCCAAGCTATGTTCATTAGAACATCAGTG
Source organism: Delphinus delphis (assembly GCF_949987515.2). Taxonomy (NCBI): domain Eukaryota; kingdom Metazoa; phylum Chordata; class Mammalia; order Artiodactyla; family Delphinidae; genus Delphinus; species Delphinus delphis. Next base: position 43,348,501 of record NC_082694.2, on the reverse strand, counting down.
TCCAATATGAGGTCCATAGGTGTTCTGGAGAACATAGGGGTGAGCTGGGGCCTTATAAGCAAGTGCAAAACACTGGATGCAGCCCATCTAAGCAGGTTTCCTTATGGGAGGATTTCACAGACGCTTGTATATTCTGATGCGAATTGTGAATCTCCAATAAAGGTTATGGAGGCAGAGTTTTCCAAACTCATTTAATAACAGACACTCCCCTCACCCCTTGTAACATATTATCAAGCCTCTCAAAGGACACTATTGTTGTAAAGAAAACTGTTTGGTGATAGTTGTAATACTCGGTGCTGCCCTGAGAAAAGCTGGAGAGAGTCCACAGTCACTAAAGATCAGAGTCTTAGGAGGTTACGAATTCACACAGACTTGCTCTGGACTAGCCACCTGTGAACTGCCATATGTGAGCTCCAGGTGGATCTGTGTGACCTGTTCCTATGAGAGGGAAGCCACAGAAGGTCAGGAAAAGCTGTAAGCTGGCTGACGCAGTGGCTGCAGAATGGGTGTCCGCCCTACCCCCCTTTGGATGCAGAAGTTCAGCGCTCAGAATTGCTCAGCTAGAAGGACGACGGCGCTGAGTGTGTCAGGGAGGCAATGCCAGCTCAGTGTTCAGCTGAAGACATGAGGAAGGGCTGCTATGGTCAAGGCTCAAGCCAGGGGCAGGCAGGATGGGAGAAATCCCCTGCTGCCTGCCCCTGGAGAAGACCTATTAACAGGAAAGTCGACAGAGCCAAGAAGTGCTGGGCCATCAGTCACGGTGTGGCCCCCACTTCAGGAGACGGCCGGTCAAGGGGAAATTATGCTGGCAGCTTTGTCTTCTTTTCTGACCTTTTTTTTTTTTTTTTTGCGGTACGTGGGCCTCTCACTGTTGTGGCCTCTCCCATTGCGGAGCACAGGCTCTGGACACGCAGGCTCAGCGGCCATGGCTCACGGGCCCAGCCGCTCCGCGGCATGTGGGGTCTTCCCAGACCGGGGCACGAACCCGTGTCCCCTGCATCGGCAGGCGGACTCTCATCCGCTGCTCCACCAGGTAAGCCCCTGACCATTTTTGAAGCTGTGCCTGTGACTTGTGGACTTTGTAATCCCTTCTTCTAAGGCTACCTACAAGCGAGCAACATAGGTTCTGCCTGTAGGTGAACCAGAGACTTGGAAGCAAAAGGGGGATGGAGTTGAGGTAGGCATCAGAGTCTGGAAAAACAGAAAGCACAGGTCAAACCAACAGTCATTAGATCCCTGGGTTAGAACCCTGGTTCTGAAGCAGATCAGCCAGCAAGTGTTCCCAGAGAGGGCATGTGCTGAGCCACCATGAAGGAGGGCATCTGCTGGCTGGAGAAAGTGACTGTAGGGTTGCGTGTCCTGTAGGCACTTGGCCAGGGTAAGGCTGAAAGGCCCTGCAGCCCAGATTAACCTTTACGGTGAACAATGGGCCAAGCCCAGGAAGCTCCCATGTCCTGCTAAGTAACCATGCACTGAAAAAAATTTGGATTTTTAAAAAAATCTGATTTCATTTTAATAGTTAGTTTTTTCCCCAGTAAAAACTAAGTATATGTCTATTATTAGTGAAAGGCACAGGTATATTGTTTGAGCAAAGTCTTTGGAGATTGAGTTTGGGTCCAGAACTCACAAGCTGTGTGACTTTGGGCAAGTCACTTACCATTTCCTCTTCTGTAAAATGAGAAAAATAATCACACCTGCCCCAAGTGGTTGTTATGAGGATTTAATGAGACAATGATACAATGTTCTTAGCAAAGTGCCTGGCATGTAGTAAAAGCTTGGATTTGAGCTATTATTAGTATAATTATTATAATCTCATCAACCCAGATGGATGGTCTATTAATGCTTTAGTATATTCCCTTTCAATCTTTTAATCATCTCTTTATGTTTTTAAATAGTTAGGCTCATATTAGAAACATACAATTTTGTGCCAGCTTTTTTCAATTAATAGTCTATCCTAGGTGCTGCATTTATAATGAGATAGAAGTAAGAGGACTGGCTTAGGAGTAAGCAGACCTGGGTTAGAATTTAGCTCTACCACTTACATACCCAACTGTGTGACTTTGGGAAGTTTCTCAGCTGAGTTGGTATGATAATTGTTACCTTACAAGGCTGTTAGGAGAATTAATAAGATAAAAGATTAAAGGCCGAGGTTGAGGCCTGGCACATAGTAAGTATTCAACAATGGTTGGTTCCCTTGTTATGGGGACAAAAAGTACAGTAATTTTTCTGAGCTTCCAGGGAATGTTTCAACTGCATGTCTCCACTTACTGGAGAGTCTTTTAAAATGTCCGTGGAAAGATCGATGACATGTTTGCACGTTCATTTTCTGTATGATCAACATATTTGTTCAGTGTTCTCTTTTGCTGTGCCCCAGCCCTCAGCCAAATTGCCTCTGAATAAGCTAACTGACACTGCACCTTGGGTCGCAAAATTTCTCTGAGCTTTTCCTCACATGTTTCCTCTGATTCCTGAGAGAAAGATAAAAGTGCCTGAGGCAGAGACATGGTGTGAACACAGGTCTCCAGAAATTGGTGCTGGGACAATGATCTACCTACCACCCAGCAGTGCTTAAGGGTCGATCAGCACCTTTCCCGTGAAGAGTTGATAGTCACTTCCTGAACCATGCTACACTGACATCTAAATATCATCTTTAATTTACTAATCATGTATTTATGTTTGAGCTTTTAATTATTTAAAAGGCAATATATAATTCACATAGTTCATTTTATACTGTGTCTGTTCTCAACCATCTTTTTTGATGTTTAAAGGCTTAAGTCAAATAAAACACTATGGGGGGAAAAGAAAGTGTTTGTAATATAAAAGCAGCCCTACAAAATGGACTTTAAAAAGACAACATGAATGGACCTAGAGGGTACTATGCTAAGTGAAACAAGTCAGACAGAGAAAGACAAATGCTATGACTTCCCTTAGACGTGGAATCTAAAAATCGAAAGAAATGAACTTACATAACAAAAGAGAAACAGTTATAGATCCAGAGAACAAAGAGGTGGTTGTCGGAGGACAAGAGGGGAGTGTGGAGGAGGAAAGAAATAGGTGAGGGAGATTAAGAGGTACAAAATTCCAGTTGCAAAATAAATAAGTTATGGGTATGAAATGTACAGTGTGGGGAATATGGTCAATAACTAAGTAATATTTTTGTATGGTGACATCGTAACTAGACTTATTGTGATGATCATTTTGAAATGTATAGAAAAAAACATTATGTTGTGTAACAGGAACTAACATAGTGTTGTATGTCAATTATACTTCAAAAAAACCCCAAACATACAAAAAACTCGTCAGAAAAAGAGATCAGATTTGTGGCTACCAGAGGCAGAGAGTGGGGGGAGGGGAGATTGGACGAAGGTGTCACAAGGTTCAAACTTCCAGTTATAAGATAAATAAGTACTAAGGATTTATCAAGTTCAACATAATAAATATAATTAACACTGCTCTATGTTATATATGAAAGTTAAGAGAGTAAATCCTGAGTTCTTATCACAAAGATTTTTTTCCTATTTCTTTAATTTTATAACTATATGAGATGATGGATGTTCACTAAACTTATCGTGATAATCATTTCATGTTGTATGTCATTCAAATCATGTTGTATACCTTACACTTATACAGTGCTGTATGTCAAATATATCTCAATAAAAGTGGAAAACAAAAGACAACATGGATGTCAACAAGGTGGCAGAATAGAAGGACCCCAGACCTTGTCCCCCATAGAATCACCAATTTAGCAACCATCCATGGACAACAGTGCCTCTGTTGGAAGCTTCAGGATCCAGGTAGGAGGTTGTGACACCCAGGTGGAGTCCAAAACTAAGGAAAGCTGACTGGAGAAGGGGGGCCAATGGCCCCGGTAGCAGGCCCACAAACTGTGAACCTGACTGCAGATATGGAGGCAGCACCATGACCTGGCTTTAGTCTCGCCTGTCCAGGGACTTGATGGCCCCACCTGTGAATCCCAGCAGTAAGCTTGCCTGTAGACACCACCAGCTGATCAGCCTGGAATCTCTGACTAGGCTGACTAGTGAAAGTCTTTATCTGCTGAAACCAGCCTGTGAAGACTGGAAGAGGTGACTGCACCTTCAAATGTACAGACACCAAGCCAGAACTACAAGGATCACAAAGAATCAGGCAAACATGACACTGTAAAAGGAAATTAGTAAAGCTAAAGTAATGGACTCCAAAGAAATGGAGATTCATGTAATGCTTGGCAAAGAATTAAAAAATAATCACCTTAAAGAGATTCAGTGAACTACAAGAGAATACAGATAGATAACTAAATAAAATTTTTTAAAAAACATTTTGAAATGACCGTGTATAGCAAAACTGAAACAGAGTCACAGATATAGAACACAAACTAGTGGTTACCAGTGGGGAGAGGAAAGGGGGGAAGGGGCAAAATAGGAGTAAAGGATTAAGAGATACAAACTACTATGTATAAAATAAATAAGTGACAAAGATATACTGTATAAAACTGGGAATTATAGTCATTATCTTATAATAACTTTTAATGGAGTATAAACTAAAACTATGGAATCACTATGCTCTACACCTGAAACTAGTAAAATATTTTAAATCAACTATACTTCAATAAGAAAAGAAAAGGCAAACAACCTATGGGATGCAAGAAAAACAGTGCTAAGAAGGAGGATTATAACAATGAATTCCTACGTTTAAAAAGAAGATACATCTCAAATAAACAATCTAACTTTATACCTGAAGGAAAAGAAGAACAAACTAAACCCCAAATTATCTAAAGAAATAATAAAGATCAGAGCAGAAATAAATGATATAGAGAATAGAAGAAGAATTTTAAAATGAGGAAACAGAGTTGGTTTTCTTGAAGAAATAAAATTGAAAAACGTTTAGCTAGGCTAACTAGGAAAAAAGAAGACTCAAATAAAATCAGGAGTGAAAGAGAAGACATTACAATCCCACAGAGCTTTAGGAACTAATATGAACAATTATGTGCCAAAAATTAGACAACCTAGAAGAAGTGGAGAAATTTCTAGAAACATACAACCTATCAAGACAGAATCAAGAAGAAATAGAAAGCCTGAACAAATAAAAAATAAATAAGGAGCTTAAAAGGGTTATAAAAACAAACCTCACAACACAGAAAAGCCCAGGACTAAATGATTTCATGGGTGAATTCTACCAAACATTTAAAGTAGAATCAATATCAATCTTTCTTAAATTATCACCACCACCCCCAAAACAAAATGGAAGGAGAGGGAACACTTCCGAACTCATTCTATCAGGTTGACATCACCCTGATACCAAAGCCAGACAAAGACACCATCAAAAATACCATATCCCTGTTGAATATAGATGCAAAAATCCTCAAGAAAATGTTGGCAAACTGAAACAACAGCACATTAAGGATTCATACAGCATAACCAAGTAGGGTTATCCCTGGGATATGGGTATGGTTCAACATATGCAAATTAATTAGTGTGATACACCACATGAACAGATGAAGGATAAAAACTACATGATATCTCAACAGATGCAGAAAAAGTATTTGACAGAATTCTATACCCTTTCATGGTAAAAACTTTCAACAAATTAGGAATTATGGAAGGAATTTACCTCAACACAATAAAGGTTATTTATAAATGGCTAACATCATACTAAATGGTAAAAAGCTGAAAGCTTTCCCTCTAAGATCCAGAATAAAGCAGGAATGCCCACTCTCACCTCTCCTAGTCAACATAGTACTAGCAGTCCTACCTAGAGCAATCAGGCAAAATCAAAGGCATCCAAATTGCAAAGGAAGAAGTAAAACTGTCTCTGTTTGTAAATGACATGATCTTATATATAGAAAACCCTAAAGACTACACACACAAAAAAATGTTAGAACTAATAAGTGAGTTCAGTAAAGTCACAGGATACAAAATCAGCATACAAAATCAGTTGCATTTCTATAATAATGGTCTATCTGAAAAGGAAATTAAGAAAATGGTTCAATTTACAATAGCATTAAAAAGAATAAAATACTTAGGAATAAACTTAATCAAAGAGGTGAAAGGCTTGTACACCAAAGATTATGAAACATTGACAAAAGAAAATTTTAAAAGACACAAATAAATGGCAGCATAGCTTGTGTTCGTGGATTGGAAGTATTAACTGTTAAAATGTCCTTATTTCCTAAAGCAATCTATAGATTCAATGCAATTTCTATAAAAATTGTAATGGCATTTGTTTTACATCAATAGAAAAAACAATCCTCAAATTTATTTGAAACCACAAAAGACCCTGAACATCCAAAGCAATTCTGAGCAAGAAGAACAAAGCTGGAGGTATCATACACTTAGATTTCAAAACATATTACAAAGCTACAGTAATCAAAACAGTATAGTACTGGCATAAAAGCAGACATATATACCTATGGAACAGAATAGAGAATCTAGAAATAAACCCAGGCGTATATGGTCAACTGATCTTTGACAAGTGTGCCAAGAATACACAATTGGGAGGAGATTGTCTCTTTAATAAATGGTGTTGAGGAAATTGGATATTCACATGCAAAAGTATGAAATTGGACCCTTATCTCACACCACATACAAAACCCAACTCAAAATAGATTAAAGACTTAAACATAGACCTGAAACAATAAAACTCTTAGAAGAAAAGATAGGGAAAAATCTTCTAGACATTGGACTGGGCAATGATTGCTTGACTATGACACCAAAAGCACAGGCAACAAAAGCAGAAATAGACCAGTGAGACTGAATCAAACTAAAAAGCTTCTGCACAGCAAAAAATAAATAAATAAAATAAAATGAGAAGTCAACCTACAGAGTGGGAGAAGATAATTGTAGACAATATATCTGACAATATACCCAAACTATATAAGGAATTTCTATAACTCAATAGCAAAAAAAACCTTGATTTTAAAAATGGACAAAGGAACTGAATAGACATTTCTCTGAATAAGACATACAAAAGGACAATAGGTGCATGAAAAGACGCTCAACATCACTAATCATCAGGGAAATGAAAATCAGAACCACTGTGAGATATACTCCTGTTAGGATGGCTATTATCAAAAAGATAAAGAACAGGCTTCCTTGGTGGCGCAGTGGTTAAAAGTCCGCCTGCCGATGCAGGGGACGCAGGTTCGTGCCCCAGTCCGGGAAGATCCCACATGCCGCGGAGCGACTGGTCCCGTGAGCCATGGCTGCTGAGCCTGCGCGTCCGGAGCCTGTGCTCTGCAAACAGGAGAGGCCACAACAGTGAGAGGCCCGCGTACCACAAAAAAAAAAAATACACAACCCAATAGTAGAATGGGCAAAGGCTATGAATTGGGAATCCACAGAAGAAGAAATCAAAATTGCCATCTCAGTGAAAGGATGCTCAACCTTACTAACAGTGAAGAAAATGCCAATGAAAGGTACAATGGAAAACCATTCATGCCCATCATAAAGATACCTGTTATAGAGAATTGAGTAAAATGTAAAGGCTTAAGAAGAATGACAATAACAAATGATAATGGGCCTATGGAGAAAAGACATTTTAATCATTACTTGTGAAAATGTGAATTACAATACTGCTTAAAAAAAGCAAAAAAAGGGGCTTCCCTGGTGGCGCAGTGGTTGAGAGTCCGCCTGCCGATGCAGAGGACACGGGTTCGTGCCCCGATCTGGGAAGATCCCACGTGCCGCGGAGCGGCTGGGCCCGTGAGCCATGGCCGCTGAGCCTGCGCGTCTGGAGCCTGTGCTTCGGAACGGGAGAGGCCACAACAGTGAGAGGCCCGCGTACCGCAAAAAACAAAAACAAAAACAAACAAACAAAAAAAAAAAGCAAAAAAAATGTCAAATTTTAGAATACACATATCTTTTGACCTATTTCATATCTGGGAATAAAATCACTGATATCTAAGGGTATATTTATACAAATGTTTACTGCTACATTGTAATAGTAAAGCAGAACAAAATAAACAAATAACAAAATTTTATAAAAACAAAACCTTAAAAAGGTAGAAGCAACCTGAACACTTATTGGTAGGAAATAGTTGAATAAATTTTGGCATGTCAGTATCATGAATTAGTATGTATTAAAGAATGAATTAGGTCTATACTAGTTGAGCAAGAGGGATTTCCACAAAGAATTCTGCAGTGAGAAATTTAAGATGTAGATAAGTATCTACTGTATAATAATTTCATATTTGTAAACAAAAACCCACTACTTTTCCCCATAGATGTGTATCTATGTCTGCATATGATTGTACAAGCTTAAGGAAAGGTGTACAAAATAGGAAACAGGCTGTTAATAGTGGTTACTTAGTGATGGGGGGAGAAGAGAAAGAAGAGAAACTATACATAGCATAATGCTAATGTAAAGTTTAGAATATGCAATTATAGGTAGTGTCATAGATATTTAAAGATTGAACATTCATTTAGACAATACATAGCAGATTGACATAGATAAATTGAAATATATCGATTTGACTTCAGGTTGTGATGTGAGTAATTTTCTTTTGGGTTACTGTTATTCAATATAAGTGTCTTAATATTATTATTATTACTATTATTATTATTTTAAATGAGCTCCTTCACAGTTAGTTATGGTAAGGAAACTGAATTAGGTAGGCTTAACTAACATTCATAGTCAAGAGACTGGTGTCCAGAGCAGTCAGATGTATCATTTTCAAATTGTTCTCCCAGGAACCCCAGGGGTTCCAAGGATGTACCCACCCCTGAGCCAACAAGTGGGAAAGGGCTGGGTCCTCATATCTGTGTCTGCCCCTCTACTCTTCATCATCTCCAACTCTCAGCTGTAAATAGAGCAGCTCAGGTTCACCTATTTTATGTATTGGAATTTTACATACAATTTTATTTGAAGAAAGTGATGGTGCTTAAAAACAAATTTGGATATTGTTGTTTTAGACAATGATGCCCAAGCAGGGCCAATTCCAATATGAATGCTCCACATATTATAATTACATTTTGAGGGAGTTAGATATGGCTGCGATAAATAGCCAAATGCAGGAAATATGATTAGAATGGTTCTAAAAGGCCCTGATTCCTACTAGCCTGTTATTAATGGAGGCGTTTTCTCCATCATGGACCTATTTATCTGGGATGGGGCTTTTTAATTAGTATTAATTTAATTAAACTAATCATTTAATCCGTGGACTGTTAGCATAGCTATAGTGTGTTTTCCCAAGCTTGCCTCTTGACCTAACTGCTTTGGTGACAAAACCCTTATTTCCAGTGGGGAGCCCATTACAAGTGCTTTCAGGTGGGTATAGAAATCCAGGCTGACTAATTAGAATACAGTCCACCTGGCCATAGTAAATGGTTCAGGGATAATACATGATTAAGCTCAGCTAATCAGAGCCCAACCTGGGATTTCTATTGGAATTACCAAGACCACTAGCTCTAAGGATGAGGTAAATATAGAGCTTTGGCAGTCCTGTTATAACTCAGGGAGGCAGTGCCTTAAAGTGAAGCCAAGGGCTTCCCTGGTGGCGCAGTGGTTGAGAGTCCACCTGCCGATGCAGGGGACACGGGTTCGTGTCCCGGTCCGGGAAGATCCCACATGCCGCGGAGCAGCTGGGCCCGTGAGCTATGGCCGTTGAGCCTGCTCGTCCGGAGCCTGTGCTCCGCAACGGGAGAGGCCACACAGTGAGAGGCCCGCATATCGCAAAAAAAAAAAAAGTAAAATGAAGCCAAGACCAAAAAGGAATTGCTGAGAAATGGAGATAGATTTCTGAAAACAGTGTCTAAACCCCTGGATCCAGCTATGCCTGGAGTTCGTTTGCCCTTGAACTTCCCATTTATGTAAATTACCTTTGTGTTAAGTTTATCTCTTATAGCTGAGTGTCACAGCCCAATCACTGTGTGATTCTTGCTGATGGATGTTCTGAGCAGGGGTGTTGGGCTCAGAGAAAAGAATGCGCTTTTCATAGGGAAGCAAACAGTATTGAGAGAGGCTGTGGAGTCGTGGAGGTAGCTTGAAGGCACTGGATACCTTGATGGGGGACACGAGGAGCAGAACATGAGACAGGAGGGAGGTGAGATGAAAACTATTTCCCTCTGTTACCTTGGGATGTGAATATCCAACCTTTGAATTCCTCACTCCCAGGGAATCTAAACCCTTGGAGGAATTTTGCCTTCATTTCCATGTACATCACTGAAGATCCATTTAACCTGTTATCAGAAAAACCTTGTAGGAGTCAATATTTGGGGCTAAGAGAGACAGCTAGGGTGGGAAACGGAGAGAAGTGTGTCCTCAGGGCCCATCTGAGGAGCTGGAGACCAGCTAGAGGGTGCTCTGTCAGTGTTACCTGGGGCAGAATTGATGGCATAAGAGCAATGGACCTTGGAGGAGATGGAAAATGGGAAAATGGTTATACTATTCCTGGATCCATGAGAGGCAACTCCCAGGGGCAGCAGAAGATCCAGTGAAGCAGAGTCACAAAAAGTCAGAAATCTCTTTGCATTGTGATCCTTGCCAGTCTTTCAGCTCTGGCTAGCTGACAAAACTATCCCTGTGATAAAATAAGCCAATATATAGTCACCAACATTCAGCATTGTTATTGGGATTTCTAAAGCTTACAGGTTGACATAGTTTGGGTTCTGACGTATGCACCCTGTGTATATTAAAACAAGTAAAAATCGGTCCCCCCTCCCCTACTCAACCCCCCTTTTTGTTCCAAGAAGGCAGTATTGTAAACCCAGTTCGTACACATCAGCCTGAAATTTCTATTCACCTACTGCCATTTTACAGTCCCGAGCAAGAGCAATGGTATCAGGTTATAGGCAAGGAGTAGGTTTCCTCAGTGGGTAACCAGAGTGTTCCCGAGTTGCTGTTTCTGAGAGAGGGGCCAACTGCTACATCATACATCAACTGAACAGTGGGCTGGGCCCAGCAGCTGGGTTCTTTACTGAGGTTATCACTTATTTCCATGGTTCCCAGCTTCAATAAGATCTCAGTGAAGGATAACTGGGAAATGGACTAAATGTTGCAGCTGAAATAAATGTAAATAAAAATCTGCAGGATCACCTGCACAGGAGCAGGGGGTGAAAGCAAAAATGGAAACTTGATGCTTCCAGTTAATAGACTGGCTTGTCTGTAGGAGGGCAATTCCATTGTTAGAAACTGCCTATCGTCACAATCCTGTTATGGTAATGACTTCCTTTATTCCCTCTGAAGCTGGGTATATCAGAGACCAAAAATATCCTTAGCATAAATCATTTCTTTTCCAGCATTTGACAGCCACTGTCTCAAACTCAATTAGTCATCGGGCACAAGGAGAGGCGAGATCATTGCAGATTCACACGTGTTTAATGGATAAAGCAGGGCTGGGGAGAGGGTTCCTGTTTAATCTGTGCTATTTGATGTTCATTAGTAGATCAAATGACTATTAAATAGGACAGTGGAAGTTTCTTTTGGGCAGGATTAAGCAGATGTGTTTTATTTAAAAGGTGACATGAATTTTATCCCGGAGAGATATAAGGGAGACAGAGCAAATGAAAGAGGCACTGGAAGATACAAAGGGTATTTCATCTGAAAGCTTGTCTCATTTCTTGGATGAGGACCCTTTCCACCAGGTAGCATATTTCTGAACCTGGGAATCTGAGCAGTAGTACAAAACCAGACCTCTAGGATACCAAAAGGCTAACTCAAGACACTTCTGGAGAAATTGCTGAGCAAGAGACATGGTTTCAGTGATATTAGAAAACTGGAATTGCATGGATCATTTCTATTAATCCTATTAATTCTATTAATTCAATTTTCTAGGCAGTAATGTCTCCACTCCCTGTGTCTTTTCCCTTGGAGTAAAAATTATGGTCACCATTTTATTATACCAAATGGGGTTTATTGGTGGTTTCCTAACGCTGTGCTACTGATTGGTTCTAGGCTGGAGATGTGAACACAAATCAAGATTGGGAATCAGTTTTAGACAGTATCTTTCTTTTTAAGTGTTCAAGGTATTTACCTAAATCCTTCTAATTGCTTTGCTTCTCTGGGTAAACCTTGTCTGTTTTTTTCTTTTTATTTTTTTAACGTTGGAAATCATGGGGCCTATTTTTAAACATAGTCATAGTTGGGCAGAATGATGTTCTTAGGATCATAACAGTCTTCCTCATGGGTTTCTGAAGTTGTTCTGAGGGGTCCAAGTAGCCTAAGAGGTGGGCAAGGGCAGGGATTAACCTTATTTTAATCTGGAAATATGAAGGCCCATGGGGTTAAACAGTTATTACCAGATTCTGATTGCCTGAATCTCAGGCCTGACTACTTCCTATAGGAGAGGCCAGTGTTGCCCACCTAAGTAACTGGGGAGTGGCTTAGGTTTTGAGGGGTCAAGGATAGGGATGTGATTTCCTATCAAAGCCCATGGAGGATCCCAGGAACCCAAAGGACAAGCCAGACAAAGTCCTGTAGCTAAAATCTTGATAATGGAGGAGGTTTAAATATTATGTCTGTAGGGGCTAAAGGCAGGGACTAAAAGCAGAGTGCAGAGTTCAGAGCCAAAATTCAACAGGTGGAAGACGGATTCGAGTATGGCAAGCCGGAAATGCACAGGGTCCAGGACAGTTGTCTGAAACTGCTGCTGGGTGGGGCTTGGGTGGTAGAGCTTACTAAAGGATCAGGCCTGGCTGTCCAGGAGGGAAATCCTTGACGAGTCCCTTATGCTACAGAATTTTATGTGCCTACCTAATCTCAGGAAGACTTGCCATTTGAAGTATAACAAGTTAAAATACGAGAAGAAGATAAGAAAATCAGAAACTGGAATTATCTTTCGTCTTGGTCCTTGTATTTTAAATTTGGCAAAATGGAAGAAAGGATAAAAAAATCACTTCGCTATATCTAATTGGTTTTCTATTTTGACGTCTTTCGGTCATGTATTTATTTTAGTCAGGGTTATTTGTTCATTGTTTTCTCCCCTAACACCCATAATAATTGCTGTAAGAATTGTTATAGCGACTCAGACCCATGGTCCAACTAGGCTACAATTTTATTGGCTAAGAGGCCTGAGGGACATTCATAGGGTGACATCACTTCCTTCCTTACACCCATCTTAATGTTTCCAATCCTTTAGAGATCTGAATTTCATTAGTTCATCTGTAGGGAAGGTAAAATTTTCCTCCACCCTCCTAGGGTCTCCAGCTGGGCCTGACATAAGACAGATTAACAGGAGAAAAGCATACACATTTTATGTATATGTACCTAGGAGCCCTCACAAGAAAAAGGAAGATCCAAAGCAGTGACTAGGCCTAAGTGTTTATATTCCAGGTTGAACAAAATGTGGCAATTGTGGAAAAGTAACTAAACTATATGGGATGACTAAAGGAAGATGAGAGTTATTTTAACAAGGTCTATTTGTACAGATTTCTCTTGGCCTGACTCCCCAGAATGTTGCTTCCTCCTTGTACAGGGAGGGCAACTTTCACATGGGAACTTTATCTCCTGCTTTCAGCAAGGAAAAGGAAGATCAGAGTACCTTTCCTGCATCTACTGTTTTTCAAAACCTTTAACTCAGCATAATCAGTATGCCAAAGGGCCATACTTTGGAGTAGCATGTTCTGAACTCCTCTGCATCCAAACTTTAAAAAAAATATTTTATTCCAGTTCTGTTTTGGGGGGTAATAAGTTCCACAGATTTATTACTGTTTGCAAGAAGCAAGAGATTTTCTTCCTATGTACTAAAGCCAACTAGGAAAGCCCTCAGCAGGTGACGTAGAACTTGATATGTAGACCCAATCCCTGTTTAGGTGTGTTGGAGGGAGATGGAAGCCAATGAAATTAGCAGTCTTGTGAACTTTGAGGGGAGAGAGGAGGCCCCTGCAGTGTCTTATATTTCAAAGTAGAACTGAATTTCTTTGGAAGACAGAGTGAGTCATCCCAGTTTTCCTGGAATCTTCCTGGTGTCTGCACTGAAAGTTCCACATGATGGGAACCCCTCAGTCCCAGGCAAACTGGGACAGTTGCTCCCCCTTTTGGAAGATCACAGTGGTGGCACATCTCAGATGTCATATGCATCTCTAGATCCTTTCTCTTCTGTGTTCCAAGTCTGTTTGGAAGCTGGCCCTTACCCATGTGTTACTCCTAAAAGTCCTGGTTCGAAATTTCTGAGAGCAGTTTGGTGATAGTGTCCCCCATGGGCCAACCACCTCCCCTTGGGCTCTGTAGCTCCTGCAGAAAGACCTGCCTGGGCAACTGCTGTAAGCCTGAGGCCTCTTTATGGACTAAACAGCTCATTTGAGTCACACATTTGTGTGGATGAATCTGAGAGAGGAGTATTTGTTTTTCTCTCTGGCTTGTGGCATGTGAGAAAATGTATGACAATCTTTCCTTCTTAAAAATGGGGATAATAATCATACCAACCCCTCGGGTTGTTTTCAGGATTAAATAATATAAGAAGAGTGCTTAGAACAGGGACAAACACATAGTAAATACTCAATAAATATTAGGAAAACTTAAATATTACTATAGAGATATAGGCTGTTGATAGAATTGTCATTGTCATCCTAGTTTGCCAGTTCCTTGAGCAGAGGATTTTCAGGCTGTGGAGAAAACATAATTGAAGGTTAAAATGAAAGCAATTCAGAGTCGGTGAGGGTTTGCCCAAGGAAACCTAACCTGGGAGCCAGATGGCCTAGTTCCCCCACTACTTAACTGAAATGGGTATCCTCATATCCTTAGGAAGCCACTAAACTGGGCCTATAAACCAGCAGAGCTTCAGAGCTGTCAACTTTCACGGTGGCCTGTGGGTGAGGCTTCAACCACCAGAGGGAGCTGAAAGAGTCAATCACCAAAAACCCAAATCAAACTGGGTTAAGCAACTAGGAAACTTAATTGCTCATGTAGCTAGAAGTCTAGAAGATCATGCAACCAATCTTTAGGGTGAACTCAGCCTGGTGGTTTCAGAGTATAACTCATCGATGGGTTGATGTTTCCAGTCCTTTAAGCCCTCAGCTGCGAGAAATGAGGGAGTCAGAGTCAGGTATTGATCCTTTCTCCTGGCAGACAGCAGGGAGTTAGTAAGTGAGGATGGGGCCTGTGGGACCCCATCTCATACGTGGAGAAGCCCAAACCCAGAGGTTTACAGAATCTGACAGCAGTGGAGAAAGAAGGTCACCAAAATAAGCAGAGCTCGTAGTAGATTTTAGGAGCTGGAGTATAAAGGTCATGGAACTCAATACCTGAGGAGATAAGGGGAGAAAAGGACAGGTCAGTCGCATTTGAGGTGAGGGCTGTTGGTTGGGCTGGATATTAGTGTTTGAGCATCCCCCCTGTGCATTGAAGGGGTGGGCTGGCCATGTTTAAAGAACCAGGGATGGATTCCCAGAGAAATAGTTCAGGGCAGGGCTTTCCTTCTAATAGGGAAATAGGAATGCACTCAGATAAGGATTATGGATGGTTCTAGCCCCAAGGGTATCAGGTTGCCTGGCCTGTCCCAGGAGCTCTGCATGTAGGCTAAGGGCAGTGAGACCAATCCTTCTAAGACCTGTACTGGTAGGACTGGGGTTCCTAATCTACTGCCGGGCTTGAAGCAGGGGCTGGTTCTTTATGGCCTGAGGCTGGTGAGATGTTTGCTCACCTTCTTACTTTTCTCAGAAAGTAAATTCAGATTTGTAAGGATTCATGTTTCCCAATGCTAGAAGCCTTTCCCACCTCATTTATTACTGGCTTCTTTGCTTACCAGTGTACCAGAATAAATTCTCCTACAATATGGGCCATGCTCTACCCACCATGGCAAAAGCAGCCAGCTGGGAGACAGAGCACATGGGCTGAAAATGTGGTAGTAAGTTGCTGAGTTCTGTTCTTTCCAAAATAATTAAAAGTGGATGGTCAAATTTCATTGAGGTGGAATATTTGGAAATAGTTTTTCCAAGGGGAGAAAAAAACAACTCTTGATGTGAGGATTATCAAGGAAGATGATGCTACTGGGGAGGGATTGTCAAAAAGGAGGCATTGAGACTGTTCTTCTCATGTAGACTAGAAACTGATCCTGGGAGTGTCTACCAGAAAATGGTTTTCTAAATGTTTTTAAAATAGTAATGTGTCAGCATCACTCGGACCAGCGAAAATCTCATAGCTGCATAATTTTGAAGGGTAGCGCTCAATTCTAACATACAACAGTCTGACATGTCTGTATCAAAACACTCTGATTATGACACCTTATACGTAGAACCTAATTTATTATTTAAATTTTAGGAAACTCAATAAATATTTTAGGTGAATGCTTAATATAAGTTTCCTCTTATTTATCTGTGTTTGATAAACAAACGCTCCCCACATTCTTATTTTCTGGACTGTCTGCCCTGAGTTTGCAGGCAGAAGAAGGTTTGAAAGTTGTGACTGGGTGCCATCTACTGGGGCAATAGAACAATAGATTATAAACAGACTTGGTGGGGACCTCATTGCAAAGGAGTGAGTACTTAGAAAAAGAGAACTTGAATATATAAAAGGAAACATGCGAAGAGATGGGATGTTTACATTTTACTTAATACTGGAAAATTTTTATTTGAACTCTAGTAGGCTTCTTTGATCTAGTATTTTGTTTAACATTAGATATCAGGAAAACCCCTCAGTCTAATAAACCCTCAGTCTACTTAAAATCCCAAAACTTTCATAGGGATGAGACCCTTGGGATCAAGTTCAACACCCTCATGTTACAGTTGAGAAGCAGAGGTTCAAGGGAAGGAATTCATCCACGCTCTCCAGCTGGGTAATGGCAGAGGACTTGCATCTTCTCATCACCAGGATGGTTCTTATTTAGAGGAAGTGGCCATTTGGATAAACATTATGACTTAAAGGATGCCAAGAAGTTATCCAGGGCCCCAAACATTCTCTCTTTTGCTGGCTAAACAAACTGTTAGAAAGTCTCAAAATTAGAGTTGCTTCTTTGAGTGAAAACTGGTGCTTACTCATTTGTACTGTAAGTTTCCACGAACACCTTCACACAAGTAGGGCTTTTCTGATTAGCTGTTATTTTCCAGCTTATTTAGAAAGTAAGTGGCAGAATTGCTGCTTGAGCTCTAATTCTAGCCAAGAGAAGGTGATGGAGAGTGAGAGGAACCTTGTGAGAATCACTGAGGCAGTGAGGGCCAGGGAGGAAAGCTGGGCCTGGTGAGGCCGAGACCCCGAGTCCTGGAATTCAGAGAAAAGAAGGTACTTGGAGGGATGAGGAGCTCTCAAAACCATGGTGCTCTGTCTACACAAATGCAAACACCCAATGAGGGGTAAAAATGCATGCTTAGAAAAGCCAAGCTGGCCACACAGGAGCTCTCTGATGAGTTCTGGTTTCAAAAGAATACTTGCGGGCTTCCCTGGTGGCGCAGTGGTTGAGCGTCTGCCTGCTGATGCAGGGGACACGGGTTCGTGCCCCGGTCCAGGAAGATCCCACATGCCGCGGAGCGGCTGGGCCCGTGAGCCATGGCCGCTGAGCCTGCGTGTCCAGAGCCTGTGCTCCGCAACGGGAGAGGCCACAGCAGTGAGAGGCCTGCGTACCAAAAAAAAAGTACTTGCAAAGAGAAGTGAGTGCTTGGAGCCAGAGATGAGAGGCAAAACCTGTGGGAACGGTATTATGGAGGCTTCAATTCCCATGAGCTAGTAAGAAATGCTCAGGGCAACAAACCCCATAAAATTATATTCAGAGCAACTCCCCTAAGGCAGAGTGGGGGAGTGGGCCTGTTACTTGGAGTGATTCTTGTGTGCCGACCAATAATACAAAAACAAAATCAGCACTCCTCCACCTCCTTTCACCCTCATTTTGACAACAGAGAATGATCTTTGGATTGAAAAGCATAGAACACACATTGATGAAAGGAAAATAGAAGTCCAGACTGGAGGAAACCCATGTCAGATAGTAAGAGCAACATATCTGAATGCTTCCTGTGTCATCTCATGGAATTTGTACAATAACTCTGTGCTTTTAGGCATTATCTTATTTAGATATTAGGAGCCATAGACTTAGGGAGGTGAAACTACTTAAATTTCATGTAATTAGGGGAAGGGAAGGGGCACAACGTATACCCTGGCCATCTGATTTGGAGTCTGAGAGCTAAGCTGTGCAATTATTTGTTCTCCAGAGGTCCTAAGGGAGGTCAGGTCTCCTGGTGCAGACACACAGCACTCCAGCTGCTGAGAGAACTTCCAATATGTAAACGTGGACCATGGTAAGCAGTTGGATGGGAAAATAGGTTTCTGTTTAAAAAGATACATGTTTTTTCTAAAAAAAAAAAAAAAAAGGAGACTACAGTAGATTCTACAAATTGCAAGTAATGAACTTGATGTAGATTCTGAGTATAATCCTATGATAGACTACTAAATGGTTGTTATACACACCCGGGCACGGAAGCATCGGGTCCAAGCACCCAGCAAAGGTTGTTAAAACAGGTTACATCGTTTAGAAAATAACTGTGGCTACTTCGTGCCTGCTGCTGTGTGGGCTCCCTTTATAAACAGAGTCTTCCCCTCAAAGTAGTCACAACCAGTGCAGGGGAGATAGGATCAGATGATGGCAATGCTGTGGAACCACCCACGTAAGTAGAAGTATATCAACGGGTGCCCGCGGGTGGGGTGGGGGGAGGGGTGCCCAGGGAGGCATGCAAACCGGGCTAGAGAAAAGGGCAGAGAAAGTTCTCCAGGGATCACGTTCCTTTTCCTTCCATTAAAAAGGTTTTTTAAATTGAATTTCTTTTAAAATTTTAGGTTGAACTGTATGAACATATGTTCGTATATATGGGATTGCCACTTTTTAGACCATAAATAGTCAAATATTGTCAAATTCACTGATCCAACGTAACCCGAAGTCTTACAGTTCAACAGCAGTACAGACAAGTCCATGTTGAAAGGGCAGGAGTTCTCTGCTCTCCATCTCCCCACCCAGCCCTTCCTCCCCAAGTCTGCCACATTCCACTCTTAGAGCTGTTTTCAGCTATTTCTTTGGCTACTTGCTGCCTCATAATATGTTTTACTGTCATTTCTTGACTTTCCGTTTTCACACTATCTGTTGCATTTCTGTTTTGAGGATGGGGATTTAGCTGTCTGACGCCACCACTGTCATAAATACCCACATTCCCTGACGCTTCTTACATTGCTCTATTCTCATTTCTGGTGAAATCACTTTTCACGACGGCATCATTAATGTCAGGAAGGAAGCGTATTCCACACTCCTGATGTTTTCTTCCATGAGGTGGGATTTCTCTGTTCTTTCTGCCCCTTTGCTCATTTAGTCATTCCCTTCTCTCTAGGGGAGAAGGTGTGGCTTAATTTGGTTGGTAAATTTTCATCAGCCCTTTTTCCTTCTGCCCCACTGGAAGCTGTTTGTTACCAAGGAACAAGCTTTCCCTGGAGTGGGTGAGAAAATATGCCCAGTTCTGGGGTTCAAAGGCCCTTTGTCTTTCCCAACTAACCTACATTATCCAAATCAACCTTATCATGAAGAAAAAGTGATATTTTCTCTTTCTTCTGAATTTCTTAGCTTTATTTATCAAATTGTTAGAAACTTACACGGGGAAGAGGAAATTGATTTACCAGGTATCTTGGAAGGATTCAGCAACTACAGTTTGACCCTTCTTTTCTTATAACACCTTTTGTTTTCTCTAGAGCTATTAACTTGCTCTGTTAGTTTTTTAATCTGCTTAGCTCACCCCTAAACTCCTGAAGGCTGAACCCTTCTTTCTACAAGGTCTTCACTTCCAGTAATCTCTTGTTCTCCCTACCTCCCAACCTCCCTCACCTTGGAGACAAGCATTTCGGAATCCTCTTACCCTCTGTTCCCATCTGCTCTGGCTGTTCTCCGGGCCTGCAGCCCAGCTGTCACCCAGAGGCTCCCCTTCACCATCAATCTGGGAGTTTTGCTTGTTTCTCTCCTGTGTTGAATCCTGATCTTTCGGATTACATGACTTCCTCTTCCTTGGTCTACATTCTACCCTCACACTTGACTAGTAATTTTGCTAAGTATAGACTTCTGTGTTAGACAGAATTTCCCTTGGAACTTTGAAGGAAATGCTCTTCCAGAATTCTGGTGTTATGAAATTTCACAGTGATGGGCATTTTGCAGTATTATTTGCAGTGTTATTTTCCCATATTATTTGTCCATGTGAGGTTATGCCTTTTAAAAAATTCTTTTCACAGTATTTTACTGGTATTTTGGGAGAGATAAATGAATGTGTTTAGTGTTCCATATTTAAAGAACTCTGTCCCTCATTCCTTCCTCCCTCCCTCGCACTCTTTTCTTTCTCCATCAACTTTTAGTAACAACTTTATTAAATTAGAATTCACAGATCATACAAGTCACCCACTTAAAGTGTACAATTCAGTTGATTTTGGTATGTTCACACAGTTGTGCAACCATCACCACAATCAATTTTAGAATCTTTTCGTCAACCCAGAAAGAAACCTGTACCCATTAGCAATCACTGCCTATTTTCCCCCAATCTCACCAGCCTTAGGCAACCACCAGTCTACTTTCTGTCACTGTGAATTTGCCTAATCTGGGCATTTCACGTAATAAAATCATACAATATATGGTCCTTTGTGACTGGCTTCTTTGACTTAGCATAATGTTTAAAAGATTCATCCATGTTGTAGCATGTATCAATATTTCATTTCTTTTTATCAACAAATAACACTCCAACATCTGGGTATACCACAGTGTATTTATATATTTATCAGTTGATGGACATTTGGGTTGTTTCCACTTTCTGGCCATTACGGATAATGCTATGTTTGCGTATAAACGTATGCTTTCATTTTTCTTGAGTATATAATCAGGACTGGAATTGTCAGGTTGACTCTATATTTAAACTTTGAGGAACGGCCAGAGCGTTTTCCGAAGTGGCTGCCTATGTTATAGTCCCACATACAGCATCTCCTTAAACTTCAGTTTCCTTCTGTATAAATAATAAGTAATGTCACCTTCCTCAGGGATTCTTTTTAAGATTAAATGACGCAATACATCTAAAGTGCTTAGAATAGCGGCTGATTCAATAAATGTTACTTCTTGTTAGATAGCCTTATGGCCCACCTATAAGCGTCATGAGGTCAGAAATCGTCTCTTTTTTTAAACTGCTGAAACTTTAGTACCCAGCAAGATGCCTGCTACACAGCAGGAGCTCAATATTGTTTGTTTAATGTTTTCATGTCAAAGGACTGGATGTGAAGGCAAAGAGCTTGTTGAGGTACTGATTAGGGTACTGATTGATAGTAAATGTCAACTGGAAGAGACTAGAGGTGTGCTGAAGCTATTGTGTCCCTTTTTGGATTCAAGAGTCATAAATGTCTTGAACAAAGCCATGGAGTCCATACCTATGAAATTCACACTTGACATAAAGAGACTGTGAGGGAGAACAAAATTTAGGTATGCATGTGTTTGTGTGTATACATTCCTATACTTGAGTCCTACAGTTACAACTGCATAAGTAACGGGAAGCTGTAGATTAGCAGCAACATAAAAAAATTATTTGGGTTCTTGTCAAAAATAAACTTACTATGAGTAAACAGTTCAGAAGCAAGAGAAATAAAAAGTTACACTCTTTATGTGTGAAACAAGGGAGAGGACAGGTACACACACAACAGAAATGTATTATAGCCTCACTCCTTTTTAACTTTTTGGGGGATACTTTGCTATCTCTTCTAATAAACTGGATGTAGACGATAAGCAATAGGTACTGAAGCATTCTCTTTTATGCAAATGATAAAGTTTTATTATGATGAGTTAAAAATGTTCAGTAGACAGGTTGCTATATCCTAGGTACAGTACCTCATCAAGGTTGATATAAGGATGTACTTTCTTATCACCGAATTATCACTGAATGGGGGTTGGTGTTCTTTGTTCTTTGGCATGAGTCCTAGTCAGGATCCCCAGATTTCACACAAAGTTATCAATTCTATTCCCAGCTCAGTTTAACTGAAACATAGAGTAACGATACCTGTCAGTACTCATTATTATGCAATTACTTTCAAAACTGGAGCTGAGAGAAAGAATATTAATGGAAAACAACCTGAAGGTTATGCAAGCCATCCATCCACACTCTAAACTTTGTCCCTGAATAAAGCCTATCGAAGAATCAGGAATGCATCACAGCCTGCCCACAGAGAGTCACTTTTATTGAACTGTATACTTTGGCATGAAGGCATGAAACTATATTAAAGATTGTTTCAGGAAACATCCTTTTGAAATATGTCTTTGATTTTACATTATTCAAACTATTCATTATTACACAGCTTCCTAGGATAATTGCTTGAATTAAGCCTGGAAGAGAAAGATTTTCCTAAGCAAAAATGATAGAAGAGGCAGTGGGGGAGAGGGATGAGGAAGGTTCAGAGGTAAAAAAGTGCAGTGCAGTGTGGGAAATGCTGGTTATCTCAGTTCATCTTGAGTGAGGCATACAAGTAGGACTGCAAAGTAGAATAGAGACAGATTGCACCAGGCCAAAGAGTGAATAATACCTGAGAATGAACAGAAGGTCATTCATTCATAAAAAATATGAGTTGAGAGCTTACTATTTGACAGCTGCTGGATGTGGAATGTTAAGTAAAATGGACACAACCCTTGGCCTCCTAGAGCTATTGTGATCAGTGAGACAGACAACAATCCAATAAGCAAACAAATAAATGCTTCATTTCTCTCCATGGACAAAAAGGAGAGGGTACTGGGAGAGGACAGAGTGAGAGAAATCATCAGAAAGGGTGAACTCATTTCTGAGGAGTTGACGTTGACTCAGAGACCTGAAGGGTGAGAGGTATTGTCCAGATGAAAGTGGGTGGGGAAGAGGGTTTCACTCAGGGGAACAGCAGGTGCAAAGGCCCTGGAACGGGAAAGGCTTGATGCCTGAAGAAAATGAGAACAGCTAGTGGCTGGAGTGTGGAGGAGGGAGGCAAGTTGGAGAGGTAAGCCACGCCCCATCGTGTAGAACATAGCATTGTTCTAAGGGCAATGAGATGCTTTTAATAAGTTTTAAACAGTGTGTCTTTGTGTGTGTGTGTGTGTGTGATAATATCCATTAGTAATTGAGTACAGGATATTGGTTAAGGGACATTTTAAAAAGTAGGAAGAACAGGAAAGAAATTAGAGTGAGGCAGACCTGTTGCAATAATATAGGGCCACAGTTGGCAAATATTTCCTGTTAAGGGCCTGATAGTAAATATTTCAGGCTTTGAGAGGCAACAGTCTCTGTCTCAACCATTCAGCCTTGCTGTTGTAGTGTGAAAGCAGCCACAGATAATATGGAAATGTGAGAATGGCTGTGTACCAGTAAAGCTTTATTTATCAAGAACAGGTGGTAGGTCAGATTTGGGTCTCAGTCCAGTGGGCTGGAGCACAAAGGATGGGCTAGGAAAGACCAAGGATGAAGGACTGCTAGGCTTTGTGGCTACCTGCAGGGACTGAGAAAGAAGGTATCAGGAGGTGGGTTTCAAAGCTTGGGATACAAAGAAAACGGTATTTTCATTGAGAACTATATGGAAGTCAGGAAGAGAAGCTGATTTTGGAGGCAAATAATGCATTTGCTTTTAGTTTTCACAGTTTATACCACATTTTCAGTTGGATTTGGCCAGTGTGGACATATCCATAAAACTGGCAGTCAGCAATGATATTCAAGGATCCTATAGGCTGTGAATAATCAGTGTTTGGGATCCCTTGTCTCTGTTTGAGGGCTGGGTGATTTATCTGATCTGGCCCACAAGACTGCTGCCCCTTCCTCTAAAATGAGCACCTTCTGGAAGCTGCAGATCCAGCTTAAAAGGCTCTTTTCTCCAAAGGACTTTGAAAGTTTTATTCTCTCTGCAGGGATACATTTGCTTTTGAGTGAACGTGGTAAACTGTTGCAGGGGCCAGTTGCAGGTCAGTAATGCCTCCAGCTCTCTAAGCAGTGAATACCATGATGTGGACGCCTGTTTCCAGCCAAGAACACTGTCTCCTTGAGTAGATTTCCCATTTGGGGGGGTCACCCTTAGTTTTAACATTCTTGTGTCTTAAAATATATTGTCATCCATCAGACTGATACATTTTGCATTTGTTTATTATTCAAATCCTAGGAAATATATTTGTTTAATGAAAGAAGCAAAGTATGCCTAAGAAATATCCTGAAGCTGATAGAGGAGAGGTTGGAAATCAGGGCTTAGCGTTGCTTTGGCTGGCAGCAAGGTTCTTTTGGAAAAGTTCTGTGCTTTGGGAATTTATGGGTGTGTTTGGCAAACTGGGGGCAATTGCCCTGTACTCTTCACTGTAGCCTTAGGGTTACAAGACTGGAGTTGAGTAGGAGAAGGCCATGGTTTGGCTAACATCAGGCCTCCTGTACCTCTTGGGATGGTAGTCTGGCCAGTGGGACTTGGCACTGGGGATCCTTTTGCAAACTCTTGCCCCTGTTTTCCTCAAAATTCTGTTCTTGATGCTCCCTGTACCTGATATTTTGAGTGACTGACCACAACAATTTTTCTAGTGGTTATATCTGAGCCAGATTCTGTCTTACCCTTCTTGCCCACTTCTTTTGAGGGAAACTCCTCTTGTCTCCTGACCCCTGGTCATGTGGTCTGAATGAGGACTGTCATCATTTTACATGTCCCTAGTTCCCTGGCCACAGTGATGGATCCAGAGATGCCCTATGAGTTCTCCCTTGTGAGTAGTTAAGCGGGAGCTGCCCTCTCTGATGACAGAATCATGAGGATGCAAGTTTGCAGCTGTGGTGCCATGTCCAGCTGGGTGACAGAGCCTGTCTGCAGATAGAAAAGATGAGGACCACCCCAGGGGGAACAGCACAAAAGTGGGACAGGGAAAGCCCAGGTGACGTGCAAGTCTGTTTTCTTCTGAGAGCTTCAGCGCTGCCCTCCCTGTCCTGCTAAGAGCTTGGGAGATAAGCTCTCTCTGATTGTCTGAGCTCCTCCAGAATCCTACCAACAAATTCCCTATTTGCTTAAGCTACTTAGAGTTCTTTCATTGGCCATTTTATAGGGTTTTAGGGTGGGAATTAGGACAGAGCATCATAATAGAATGTTCTCCTGAAATCACCCCATAGAAACAGCAGTCTGTTCTGTTTGCTCTGAGCAAAGGAGTAAAGGCACCACTAAGAATTAGCCTCAAGACCTGCAGAACTGTAGACAGAGGCTGACCCTGAGGGTGTAGATCATTAGAACACTTGAGGTGGTCTTGTGGTAAGAAATCACTTTTTGTTGCCCTAACAATAGCTAGCTAAGGAGGGATAAATGGGAAAAAAGATATGAAGTCTGTCTTCCCAGAAAGGGTCTTTAGGTCTGGCTTTGTGCTAGGAGGGAGACTTCATTCTCCTTTAAGTGGCCGCAGCTCACGGGTCCATCTTTATTGTCTACTACAGAGACAATCTGACAAATAAAACTTCCCTGAACTTGCCTTCTGCTTTCTTGCCTCTGACTTTAGTCTAAGTGCCCGTCCTATCCTCACTTTTTCACCTACTGAAATCTTACATATACTTCAAGGCTTATTGAAGATGCCACCTCCTCCACGAAGCCTACCTTTATTGACCCCAACTAAAATTAACCCTTGCTTCTTTAACTGCAATAGAGATGTTATAGCTCCCTTAGCATTTATGCATTACTTCTTCCAGTAATCATAGGTACACTCATCTTATTTTCATGCATTAGTTCAGGAGGTTGGCCTGTATAATTTCTAAACTTTCTTGCAGTAATTCTGTAATTTTGTAACTTCTATAATTCTGTAACTAATATGAACTGTTCACAAACTTAGGGTACACATAAAGGCACATCTTTTTATTTTTAGAATGGCTATCTTACTACTTATTTCCGTGTTTTTTTCCCAGTTTTACTGAGATATAATTGACTTATAGCACTGTATAAGCTTAAGGTGTATAATATGTTGATTTGATGCACTTACATATTGCAAAAAGATTACCACTGTAGTGTTAACTAATACCTCCATCACCTCACATAATTACTGTTTCTTTTTTGTGGTGAGAAAATTTAAGATTTACTCTTTTAGCAAACTTCGAGTATACAGTAGAATGTTGTTAGCTATAGGCACGGTGCTATATGTTAGACCCCTATTGTCAAGAGTTTAGTATGTCTTTTTTCCTTGAGATTTCCCCTCTTCCTGAACTGCTCAATAACTCTAGGGAGACACTGTCAAATAGAACTTTCTGCCATGATACTACTCACATGTGATTATTGAATGCTTGAAATGTAGCTTGTGCAAATGAAGAACTGAACTTTTAATTTCATTTAATTTTAATTAATTTAGATTAAAATTTAGATAGCCCCATGCAGCTAGTGACTACCATATTTGTTAGTATAGCTCTAGGAGCTTCCACAGTCCAAAAATTTTATACCAACCTCTGCACACAAGTTGAGTATCACTGGGTTCGGTAACCACAGTAGCTGACGTTCCCACCACCAAATAATGTTGCTTAGAGAAGTTCAGTGCTGCACTGACTGCACACAGTTGCTGGTCCCCTCCTTGGAAGAGGAGGTGATAGAACCCTGCTCTTCCTACTACAACTCTTGGGGGATATGATTCCACTGCTTCAGCTAACCTTAGCCAAGCTGCCCATGCTTGGACTCCAAGGCTGGAAGTTTTCTTATTCATGTTTCCATGTACATCTACCATCCAGAACTACTACAATAATTGAATCAGGATCAGAGCCAATTCTGTGGTTAGTCACCTCAAGGAGCCAGGATCACCCCTTCTCTCTTCAGTTATCCATCAAGGGATTCAGATGACTTTTTCTTTTGAACACTCAAAAGCACAAGGAAGTTGCCTTTGGTTTCCTCTAAAAAATAGACCTTTAGACAAAGATTCAAGTGTAAGTAGTTTATTTAGGAGGTGATCCTAGGAAATATCAGTAAAGGAATTAAGAAGTAAAGTAAGTAGGTGAAGGAGGCTGGTGAAAGACAATGTATCAGAGTTACCCTGTTGGGGAACTCTAGGAGGTAGTGTAGAATGCTTCAGAATGATCCCAGCTGAAAGGCAAGTAAGATGGTATCTATATACCAAATTCCTGTCAGTCATTGGTTAAGGGCTTCTCCTGGAGACTTTAACTCTTCAGCACTCCTGCTTGCTCTAAGGGTGGCCAAGTATGCTCTCACTGCTAGAGGAAAGCCCTTAGACAGAGTTCCAAGAAGTCCCTGGAGTGTAGAGGTGAGCAGGCGAGCAACGATGCCTACTCAGAGGTCCTGGTCAGTGGACCAGTCATACTTCCTTTTATAATATTGGCAGTTTTAACTGGTTCTGGGGTGCTCCAAACCGCCCCATCTAGGAACAGAAGCCCCAGAAGTTTCTCACAAGAGCTCTACTACAATTGTAAAATCTGGAGAAGTGGGTGTGCCTCTGGTAAGCTACCCCATTTCAACTTGGTTTGTCTGTTTAGTAATATACTAACCAACATGCCAAGAACATCAAATAAAACTTTTATGTGATTTGAAAAGCACAACAAAAATTAAATTGATAGCATCTCCACAGGTTCTAACAGTAGCACCAGGTTTGTATAAAAGAAAGGGGTTTAGAATTTGAAAATATCTTAAAATTTCAGATTTTAAATGCACACATTTTCATGAACTCTTTCTTCAGTTTCAACAGGGATGGGGATTATTACATTGGCAGAAGGTGAATAAGATATATGAGGTCCCATATGCACAAAGTGAAAAAACAATTTCTGAAAGGTAAAAGAATTGAACAATGGAATCTGTTCTTAAATATAGTCAGGTGGAATTTAATGATGTGGGAACGACTCTAGAAGTGAACTCAGTGTTCCTTCACAGTAAAAGCATTTGGCTCAGTTTAAATTGGATCATTTTATAAAACTCGTTGATGACAACATTTCCTCTCACTATATCTGGAGGCCTGAAGTAGATGGATTTTTTGACTTTTCCTTTAATCACAAACTTAATTTGGTCTATATGAAAAGATGTACAGTTTCTCCAGATATGCGGAGTATCAATAATAGAGGAGCTACTGGGCAGTGTGCTGCTTCTCATTGAATATTCAGTGTGTGATATGAAGATTTATCTTGTAAATATCACTGGTTATAGCCTTGTAAATTCAGAGATACATCATCTACAGTTCAGCTTTGAATATAGAGCAAATGAAGGAAGAATGGATTTTTTAATGAAACGATCAAAAAGGATAATTAATATTTCATAATCTTAATTAACTTTTCCACTGCACATTAATTTTTAATGTTATTTGGGGTGTAAGGTGTGATTATTGCTTTCATAGCCAAATCAGATAATCTGGTCACAAACCTGAATGTCAAAAGGTAATGTGAACATCTTGTTTGGCTTGAGAAATTAGTCATTAACTTCCTCAATTAGCTCTGTGCTTATTCTTGGGAAATTGCATTACGCAAGTGAATAAGGTTGTAAGCTTTTACAATATGAAGCAACTTATTAAGCATGTTAGGTTGGAGACCACTGGTAAGAGATATATGAATTGCTGCATCTGGGGGAAAAGAGAGACCCTGCACCAAGGAGCATGGAATGAACCATGTTTCCCAGTGCCTTAACATGCACAATAGGATTTAACAGATCACCTAGCACAGCAGATTGGTCAGGGCTTCTGTGCTAGTAGACACATGATCCTTGAAGCCAATCAGAATTACCTCTGCACACTCACTTGCTGAGCCAGTAGGGGTAAGCCATGTACACCAACCAGGGCTAGAGGGAATTGCCCAGGACCATCAAAACTTTGATCATGACTCACTTTCCCTTTGGCCTCATCTTCCCATCCTGAAGCTCTTGGATCCAAGATTCTGACTTTAATTCCCACTTCTGAGCAACCCCATCTGATTGAGCACATTTACCCCCTGATCTCTGCGAAGTCAATTCTCTCTTCTTTCACCTTCCATGCTCTAGTGACTCTCTGCTTCAGCTGAAAACTCCCTGTTCCATTCTCTATTCTGGTGACTTAACTAATCTCCAGCTGGCTCAGCTCCTGACCAACTTGGGGTTGAAGTAGGATTTGGGGTAGAAAAGAGAAGGAGGAATTCAGATAATTAACTCCTGGGTGACTAGAGCTTCAGGTTCTGCACTTGCTGCAAAGCATGCTAGGATCAAAAAGGCAAAATGAGAACCAACATGGGAGTCATGGACAGGTGGCCAAGAACAAGAGATCCACTTCTAATTTATAGGCAGGAATTGCATTTTGTATAAATTAGAGTATGCTAAATTGTGCTGTAATAACACACAGCCCCAAAACTAGTGTTTTAACAAAATGAAAGTTGACTTCTTATACAAGGTATCCAGTGTGGTACGGTGTGATGATCTGTTCCACACAGTCACTCAGGGACCCAAGCTAACCAAGTCTCTGCTACTTTACTCTCCGCATCATTTGGGTCCTGTAGACTTTATGCTCCACAACAGGAGAAATAGGACTGGGGAATCTTTTCACTTGACATGAGCTTTTCACTTCCTTGGTGCAAAAGTGATATATGAGCTTTTCACTTCCTTGGTGCAAAAGTGATATATGTAAGTTCTGGTCACATTTTACTGGTTAGAACTAATCAGATGGCCCTGTAACTTTAAGGGGCTCAGGAAATGTAGGAGAGAAAGTATAATATTTGGTGAGAATTCTATTTCTACCACAAGATCCATGGGTAAGAATCCCATCAGGAGTGGGCAGGGGTGCTGCCGCTGAAGTTTAGGGAAGTAAGTGCAAGGGAACCCATCCAAAAGAGAGGTGGAGGAAGGCAACAGGAGAGCCTGGTTTGTCAGGAAGGAGCTCCAAGGAGTCCTCGGCTAGCTGAGTTCTCACTCTGACCAATAGGATGGCCTGGGGCAGGGACTGACACGCAGTATCTCAAGGTCACTTTCAAAGATCTTTGTTTCACATTATTATGAAGGGATTTTAATAAGTGACTCCTGAATGTATAGAATGTATGTGCCTTTTAAAGACATATGCATACTTGTATAATGTTTTGAACTAGTCAGGCATCATCCCAGGGGGAAATGTGCTGTCTTTTGGGTATCATTTGGTGGGAGAGCTGCCTACACCTCTGAGTCATATATTTCATACATAAAACAGAGCTCATTTTTGATAAATTGTTACTACCATTTATTATATTAAGTAGTATACAGGCATGACCTCACATAATCTTGTCCATAATCCTAGAAGATTATTATTAACAACCCCACTTTACAGACGAGACTATGATTTTCAGGGAGGTTTAGTTATATAGCTAGTAAGTGGCAGAGTTGGGATTCAAATCTAGGTCTCATCTGAATTCATTGTCTCATATCTGATTGCTAGAATTAAATAGATTAAACGTATCTGGCTTTAACTAGGAGCTCAATAATGTTGATTTTCTTCCTCTGTTTTTCCTTCTTCCCTCGCATCCCCGGGATCCCAGCCAAATAACTCATCACTTTGGGGGGATTCCTTTGGGGATTTCTCTTCTGAGAAGAGCCAGAAAACCACTTACACAATGATTTCTCCAACTGAGCAGGTGATGGGAGGGAGAGCAGGTGGTGTGGGGGACTGAATGCATGCCCTTGCCACCCGCCTTCTCCCCCTCTGTCCACTGTTGGTCTGGGAGAGGTAGGACCAGAAAGAGTCCTGTGCCTATTTACCTCCTCAAAAATAAGAATAAGAGTGGTAGCCTTCACCCCTTCCTTCTCTCCTTTTTCAGTATTTCTGTCCTTCATGCTCTTTCAGTTATTTGTTTACAGCTGGAGAAAGTGATTCACATGGTAACACAAAACTTTTCTCCTTTTTAAACAGGGAAAGCTCTACCAATTGCCAGCTCTTCTCAAACATGAGGTCATTTTAAC
Source organism: Delphinus delphis (assembly GCF_949987515.2). Lineage (NCBI taxonomy): Eukaryota > Metazoa > Chordata > Mammalia > Artiodactyla > Delphinidae > Delphinus > Delphinus delphis. The sequence continues at coordinate 43,317,769 of NC_082694.2, read as the reverse complement.
CTTATTCTTAAAAATATGTAGCTCCATCAACCAGAGTCTGGGTTCGTTTTATCCTGAGATCCAGATGTCCTAGGGAAGTGGGGTTGAAGGTGGGAGGATGTGGGTCTACATCTTGAGAACAAGACTCTGCGTTGTTTTGTTTTTGTAATTTAGAGGAGAACAGGGGATGCCTCTTTACGGCACCCAGCATGGAGCCTGGGGATATTTCTTTCCTTTTATCTCATTCTATAAGTAAACTGGATGACTGCCAGGGAAAAAGTAATCTGGGACGTGATTCTTAGTGTCTACTATAGTGAACTGCTCTGAAAACTCCGGCTGCCACTTGGTACAAGTTTCAGTGTCTTTAAAGGGTATTTTGAGTCCTCATGCATGGGAAACTTGATACTTTTTCTTCATCTAGTTTCCACTTAAAAAGAAAATTATCAGGACTTCCCTGGTGGCACAGTGGTTGAGAGTCCGCCTGCCGATGCAGGGGACGTGGGTTCGAGCCCCGGTCTGGGAAGATCCCACATGCCGCAGAGCGGCTGAGCCCGTGAGCCTGGCCTCTGAGCCTGCGCGCCTGGAGCCTGTGCTCCGCAATGGGAGAGGCCACAACAGTGAGAGGCCCGCATACAGCAAAAAAAAAAAAAAGAAAGAAAATTATCAGACTCACAGAATGATTTAGAGTTTCTCTGTAATCAAATGCTAATAAATATGTATTGCTGATTTGCTTATTGCTTAACATGTGATGGGTGACGGGCTATTTTCTCGGTGATTTTAAGGATAATAGTGATTCACTACCACTAGTCCAGCAAGGCCAAATTCATTCTTAGTTAAAAATTTAAATGCTGCTCTCCTGACTTAACTCAGTAAGGTATGTGTAGCCCTAAGAAGTGTCTGTCAGAGGGTAAGAAAGCCACCAATTTGTTAGTTTTTAGAATTTTTGTCCCAAAGATGGGTTTGGAGCCTCATGTGTTTTCTGTTGCTGTGAATTTCTATTGAAGGTAAGAACATCTTAGATCAGGATGACAAGACTTTGACCGTGGTTTACTGAGTCATCAAAGGGAGGATATACTGCATCTCCCAGGCTGCTCAAGAATTGAGAAAATCATTCCCCTCCATCTGCTTTGCATATGATGGGGCAGGGCAGTGTAGAGAGTATGCACCTCTTTGGGGAACATGCAACCATCTTCCTCTTAACACTTATGCTTCTATTGTAAAAACCATTCACTTGGCAGTTGCACTTGTCACATTCTGTTCATATTGTGAGTGAAATGTCATGTGTAAGAGTCTAATATCTCAACTGGATGGGGAGTTCTTCAAGGCAAGGGGCTGAGCTTTCTACTCCTTTGTGTCCTTGTATCTTCCAGCTTTGAACTTCGTATATAATGATGCGTAATGCACCATTCATTATTATGAATTATGTATTATTGTTATGAATTATTCGTATGATCCTTATTATGACTCATTATTCATACCTGATGAAAATTCAGTCAAAGTTAAAAGTACACACGACGCTTTCTTTCTCATGCATTCATGTAGAATCAAGACAAGCTTATCTTGACTCAAGGCCCAGAGCTCTTGTATGGGGATCTTTCTTTATAGAAGGTTTATACTCAGGATACAATTTATTTAATTCAGTGAATATTTACTGAGCTTCTATCATGTGGAGGGTTATAGGCTATAACAAAGAAATAAGATAATATCCAAGCACTCAATGAGCTTATAGTCTAATCCATGAACGATGCATAGATTTCAACTTAAATGTCCACCTCATCATCATTTGATGATGGCTGCTTGGATTGCTGACCAGGTCTAGACTCAGTAGGAAATAATGCTATGATTAATTAGCAATGTCTACCATTTTATTTAGGAATGGAGCATGGTAGCATGGGTGCCACACATTCACAATCCCCAATTTGCAGAATAAATACAAAGTCCAGATAGTAGAAGAAGCTTGTATTTAGTAGAATCCAATCAGTCAATAACTTAACGTTTGTTTCGGTACAAAGTAAGTACCAAACAAATATACAAATTATATGAAATAATTATGTATTCGTCTGCTTTTGGCTGCCATAACAAAATACCATAGACTTGGTGGCTTACATAACAGAAATTAATTTTCTCACAGTTCTGGAGGCCAGAAGTCCAAGATCAAGGTTTTGGTCAATTCAGTTCCTGTGAGAGCTCTCTTTCTGACTTATGGATGGCTGCCTTTTATACACAGATGACCTCTTTTCTGTGTTCTTTAGGAAAGAGAGTGATAAGGCCCTGTGGGATCAGGGACCCAGCTTTATAACCTCATTTAACCTTAATTACTTCCTTAGAGGCCCTATCTCCAAATACAGCCACATGGTGGGGAGGTGGTTAGGGCTTCGACATATGAATTTTGGGAGAACATATTAAGTCCTTAACAAAATGTGATAGAAAAGATAGGTGTATGTCTCCTATTTGGAGAAGGGGATATCATAGGAGTTACAGATCTAGACAGGGTTATCATTTTTGAAAAAAGCAAGACATCAAAGTCGATTTCTTAATGTTTTTCACATTAGCTGCATTTATGAGTTTTAAACACATCTGATCTTATGGGTTGTTCATAATAACTTAAGTCATCTGCATAGTGCAATTTAAAAAATTATATTAAAGAAGCCAATAGTTCAAAGTAACAGGTGGTAGACAGATTTGTAAATGTATACTTAACAAAAGCTTGTACACTTTTCTAAATCTTAGCAACACCTAGTAACTAACCACTAAAAAAATACTATCCATCAGATGATATTAACTGCAAACATTTTGCCTTGGAATATGTCACCCTTCCTCTAACTACCAACAAACCTCATTTTTGTATTGGTGTGTCCTTAATAGACTGAAAATATCATATTTGTTTTTATGGCTATACCCATCACAGTGGAATTAAAAAATTTAATTTAAGGTAACATTTGCTCTCAGTGAAATTTAAATCTTGATCCAGGCTAGTTTTTGGTTTATGTGTGTGTTTTTAAAATTTTCTCCCAAGAAGATTTATTTATTAAAGTGATAAGATACTAGAGTTAGCCATTACCCATAGAAGCATAGAAAATGTATGTGTTTGAATTTTGACTCCATTCAGCCCTTGCTTATCTCTCCACCCCTCCAGGATTTTATATTTCGGAGTAAAAAAAATTAAATAACATTTATTCTTTATTATTAAAGTAAAAGCCAACCTGGGTTTTAATAGAACTCTTAGCTTCAAATGGGTCATAATGCTTTGTCATTTCTTTTGTCCTGACATGATTGAACTGGAAGAACACCCATGCTGATGATAAAATGGATTCCCTTGATTTTAATCACAAATAGAACCTTCATAAAATGTTTTAATGAATTCTTGGTTAAGGTCTAGAAAATTACGGGGAATATTTTATTAATCCATATTCTTATCTCAAAATGACTTTCTCTTTAATTATTAACATGGGAATGATGCAGTGATTCAAGGTGACACAGCAATGTATGACTGAGTAATGTTTGAAATGTACATGTGACAAAGATCTGAGAATTCTGTAAACAGGGAAGCGTTTCATTCAAAAAAATTTTAAAGATAATCAGCTTTTTCATGGCTTTGAAACATAACATAGTATAATAGATGGAATTATCTGATATATTCACTGATGTTTGTCATATATAACTACTATTATATATGTTATATGTACATACTATACTGTATATAAATACTATACTATTATGTTACATATAAATACTGCAACTACTATATTATAACTATTATACTATGTTATAATAAGTATAGTATTTTTCCAGTTAAAATACATATCCTCTATAGATCAGAACAAAGAATATAAAAATCATATGTAATTCCACCACTCATTGAATTAATGTATTTAAGGCAGAGATATCTAACATTATTTTAATGTACAATCCTCCTGTTTTTAAAACTGGAATTACATGGCATATTTTGGAGTGCTACATTTGCTTAGTAATATATCATAAACATATTCTTATATCACTACATATTAATTAAATATAATTCTATCATATAGATACATCAGAATTTATTTAACCAATCCCCTATTTCTGAACATTTACATTATTTGCAATATTTTGTTATTTCAAGTAGTATTGCCTCAAAAATCATTTTATACAAATACGATGATTGTACCTAAATTATTTTTATTATGATAAATTCCTAAAAGTGGAAGTTTTGGGTTAAAGACTCTAAATATTTTTATGGATCTCGACAAATATTGCTTTTCAGAAAGATGTACCATTTTATATTCTTATCAGTAATTTGAAAGTGCTCTTTTCTCTACACCCTGGCTAGCAAAGTGTGTTACAACTTTTTATGCTTGTCAGTTTGAAAGAAAAAGGTATGATAGTATGATATATTATTTTTATTTACTTATAGGCTTAATTCTGGGCTTAGATCAGGATACGGAAGTACAGAAGGAAGTATTGTCAGTCTGTCTCACTGCTCTAAATACTAATCTTAGATATCTTTTCATTAATCCATTCAACAAATGTTTTCTGAGTGCCTCTTCAAAAAAGAAAAAGAATTTAGAACGTAAAACTTTATATTTGACACGTTAGTCATACTTCTCAGTTGAAGGCACGTTATCACTATGGTCCATGCCAGGAAGCTTTCTTGTTTTATTTTATTATTTCCTCTCCTTTCCTCCTGATCCCCACTTCATTTTCTTTCTCTTCTATAAGCAGCCATTCTAGTGTGTTTAACATATATATAGGATATACATTTTTCTTGAAGAATATATAGTGTTTTGTGGTTTCAAGTATATGCATTTTTAACTTACATAAATTGTATTTATAAATATTGTATATTTTACATTTTCCACTACTAGACAGCAAATTAAAAAAAATAAACTCTACCCTTGTTGTTGTGAGCATGTTTAGATTTCTACTTCTAAGTGCTGCAAAAAATTCTATGGTGTACACCTGTGGTTCAAAGAAGGAGGAAAATGTTTGTGATTAATTCATCATTCTGAGAAGATCAAATGAACATTTATGTGTTATTTCTTGAATAAAGGAGATCCTAGTAAGTTATGTGGTTACATATGTATACAGTGGATCTATAAGTTTCTGAGAAGGCTGCAAGATCTTTCAGGAAAGCTTACATTGGTAGCATCCCTTTAGAATATCAACACTCCTGGGGAAAGTAAGACTCTTGTGTCCATCTTGCGCACCCATCCCGTGGGGCATGTGCATCATACCACTGACCTTGGGTGGGGGCATTTGGTGTCACATATTGTGGTGTGCCTATCCCACCCTGCCATGGGGTACTGCAGCCAGGAATACAACACTACCCCCTGTCTTGTTTCCTCAGCGTCACCCACAATATCTGGCACATAGGAGACACTAAAAACTGTTTGTTGAATGGGATGAGTGAAAAGGAATCAATCTACGATGACTCTTAGAGCAATAAGATAAGGAGACAAGGATTCCTACTGCCCAAGCTGTGAAGGATTTCCAAGGAAACAGGTTGTAGTTCACGGTATAGAATCTACCTGTGTCTTGTTCTCCTTTCCTTCTTGAGCACTTAGAGTACTACCACACTTCCTAGCCTCTTTGCAACTGGGTGAAACTGACTAGTTGAAGCCAATGAAATATACATGAAAATGACCTGTGCCATTCCTATGTCCAGGGAGGTAAGGGGCAGTGTGCCACCTCCCAGCTCTCTCTTCCCTTCTCTGGCAACCTAGGAGGTCACACGTTCCAGACTGTGCAGCTACAAGATGGCAATATTAAACAGCCTCGGCCCTGCAGCTGTGTAGAGAGAGATCCCACGCTTCCTTCTCTGCCAATCCACATTGGGAGGGGTTTGGAAGTGTTGAAGGAGTGGGTTACATTTTAAGCACATTTAAGCAATGTGGCCAGGGAAGCCCTTAGGGAGATGTTTCAGTTGAGACCTGAAAGCTTGAGGGCAGTGAGGGAATGAGAGGCACTTGGCACAGGGGCCTGAGCCAAGGGAGAAGCATGTGCAAAGGTCCTAACATGGGACTGACTTCGGTGTGTTAAAGGAAGCAGATAAAGTCAGTGTGGCTGAAGCAGAGTGAACAAGGGGGAAAATCACAGAGATCAGGCCAGACAACCAACCGGAGGGAGGGGAGAACAGATGTGCAAGGCCTTCTAGGTCATTTTAAGGACTTTGGCTTTCATGGGGGGGGGGCATTGGAGAGCTTTGCACATTGGAGTGACATGATCTGACTTATATTAACCTCTGTTGAGAACAGAACAAGGGTGACAAAGGAAGAGGCAGGGTGTGCAATTAGGAGGCTACAGCAATAATCCAGGCAAGGCATGGTGGCGGCTTGGGTTAGGGTGACAACAACAGAAGTTGTGTGAAGCAGTCAGATTCTGAATATAGTTTGAAGGTAGAACCATCGGATTACAGATGATTAGACGAGGGTATGAGAGAGAAAGTCAAGGATGACTCCATGGTTTTGGTCTGTGTAACAGGGAGAATGGAGTGGTCATTTGCTGCAGGGGAAGGCTGGGGAAGGCTGCAGGGAGAGCAGTTTTAGAAGATTATTATGAGTTCGGGTTTGGATGGGTTAGGTTGAGAAACCCACTGGATGTGCAACTATCGATGGAGGGAGAGTACACCAGGCTACGCTGGCAAGGAGATGGACGGGCGAGAACAACAGGGATGATGACGCTTCTTCCCTAGGAGGTTGAGGTCCAGGTTGTCTGAGTGGAGACTCAATTACGAAGGGCATTTGGAAGCCCAGTCCTTGATTTCTGGAGGGTAGGCTGACCTGGAACTGTTTTCCAGTCACTATGATTAAGCAAAGACTTAATCAAGACTAGCTGTAAACACATCTCTACATGGCAGGCAAAAGGCCAGAATTTCACACTCTATGTGTGGAAAATCACCTAAAACCCCCGTCCTCAAAGCTCCTGCCTTCTTGGGTCTGAAATTCCTTTCCGGGTTTTCAGATCTCAGGGATGAACACAGAAAGTATATTTTAAGGCAAACCACGTTATGCTTATTCTGCCAGCATAAATAATTGCATTTCCACATCAGAGTCACGTTTGGTTTCTAAACCTGTCACCACAGCAAGAACTATATTCTCCAGTTTTCCCTGGTTGCAATGTTTGTATTTCTTAGCCAGCAACATCTAAACCTTATTTTTTTCTTTTTTACTCACTTGGAACTGCGATTTATTCTGGCCCTTTGCTTTATGAAACATTTATATTCCGTATGTGTGAACCTTATGTGGGGGAATTTTGCACGCCACTCTCCCACCTTTTGAAGACCTGATAGAGGTAGGTTTTGTGTGCTTTCTGATGCCAGCCCTACACCACTGCTCTCCAGGCATCACACTTTCTGCTCCTAATTTTCTCACGTGTGTTGAACTTGACAGCACCCTGTCCGTGGCTGGTAAACAGTGAGTCATTCTGTGTGCCACTGCTCTGCACAAATGTCATTTCTGGGACTCAGTACTCACTGAATGCTTTGCCAGTTGTTATTTCTGTTTACCTCCCTGTTCATTTACATGATTCCTTATTTTGTGGACTCATTTTGGTTTTTGTCTTCCTCCTGATGTTTTCTTTTTTGATTTCCTCTGTTCTCTGATTCCTCGCTGAGGGGAAACTGAATGTGTCTCACAGACCTGCCAGTCCAGGGGAAAGCTGTGCTTCTCCCACTGAAAGGAAGTGTTCAACATTGCACCCTTGATCTATGTAAGTCATGTAACTCAGATGCATGTCTGCGTGCCCCGGGTAAAAAAATAAAAGGAGGCTTCATTTGAATAGCTTCTAAAATGAAGTACCCATTGTTGGGGTATTATATGGAGTTTAAACCGTGATCAGTCCAGAAATTGTGGGATTGAGGGAGCCGCAAAGGTAAGACTTCGAGGTCCCTGGATCTGGAGAAGAGGAAGCCATTTCTTAGAGCAGCTCTTAACATGGTGGGCAGGGTCACTGCGTGTGCTTGTATAGATTGTGTTCTACACTACTGTGCCCAGCTGATGGGCGGATGGGGGCTGGAATGTAGCCTGTGGTCCACCATGCACCTTACTTAATTTTATGTGTCAACTTGACTGGGCCATAGTGTGCCCAGATATTTGGCCACACATTATTCTACCTGTGTCTGTGAGAGTGTTTCTGGATGAAATTAATATCTGAATAGGTAGACTCAGTAAAGCAGATTTCTCTCCCCAGTGTGGGTGGCCCTCATCCAATCCACTGAATGCCACAATAGAACACAAAGGTGGAATAAGGGAAAATTTGCTCTCTGCCTGACTTTGAAATTTTTATTGTAGAATTGTAACTTTGTCTCATAGCAACAGGTGATAAGATATGGACACAAATATTCAAAGTTAACGTTCAGATAATCAATTGAGCATTAAACATTCACAATATGCGCGATTGTCATTCTTGGATATTACAGTAATTAAACCAACAGCTACTGTTTATTGAATGTTTTACATATATGCAAAGAATTCTACTAAAATTTTTTTTTTTTGCGGTATGCGGGCCTCTCACTGTTGTGGCCTCTCCCGTTGCGGAGCACAGGCTCCGGACGCGCAGGCTCTGCGGCCATGGCTCACGGGCCCAGCCGCTCTGCGGCATGTGGGATCTTCCCGGACCGGGGCACAAATCAGTGTCCCCTGCATCGGCATGCATACCACTCTTAACCACTGTGCCACCAGGGAAGCCCTCTACTAAAATTTTTAAAACATATGTCCGTAGAAGCATTTCATTTCTTAGAAAAATTTGAATATGATAATTAGGAGCATAATTTCCTTAAAGAACAAACAGGAGATCCTGGCTAGAGCAGATTTTATTTTCTTTTATTTTTTTGAGAAAATGACCACATTTATTTGGATTATAATTATATATTTTAATCTAGTTTTCTACTCTCACTGTCCAAAGTCTCTTCTCTTCTAACTGCTGTAAAGGCAAGAATCCACACATACACAAATGCTCACACACACACACACACACACACACACACACACACACACACTGTTTTATTCAGCAATTTTCTAAAAAGTCCTCAAACTGCCCTTACTCAAGGCACTGGGGTATCACACAGATCACCGCAAAAGAGGGTGAATATGAGGTCGTGCTTGCAGTATCTGACACACTGGCCTCAAAATAAGAATTATTGTTGGTGCCCATCCCCAGCAGGGGCTAAATGAGTGGCAATGATATTATGATGCAGTTGAGAGTTCTTTGTGCCCCAGGGAGAAGATGAAAGGCAATGAACCAGAGAACCAATGTTTTGTTTTTGTTTTGTTTTCAGCTGCTACCTAAATTGGTTTCATAATTTCTTGCACTTTTATGTAACCTTCCCTTTGGGCCATTTAATGCAGATTAAAGCAACACAGTCGGCCACACCTCCAACTCTGGAAAGACCCCCTTTTGAGGAATGGCACAGTCTACTTAGGAGCATTAATAACAGATTCCTAAACCATTTTCTAAAGTTTTGTGATCTTCATATTCACACCATCCTAGGAGGCTAAAGTTCTAGGCCAAGACTCTTTAAGAGAAAATGGTAGAAGCAGATCCCAGTCAACCCTTCAGAATCATCTTTACCTGACGTCTCTGCTTATCACAAATCCAGTTCCAGTTCCCAAGGCTACACCCTGGGAGGGTCAGGAGGGAGTTTAGTGAACTCTCCTTGGCTCCAGTGAGCTCACATCCTCCTTGATCAAATGAGACATCCAGGAAGGAAAGAGAGGTTAAGCCCTGTTTCCCTGGTCCCACCACCCTTAGATGTCATTGAGGCTTGAATAAGCTCACAATGGAATTTCCTCTAAGCCAAGGAATTCCAAAATTCTAAGGAATTTCCTCTAGTTCACCAAATGCCATTGGTTCAGGTCAGCCCTTCTCAAATTTTGAAGTTCTTATGAACTGCCTGGTGAGCTTGTCAAAAGGCAGATTCCCATTCAGTACTTGTGGAGTGGGGACAGAAATTCTGAATTCCTAGCGAGGTCTTTGGTGAAGACAATGCTGCTGGTCCATGGACAATAGTAAAGGCCCAGAGTGAAGTTAATTTCTCAGGTACTTGATTCCTTTCCAGCTTTTTCTTTTGATGTCACCACTGTGTGGCTGTGGCCTCTGCTCCCTGTTGCTGCCATTTCTGGCCTCATTCCCCATCTATTGCTAAGAGAGTATTTAAAGTTGGTCTCCTATCACTCAAGCCTGCGTAGAATTCACTTGGCCATCCTTAGGTGGTCTAGCTTCTGGTTCTTTTACAAGCCCCCAAAAGATATATGTCACTTTCAGGTTCCAAGGAACTTGGAATGCATTTTCCAGAAAGTAGAATTCCTCAGCTGCCCTGAATATTCCCCCGGATTCCCACCATGGTGGTGGTCTCTGTCTCTCCATCTTGCTGGGGAGTGTTAACTCACGGTGTATAAGAGGTAACATTAGCCCTGAATCTTATTCATGGCTTCTTGTGGATAGACAAGGGTACATATGCAAATAGGATTCACAAGATACTCTCAGGCATCCCAAAGACCCAGAAATGAGTGTGTGAATTAGGTGGTTGCCATGACTCTCACTGCAAAGACAACAAATAAAAATTGTGTGAGGAGGCAGGCAGGGGCTCCCACATGCTGTTCTAATGATTGATCACGTCAGAGTCAGCCAAGAAGCAGCCTTCGAATACACATTTCCAGGACCTCACCCCAGACCAACTGAATCAGCATTCCAGTGTTGGGGGATTTGTACTGTTATAAAGCACAGAGTGATTAGCGGCTTGCTGTGCTGATGAGCAAGTATTTAACATCTGCAATTTATCCAGTTACTAAAAGAGTTCCTGAGTACGTACCAAACAATTCCTCCCTTCATGCCTTTCCCAGCTGAAAAATGGAGAGTAAACGAACAAAATAGAAATAATTGCAAATGAAAAGTGTTATAAAGGAAACTAATAAGGCAATGAATCCACGATGAAGGAGTAGGTCCTTCTGATGACCTGATTGGTGATGGTGTCTCTGGGGCAGTGACATTAAGGCTGCAACATGAAGGGGTAGGAATTACCAGCAGCACAGTGGTGAGGCACAGAGCATCGTATGCAAACATCTCCATGGGAAAGCACATGCCTTAGCAACTTCTGTAGATGCTACCAGACAAACCAAAGAAAACAAGTTACAACTCCCTTCCTTGCAAACTATTCTGCAATTAGGACTTCTTTACAAGTCCTAATTGGCAAATTAATATGGCAAAGGCATAAGGACTCTCTTTCTGCCACCTTCAGAGCCTGTTCTCATTCTTTGCTTGCTGGACTGCTGTTTCCAAAAACCTGGGTCTCACTGAATACACCACTGAAGACCCCTATTCCACTTCTTGAAGGCTGTATCTAAGGTTGGGGGCCAGAGAGTCACCTGCAGAGTCTTCAAACTCCTCCTGTTTCTTTTGGTGAAAATGATCATTAGAATGACACTCTACATTAACTGTGTGGGTCTGGCCTGAGCCTTGGACTCCTCATCTATAAAATGGGATAAAATGCCTGTCCCATAGTTGATTCAATAAGATTGTGTGCCTTGTCCATGAGAGTTCTCCAGTACAGTGTGACCACGGCACTTTGGAAGGTACTGTTCTGAAAGGCAATGAATATACCTCAACTTTTGCTCTGTCATTTATCGTTTTTAACTATATGGGGGCAATTATAAGCCAACATTCCAGGTTGTACTGATGCTGGCAGGAGACTGTCTGTCTGCCTAAGAGCAGACTTCCTAATCAAACTTGCACACCCTCAGGGCAGCTGATCTGTGTGTTAGGAGAAAAGCAATTTTATTGAGCAAAAGTGTGAAGAGGCATTTTCACTTGTGAGACTCTTAACTATGTCTATTTCAGGCAGCTGAGCAAAGGGACTGAAAACTTCCTGATTGTGTGGGTGTGGGTCTGCTCTGGGACAGACAGGGGTGGGCCAGTCTGCTGGAGTTTGCCTCGCAGGTCAGACCCGGTAGGCAGTTCCTGCTTTTAGCACTTTCTTCCTTTTTTCTACTCCTGGGGTTACTGCTTCTCAAAGACACATCAAGAGACTAGGGTGGGCAGGCGGTACAGTGGACCAGTGGGCGTCTGGATGTTTCTGATCTGTCACTTCCCCAGATAGAGATCTCTCCTGGAGGAGGCCTTCCTTTCTGTTGTTCCTGAGTGCACACCACAGTCTGGGCACCCTGAAGACTGTGCTTCAGATGCATCTGAGCGACCTTTGCTGATGCTCCCACAACCAACACTTTACCTGCCAGGTGTGGTGGAGGGTTCATCAATGAATAGACATGTCCCTGCCTCAAAAAGAAAAAATCAATAGGTATCCAACTAGCTATAAAAGAAGACAGGCTGTGATAATACAGATAAAAAGGAAGTGCTCTGTTATAATTGGTGCTGTATTAGTTTCCTATTGTGGCCTCAAACTTAGTGTCTTTAAACAACAGAAATTTATTCTCTCACAGGAAGCCAGGAATCTGAAATGAGTCTTAGGGACTGAAATCAAAGTATTGGAAGGGCTGTGTTTCCTCCAGAGGCTCTAGGAAGAATCTGCTCCTTGACTCTTCCAGTTTCTATGCTGACTCTGCCAGCATTCCCTTACTTGTGGCCTCATCATTCCAGTCCCAGCTGGTGTGGTTATATAGCCCTCCCCTCTTCTGTGAAATCTGCCTCTGCCACCAGCCTACAAGGATACATGTAATTGCATGTAGGGCCCCCTGGGATAAGCTAGGACCCTATCTCAAGATTTTTAATGTAATCCTATCTGCAAAGTCCTTTATTTTCATGTAAGGTAACATTCACAGGTTCCAGGGATTAGCACATGGATATCTTTTGGGGTGTCATTATTCAGCCCACCACAGGTACCACTCTTTATTCCACTCCCTCCCCCCAACCAAATGGTCTACAGCCGTGCTGTCCAATTTGGAAGCCACTAATCACATGTGGCTATTGGGCACTTGAAACATGTCTGAGCTGAGATGTGCTGTAAAGGTAAAATACATGCTAGATTTTGAAAACTTACTACAAAAATGCAAAGCATCTCATTAATAATTGTTTATGTTGGTTACCTGTTGAACTAATATTTTGGATATTTAGGGTAAATGAACTCTATTATTAAAATTAGTGTCACCTGTTTGTTTTCACTTCTAAAAGCAACTATTAGAAAATTTAAAATTGCATTTGTGGCTTGCATTTGTGGTTTGTACTGTATTTCTATTGGACAGTGTTCTACACAGTCTACAACAGCAATGTTCAAACTGCCGCACAGCAGAATCATGTGGGGAGTTAAAAAAAAACCAATGTGCACGCTGCACCCCAGACTTATTAAATCAGAAATCTCTAGGGAGAGAGGGCCAGGCATCAGCATGTTTTAAACACCCCAGGTCATTCCAGTATGTAACCAAGGCTGAGAATCCGTGGAGTAGAGACCCGGAGGAGGGTTAATAGTGAAAATAGCACTAAAGGTCCAGGAATTACCACAAATGGGTATGCCCATTTCCTTTACAAACGACAGAAAATAGGGGCTCCTTGAAGTACCCTCTGCCCTCACTGAGATGCACACCTCCTCCACCCACAGAGCGCAGCTGTGAGCCTGGAGGTGTGGGAGGAGCACAGAGCAGCTGTTCCCTCCCCTGAGCCAGAAGACACCAGGGATCTCAACACTGGGGGTCAGGCTGGCTGGACCTCTCTTCCTTTCGCAGTTTCTGCCCTAGTACTTGGTAGAACAAAGTGCAATAAAACCTAGCAAGCTCCTAAATATTCCGTTTGTGGGGCTGGATCAAGGCAAAGCACTTCCGCAGTGGCTTGCAGTGGAAACGTGTTTTGGAGGCATCTAGCAGTAACATCCACCACCCCCAGAGGTTCCTCACCGGAGCTGGGATTCCCAGCTACTTCGTGGCTCCACACACGGCCGTGTTCTCTGGCTCTGGACTCAGAATTAGGGAGCAAAGCCAAGATCCGTTGCACTTCCACTGAGTTTTGAAGTGTTGTTGGGAAAGTGGTTCTTGGTGGAGCAAGATAGGAGGTTTCAATGGCTGCTTGTGTTACTTGACACAACACAGATACAGTGAGATGAGCCGCAGCCTTGTTCATGCAGTGCCAGAACTCACTCTGGCATCATCAGAGGATAAACCTGTCACCTGAGTGCATTTTGTAGCCATTTGAGACGAGCTCATCAAAGCACCGTATTACCCTACATTTAAACAATTTTGAAAACTTTTCTAAACTGCAGATCACTCCTTTGACTTCTAAGATAGCAAATACCAAATAGTAATTAATATTTTAAAAGGAAGAGGCATTCCAAACCAGGGGGATAAAAAATTCTGAACAAAAGCCTCTAGCAAACTTGTTCCCTCCCTCCTTCTCTCCTTTCCTTATTGAGTGTGGACTATAGGTAGGAAGCAGGCCTTGTCTTCACAGAATTTAGGGGCTAATAGAGGGAGAAGACGTCAAAGTAAATGGGAGAGAAAACATATAGGGTCTATGATTGAAGACAAGACCTCTCTTTCCCTTTTGTCCCTTTCTTCCTTTCTTTTTTTTGTTTTTTTTAAAATTATTTTGTTTGCGGTACGCGGGCCTCTCACTGTTGTGGCCTCTCCCGTTGCAGAGCACAGCCTCCGGACGCGCAGACTCAGCGGCCATGGCTCACGGGTCCAGCCGCTCCGCGGCATGTGGGATGTTCCCGGACCGGGGCATGAACCCGTGTCCCCTACAACGGCAGGCGGACTCTCAACGACTGCCCCACCAGGGAAGCCCCCTCTTCCTTCCTTTATTGCAGTGTGTGTGTGTGTGTGTACACACGTATATGTGCTTATAGATGTATGTATCCGGTAACTTACAAAGATACATACAGAGCAAGGTAAAAAAGAAATGTGGAAATTTGGAGAAGGAAATTTGAAAGTAAAAACATGATGGAAGTCAGAATTAGTCAAAAAAATTATACTCCTGAAGTCTTGTCTAAGTAACTGAATGTGGGCCACAAGTTTGGATCTGACTTCCCAGCACCCAGTGCAAAGAGGAATACACACCAGTTGCATAATTCAGTCTTTGGAAGATTAAAACTAATGAGTTGCCAAGAAACCTCATGGATTAGGGTGCAGTGTCATGACAAGGCACTGTGGGATATACTCAGCAATGTCCTCAAGAGCATCTCCCATTGCACCGAGGAGTTCTGTAGGGCATGATGGGAGCCTGTAGGGTTTGGAGAAAACAGAAAAGATAGAATATTAAACTCTGGCTGGAGCTAAACTTTCTGCTAGGATTGAGCTGGGTTAGTCTGAGTCTCTACCTATAATTTTCTGTAGTTTGATATTCTATTTTAAATGCTGAGCTAGTGGTATGCACTGGAGGTTATGGGAGTGGAGAGGGATACTTACTTCTGCCTCCACTGGAGAAGTGTGGGCTGATGCCAGAGACCTGGAGGAGATGTTGCCCATGGAAGGATACACTGTGAGTTGTCCAGGGGAAAAAGGCAGGGAAGGCATTGAGAGAACAGCACCAGTGGGGCACAGAGGTATAGAAAGTGCCCATAGGGAGCTACGGGCAGCTTGGCACTGGATAAGTATGAAATATGAGGCAACGTAGGGTGGCGGGGAGGGCTGGAGAAGCAGGCAAGAGCAGACTGTTCCCGTCTTCCGTGCTCTGGTAAGGAATGTGGCTTTGCTCTGTGGAGAGATACTGAGATGCCACTGAAGGGATTTAGGTAGGGCAGTTGTATCTGCTATCGATAGCATTCACGCTGCACAATGAATCTCCCCCAAACTCGGTGGCCTAATAACAATCACACATTCTTGCACACAGATCTGAGTCTGTGAGGGGAGGGTGGCTGTGCTTCAGGGTGGCCCTGTGTGAGGCCCAGACTGAAGCCAAAACAGCCACCCAAAGTTAGCTCTTTTCCCCGTGAAGTGTGGAAGTACAAGAGGGTGAGTTCTCACCAGAGAAGGGTTACACCCTCAGGTGCACCCACTCTCCAGTAGCAAAGCAAGTCCTGTGGCCAAGCACAATATCATCAAGAGAGGATAAACTCTGCCCCCCTCAGTGGGAGCTACTGCAAAGTTGCATGGCAGAGATGGTATGAATTATACAGGGAGGTTGTGAAGAATTATGAACAATGATTCAATCTACCTTAGGGGGGACGCAGCTGGACTTGACTTTTTAGGTAGTTCACTTGGGCAGTTCTGTGGAAGCCAAATTCGAGACAGGTGATACTGAAGTCAGATGGACCCGTGAGGATGGTCGGGTGAGACCTAGTGAGAATCTGGGTTGGACGATTAGTGAGCTGTGATGGAACAGTTAGTTCAAAACAACAAATGAGGTAAAACCATCAGGACCTAATGACTTAGAGTCATTTATGGCTGGTTTTGAGCTACCTCCATTTACTGTATACAGAGTCCACTGCTAAGGTTTGCATATGAAATTGTTAGTTGCCTATCCAATATTTGTTTTCTTATTTCTTATTAAAACAACTTTGATTTTACTTGTGGCATTGATATGCTTAACTTAAAAAAATTACCTAGCTTCACTTGAAGCTGCGAGGTGGTCAGATGGCAAACCCGGGCTATTAGGATATAAGTGAGATTCACTGGGTCATATTACCAGGAGAACTTGTGCCATTTGCTTCTACCTTCTTCCTGCCTCAAATGTAGATGGATGGCTGGAGCTCCATGTATAAGCAGACGCCCACAGTTCAAACTCTTGTTGTTCAACAGTCAACAGTACTAGAGGATGCTGGGTGCGGGGGACCGTGGGTCAATGTGATGAGGCCATCTGTCTGCTAACTGGTACTTATTGAAGTTAGGCTTCTCCCTCCCAGAGAGATATATCATCCCTGATGATCGATCATCCTTGGATCCAAGGATCATCATCCTTGATGGTCACATTTCAAAGGGATGGCTCCCAGGTCCTTGAGAAAGAATTCCTGGGTGGTAAAACTGGTGAGAAGCTGGGAGATGATCGACAGTTCAAGGGTGCAGAGAAAGAATTGACAATGGAAAGTTTTCTAAAGTAAATGTTCTACGTAAAGGGAGGTCAGGGACCTTTGGTCAGGAAGAAACCTGTCTGAAGTGTAGTCAAGCTGAGGGGAACTTGAAGGCCATCTAGGTCAGAGGGCAACACCACCTTGCAGGCTGTCCAGGAAGTCTGGTCTCAGAAGTCCTCAGGTGATCATTTCTTAACAGGTGGCAGCTTTATCAGGGGACACACACTGACCAGCTGGTAAGGGTCTCTGACTTAGATTCTCATCCTACTGGATGGAGATGATTGCCTCTGCACTCCGGTTTTCTGAAGCCCCCTGGGGGCAAATCCCTGCAGTTTTCTGACCCTGTCTCCATCCTGGAGAGGAGAGGATTCACCTAAGTGATATGCCAGGACCAAATACATCCAATTCTTCAGGCAAAAGAACATGTTTTCAGCTCAGAGATGATTCCATGCGACTTCGTGTGAGAGTAGAACTGGGGAGGGGAAGGGACTCTTGTAGCCCAAAGTTAGTACTCAGGGACACAGAGTACCCCTTCCAGAAATTACCATCATAAACAGCCAAGGCAGTAATACAGGGCAGCCTGCGGCACAGAGGAAAATGAAAATCTCCTTGGCTGGCATTTCAGCTTGTCTAAGGGGCCGTGCTTTGCTCAGAGGGGAGATGACTGTGCTGACCTTAAAATCCAGGCTTCGGGAAGCAAGAGATGAAGGGTTTTGTTTTTCCCTTAATTAAGGCTTTGGTGTTTTTCAAACAAAAATAGAAAAGATTCAGAACCTCCCCTTAAGCTTCGTTACAAAGTCGGTTGATTTTTAGAAAAGATAAAGGCCTTGGGTGAGGGTAGGGGTGGATGGTCCCTAAAGAGTATTGCCCAGAAGCCTCTTTTTCCCCTTCTTAGGGTATAGGGGTTTTCTTAAACGTTCCTTCCCCAAAGCCCTCCCCCCTTGCTTTTGCCATCGACCTCTTCTTCCATTCTCCAAAGTACAGTCAGACGGTTACCCTTCAGGTCCTGCTACGCATCTTTCCTGAACCCCAATTTCTCAAAATACCTCGCAGCTGTTTCCCCTGCCCGGTGATGAGCCTGGCGTGCAGGGGGCGGAGGGAGCTGCTTCTGCCACACGGTGGCGCGCGCGCGCCTCCCAAAGACCGAGTGTCACAGCTTCTTATACTTCTCCACCCCCCCCACCCCCCACCGCCCCCCCCAACCCGCGCCCGGGCGCTGAAGAAGCCGCGCCCACGGCCTTGCCCGGCGGGACAGCGCACAGCGCGCTTCGGGATCCCAGCGGGCGGGCGAGCAAGCGGCTGCCGCAGCTTGCAGCCCGCGCGGGAGGTGTGGCCGGCTGCGGGCTGCCCCGGCTTCAGGCTCCTCCTCTTGCCGGTCCAGCCCTTAAACGCCCCCCTCCCCCGCCCCCACCGCTCGGCGCTGCAAATCCTAGGCTTCCCCCAGCAGCCTGGGAGCGGCAGCGGGCGCAGCAAAGGCGGCAGGAGGAGCGCAGCCGGCCGGCCGCGCCAGTCCCTCGGGCAGCGGCGGCGGCGGCGCTGGATTAGCTCCCGAGGTGCCGCGGAGCCCGGCGCTCCCCGGCGGGGCTAGGAGAGGAGAGAAGCGGGGGCTGCAGCTGGGCAAGGGGGAGGAAAGTGAGCGTGTGTGAGTGCGTGTGTGCCAGAGTGTGGGGGGGCGACAGGCTCGAATTAGGGCGGCAGAGAGGGCAGGGGAACCGGGGTGCGGTCCCCTAGGGTCTCCCGCGGCGGCGCCAGCTTCACGGCGCCCCTCACCATGGACTTGCGCGGAGTTGGAATGTGCCTTGGCCGCAGCGCGCGGGTGGCTGCCCGGCCCTGGGGGTGCGCGGGCGCGCGCACAGGGATGGCGAGGTAGGATGGCGGTCCAGCGCGACCCCTGCCGCCCCAACCCAGTGGCCCCCGGGCGGTGCAGCTGACTCGTTGGAGCGCACTGGGGTGTGGGCGGAGGCGGCCTAGCCGTGCCCGCGCCTTCGGGAGTTGCTTTGCCTCTTCCACCCACTCGCACCTGCCGTCTCGCGGATACCATGTCGAAGGCGGCCGGAGGCTCATCGGCGGCGGCTGCGGCGGCGGAAAGTTGTCCCCCAACCTCTGCCAGCCCGTCTGCGGCCACTGCCGTGGAGGACCTATCCAAAGTGTCGGACGAGGAGCTGCTGCAATGGAGCAAGGAGGAGCTGATCCGCTGCCTGCGGCGCGCGGAGGCGGAGAAGGTGAGCGCGATGCTGGACCACAGCAACCTCATCCGCGAGGTCAACCGTCGCCTGCAGCTGCACCTCGGCGAGATCCGCGGGCTCAAGGTGAGCGCCGGGCTCGGCAGGGCGGGGAGCCGGGCGCCCTGGGGAGGTGGGACCAGGCAAACTTTCCCCCCTTCCGTCAACAGGTGATCCCCCCCCCCCAATTCTCCCTGTCAGCATCCCCTGCTCCCCTTCCCCAGCCCTTTGGAAACTTTTCCAAACTTTGTAGACGTTTGGTTCCCTCCTCTTCCCCCTATGGGGCGCACTAGCGTCGAGCTCGTGGTCCTCCGTGGCCGGAGGAGCGGGCGCCAAGGATGCTGAAAGGCTGGGAGGGGAGAGATGGGTACGCGGCTGCTTTAATTTTCCAGGAAGCCGGGAAAATCAGTGCTTTGGGGAGCCGGGTTACGGCCAGGCAGGGGAAAAAACGAGCGAAGGAGCGAGTCCAGAGCATCTTTGCCCTTGGGGATCCGTGATACGATATGGCCGCTCTGGCGCCACGACTTCTCCGTGGGGCAGAGGGTGAGGAAAGGGCGCCGATTCAGGGAAGTGGTGCTGGCGGGGCGCCCAGGGTGAAGCCGCGGCGCCACCCTCGTAACTGGGCTATGTCGCATGGTGCAGAGGAGCTTACCTCTTCTTTCACATTCTGTTTTCTACCTGCTCCGATGCTTTTCTTTTCCTCGAGTTCGGCTGGCGTCGTCTGGGGTGGCCTGACCGCCCCATTTACCCCCAATTTGATTATAATTTCGTCTAGCTGGGAGGGGAAGGGCAGAGGGTCTCAGTTTAGAAAGCACAGGGTTTTGAAAGTGTACCTTAAGTGCCATCCAGTCATGCTTTCCTTTGGAGCCAATCCTCCCTCTTTGCTCTTAGGGGGAAAAAAGAACAAAAGAAAAACAAAACAATAAAACCCCAACCCCCCACCAACTTTCTTTTCCCCTTGGAGTGTTCTGAGTGTGCCAGCAACGTGCCAGCCCGGCTGGCTGCAGCAGATGGGTGGCGGGGAACCGCCCTGCCCGAGTGTACCGCAAAACTTCCTCTCCTCACCGCTTGCACTGGTGCCTCCTGGTATGCCTTCCTCTCATTGTTCTTTTTTTGTTTATAGGAAGCCAGACACAAACGAAATCGCTGCAGGGACCTCGGGGAGCAAATTCCCGCAGGCACATGCTGTTCTTGTCCCCATTCCACTCCCACCCCACTTCTCAGGCAGTAGACACTTTCTTAATTGCCTCAGCGGCTCCAGCCCTCGGATTCTGGGGCAAAGGGGAGTGGGAGGGGGAGAACTGCTAGATGCTCACCTGGGTGCTGGGCCCAGTGCAGGTGGAGAAGGCCCTCCCCTGAGGCTCCAGTTGACTGTCATATATAGTCTCTAGAGCAGATGCAGTTAGGAGGATCTCTTAGAAAAATCCCAAGCCTTACTCTCTCCTTTGGCTTAATTCGTTACTAACGGACTATTAAGTACCAGACTCTTGGATTAGAGGCAGGGCGGTGTAGGGGGAAGATCATCTCAGAGGTGGGTCTGCATCTAGAATCCTCATTTGGCCAGGAGGGTGAGCCTGGGTAATTTCTCAGAGCCTTATTTTACTCATCAATAAAATGCAAATCATAATAACCACCTCCTAGGGGGGTGTGACAATAAATTATAATTTAGGTGAAGGTTTAATTCTGGACTTGACTGCAAAAAATGGTAGTTATTGTCACCAGGAGATGATGCGTAAGTGTACGTAAAGCCATGCATCTCCTGGATCTGGGTTTCCGTGGCAAAGCTGGACACAAATATAGTTCGTAACCCTCCAATTTAATCTTCTTTCATGGCTTGAGCTATAATGCAACTTGGAAGAGTTTGTAATTAATTTCCTAGAGATTTTGATAGTATGGAGCATTGACATAAGAGCTTAGAAATACTTGGAAGTTCTTTTAGGTTGTGTGGATTGCCTGTGGGGGTCTGTGTGTGAGTGGTGTGGGGGAGGGGAGGACCGGGTCTTCATTCCAGTAACCTCATTTAGGGAAGTACCTATCAGGCCAGATAAGAGCGGTTACACCTCAAGTAAGAGTCTCCTTGTGGTCTAGATTCGTGACCTGGCATTAAAAGACTTTCCAGTCCACTTCCTTATCAAGTTCGGAAATGATGGGGGTTGGTTACTTTCTGATGCAGCCCCTTCTCCTCATTCCCATCATCCTGGGGCAGCCACATGGTGGCCCCTCCTAAGCCTCTGGCCAACTCTGAGGGGCAAGCCTTCTTCCTTCCCTTCCACGTATCGGCTCAGAGCTTCCGTAGGCACCATAGTGATCCATAAATGTGGTTGACTGAATAAGTGATAGTACATTTCACTTTATTTTTTTATTATTTTTTATTAGGGTATAGTTGCTTTACAATGTTGTGTTAGTTTCTACTGCACAGCCAAATGGATCAGCCATACGTGTACATATATTCCCTTACTTTTGGATTTTCCTCCCATTTAGGACACCACAGTGCATTAAGTAGAGTTTCCTCTATACAGTATGTTCCCATCAGTTGTCTATTTTATACATAGTATCAATAGTGAGACTTAGAGAACAAATGTATGGATACCAAGGGAGAAAAGGAAAGAGGTGGGGTGGGAGGAAATGGGAGATAACGATAGTACATTTAAAATTTATTTTCATTTAATTGGAAGGAAGGGATTTTCTTTCTTTCTTTTCTTTTTTTTTTTTTTTTGCCTCTGTTGGTTTGGGACTCTCAGCTGAAGACTGTAAATTTAGGGTAATTAAGGCCATAACACTTTTCTTTCTTATGCCTCTTTCTGTGAGCTGCCTTTGAAATTGCATCTAAATATTTTCAGGGCTTCTAGGTGGTACTGTGGCTGTGGACATTGGGGAATGGGAGCATCGTTCTTTTCCTTTGAGGGGACTGTGACTCTGTCCAAGCACTGGCTGACTTGTTTGTGTTTAAACATTTAGGAGGTAGTTCAGAGTGGGAAAGAGAAAGGTTTTGGAGTCTGACAATTTGGGTAGCTTGGGCAAATAACCTTTTTGAGCCTCCGTTTTCTCATCTGCTAAATGGGGATATTATTTCCACTTGAGGTGTGAAGATTAAATGATACATAGATGAAGAAACCCCAGTGAGGTTAAATAGCTTTCTTAAGGTCACACAGATATGAAATGTTCCACATAAGCTGATTTTCTTTTCTTTTGGCTAGTTGACATTCTCTGGTTAGAATGTGTCAGCCTAAAAGGGGTTGGAGAAAGGAGATTCCGGTTAGGGTGCTGCTGTTGAAAGGGATGGATTCCTGAGAACCATGTTCGTGCACTTCTGAGCATATACCAACACCCAGACTGCTCTGGCCTGGAATTTTCTGGGGGCGGGGGCGGGAATTGGGGGCAATTCAATCTCTATAGATTTTTTATCTGCAGCCCATTAATTTTCTTCCTCGCTCGCCAACACACCAATTCCCCATCCTGCAATGATGGAAAAATAACAAATTAAAACAATTCTTTAACCACAGTTATAGTACTTGAGAATCTTAGGTATGAAATTTGGGATGATATGAATTTCGGGTGATTATGGATTTAATCTTTTGAAAGCCCCCTTTCGACAGATGGGCAACATCTAGTAGCGTGCTGCAGTGTTAAAAAAGACACTGTTTTGAAAAAGACGGCCCAAGTCTTAAAGTGATAGATTTGAAAAAACTAGCTCACAAGGTTATTATCAAGCTGGTTGCTTAGCTGTTCATTAGAAGGCAGAGGAAATAGCTCATAATTGGAGAGTAAATAATATTTGCAAGAATAATAACAGAAAAAAAGGAACTGTGATAAAACTGAATGGGCTAATACATGCCCCTTCTACCCCAACTAGAGTTCTGAGAAGTACAGTTGACACTTGAAAACACAGGTTTGAACTGCACAGGTCCACTTTTACAGGGATATTTTCACTACTAAATACTGCAGTGCTACTATCCGCTGGTGGTTGAATCCATGATTGTGGATCTGGTGTAGGGAGGTCCGACTATAAGTTACATGGCTTTTCAACTTGGCCAAGTGTCAGCACCACTAATCCCCAGTTTGCTCAGGGGTCAACTGTATATATTTCACTCCATTTGGGAAGGAGCCCATGGTGGCACAAGTCCTATTTACTTCCCAGTTCTGGAGAAAACAGGAATAGTTGTAGGATACTCAAAGGGGATATTTTCACATGGAAATTCAGTTAGATGAAGAAGAACATGACGAACTTTCTATGAAATGGGAGGATTAAGCTAAATGTGGAAGAATTTTTGAAGCTGAGAATGATTTTTCTTTTAACATCTTTTTTTTTATTTTTGCGGTACGCGGGCCTCTCACTGTTGTGGCCTCTCCCATTGCGGAGCACAGGCTCCGGACGCGCAGGCTCAGCGGCCATGGCTCACGGGCCCAGCTGCTCCGCGGCATGTGGGATTTTCCCGGACCGGGGCACGAACCCGTGTCCCCTGCATCGGCAGGCGGACTCTCAACCACTGCGCCACCAGGGAAGCCCTAACATCTTTATTGGAGTATAATTGCTTTACAACGGTGTGTTAGTTTCTGCATTATAACAAAGTGAATCAGCTCTACGTATACATATATCCCCATATCCCCTCTCTCTTGTGTCTCCCTCCCACCCTCCCTATCGCACCCCTCTAGGTGGTCACAAAACACCAAGCTGATCTCCCTGTGCTATGCAGCTGCTTCCCCCTAGCTATCTGTTTTACATTTGGTAGTGTATATATGTCCATGCCACTCTCTCACTTTGTTCCAGCTTACCCTTCCCCCTCCCCGTGTCCTCAAGTCCATTCTCTACATCTGCGTCTTTATTCCTGTCCTGCCCTTAGTTTCTTCAGAACCATTTTTTTTTAAATTCCGTATATATGTGTTAGCATACGGTATTTGTTTTTCTCTTTCTGACTTACTTCACTCTGTATGATGGATTCTAGGTCCATCCACCTCACTACAAATAACAATTTCATTTCTTTTTATGGCTGAGTAATATCCCATTGTATATATGTGCCACATCTTCTTTATCCATTCATCTGTCGATGGACACTTAGGTTGCTTCCATGTCCTGGCTATTGTGCTGCAGTGAACATTGTGGTACATGACTCTTTTTTGAATTATGGTTTTCTCAGGGTATATGCCCAGTAGTGGGATTGCTGGGTCATATGGTAGTTCCATTTTTAGTTTTTTAAGGAACCTCCATACTGTTCTCCATAGAGGCTATATCAATTTACATTCCCACCAACAGTGCAAGAGGGTTCCCTTTTCTCCACACCCTCTCCAGCATTTATTGGTGTAGATTTTTTGATGATGGCCATTCTGACCAGTGTGAAGTGATACCACATTGTAGTTTTGATTTGCATTTCTCTAATGATTAGTGATGTTGAGTATCCTTTCATGTGTTTGTTGGCAATCTGTATATCTTCTTTGAAGAAATGTCTGGTTAGGTCTTCTGCCCATTTTTGGATTGGGTTGTTTGTTTTTTTGATATTGAGCTGCATGAGCTGTGAAGCTGAGAATGATTAATTTTGTTTAGCATTATTTTCTTGGAATATCCACAGCTTCTGATTTCCCATAAAGCACCAGTGTCAAGGAACAATTTATTCTCTTATTACTACAGACTCCAACACAGCAGGGCTAGCTGAAAACAACAATAAGAAATCTTTTCTCAGTAGCTAGAGCTGTATCCTGTTTTGGCCATAGGCCTAGCGCTTTAAAGGGCTGGTCAGTCCATAAACACATATTAAGCATTCATTGTATGCAACACATCAAGTCAAGTGGGTCAGTTATGCAAAGAAAGACATTGGAATGTACTCTGCCCTCCAGAAGCTAAGGTAATCTACATTAGAAAAGAAAGAAAGAAAAAAGAAGATGCCCAATGAGTGCTCTAAGGAGTGTGTCTTACAGGCATTGAGTAGTGAATGGGATACTTTAGTCATTTATTCACGCCTGGTGCTGCTGCACACCAGATGCTGTTCTAGGGCTGGTGGAGTCTTATCAGAGCAATCTGTCCTCTTAGGTAAGTCTATAGAAGGCAGAAGATAGTATTTTCTAGTTGGAAAGTTAGACCTAATCAGGGTTCATAATTAGCTGGTTCGCAATTAGAGGGAGCTAAAGGTAGAAAGGCAGGAAGAAAGCCTTGGAGGCCTGGCCCAAGGGTTTATTCATTTTCCTTGGCAAAGGGGAGGCAATGGGGGTTTAGGGGCAGGACAGACACTACCTGCAGGGAGAGTTTTTGACGATCAGTCTGGCCAGAGAGAGCTTGGATTGGAGTGAGCAAGGGAAGTTAGGGGTTGGGGTAGACCAAGGCAGGGAGGCCCGCTGGAGGCTTTTGGAAACAGCCGGGCCTGAGGTCAGAGAGTGGCACTGAGAAGCAAAAGGACTAGATGGGCATTAGACACGAGGATTGGTGAGGCTAAGAGTTAGAATTGAGTTGAAAACTAAGCGGCACAGAGCCTCTTTCTCCTCAGGCCTTGGGAATCACTCCCACGTTAGGCCTCATGACTGCCAGGAGATTCCAGCTTGGCAGATTCCAGGGTGGCCGCTGTTTTATGGTTTATTTCCTAGTCAATATCGGGGGAAGTGTTGGAATCAACCTGAGTTTGGGAGAATCAAGTCCCCTCTCTGAGTACCTCTAGGTCTGGATTGGATGAGTCACAAGACCAGAGATTTTCAGGCTTTGTGGAGTAAGGGAAATCTTAGGTAGCTGTCCCCTTTTCACCCCCCACCAAACTATGGCGCTTCAAGAAACAGCTACCCCCTTTACTATATGTGTGAATGGAGACTAAGTGGGGATTTCACAGTTAATTCTGAATTCCTTGGTTTCAGGTTTCTACAGTAGGGGTGCTGTGTTCTGGATGCACAGCGGTGAACAGAAGAGACGGGTCTCCATTCTCATGACTCTGGTCTAGTGAGGATGGAGACTTGACTGATAGACTCAACCATATGTGATTAGAAGTTGTAATGCAACAGAGGGGAAGTTGAAGGGCTCCTCGCAGAGCATAGATTAGTGGTCAGGGATGGCTTCTATGGGGAAGTGCCGTAAAGTGAGAAACAAAGATTGTGTAGAGGCTGGGGGAAGCTTTCCGAGTGAAAGAGCGGAAGGGCTTGTCCCTTGGGCCCTGAGGCCAGGCCAGCATGGGTGGGGCTCTGTGCATGATGGGGAGGGATGGTCTCACCTTGTCCACTGCCACCATGGGTAACCGCCACCATCATCTCCCTCTCCCTGGACTAACCTTGTAGCCTCCTACCTGGTCTTCCAGCTTCCACCTTATCCTGTCTCTCTCTCTTCCAGTCACCCGCCTCCTTCCATCCCCCAGCCGTCTATTTTCTGCACAGAATGATGGTGCAGAATGAATCACATCATGTCTAGTCCTCTATCCTCAGCTTGCCAACAGTCCAGAGTCTTCCTGTGGCCGGCAAGGCCTTCATGTGGCTGATGAGGCCCACGTTATCTACCTAGCCCTGGTGCCCACCCACTTGCACCTCCCCTCCCAGACCTCCTTCCCAGCTCTGCCCGCCCTTGCTCACTCTGCTTTAGGCCCACTGGCCTTGCTGCAACTTGAGCCACATCTGTCTTGGGGCTTTTACACTTACCTTTCACTCTGCCTGGGATCATCTTCCAGCAAATGTTTGCGCCTTTATTTCACCCAGGTCTTTGCTCAAATGTTTTCTTTTTCTGCAGAGGTGCCTTCTCTTAAAAGATAGTATTTTTTAGCCTGCTTTAGTCTGTTTCCCAGCACTTTTCACTCTATGACATTATGTTCTATACTTGCTTTTTTGTTAGTCTTCCCCACCAGAATGAAAGCCATAGGATGGCAAGGGCTTTGCTGCGTCCTCTGATCTGTCCCTAGCACCTGGACAGGTACCCGGCACATAATAGATGCTTACTAAATATTCATGAATGAATCACCGTTCATGCTGGAGAAGTAGGCCAGTTAAGAGGATTGGGGTCCTTTTGAGATTTAAAGGATTTTGCACTTTATCGTAAGGGCAGTGAGACCCTTTTAAGGGTTTGAAGCATGGGAGTGACGAGGTAAATTTCGGAGGTAGAGTTCAGGAGACGTGTTTGGCTCGGAACTGGGAGGTGAGGGAGAAGGAGGTGCCAGGCATAACCACAGGTTCTTATAAAGGGCGACAGGATGGGTGGAGGTGGCATTTGCTGAGAGGTGCGATTTGGGGGGAGGGGGGAGTTTGAATATCACACAAGAACCTGAGTTCCAGGTGAGCTGCCTGGGAGCCGTGCAGGGAGGATGGCAAGTAGGGTTGGATGGGCAGGACTGAAACGCCACCAGAGGACAGTTTGCTGCTCGCTCATGCAGGGGTTGGGGCTGCTTCTCCGGGTCGTGGGCTGAACACCTAGGCAGTGTTTGTCGTTTGCGCTGACGAAAGGCCTGTTGCCTCAGAGCTTGTTAAGCCTTTCGCAGATCACAAGCAGCCATCTTTCTTCCTTGAAGGTGGGGCAGGGAGCCTACTGATTTCCTGTTAATGAACTGGCTGCTCCCTAAAGACTGACTGGATGACCTTGGACAAGTGAAGCTTTGCGAGGTCCCGTTTCCCCGTCTGTAAAAGAACCATAATATCCCCTGAGGGTTTGGTGAGAAGTAGATGAGATAATGCAAGTAAAGCATGGGGCAGGGAGCAGAATCAATACCCATTATTGTTATTTTTTTGGACAGCTACACATCTGTAGCTTCCTCTCACCTTCTCCCTCCCTCCCCTATCATCACAGAGAATTCACCCCTTCCAGGCTCCCTGGCTCCCAGAAGTCTGAGCCTGGTGTCGCCTCCCACACATACCTGGCTTGAATGGCTGTATGTCTCTTTTCAGGATATTAACCAGAAACTCCAGGAGGACAACCAGGAACTGAGGGACCTCTGCTGTTTCCTGGATGACGACCGGCAGAAGGGCAAGAGGGTGTCCCGGGAGTGGCAGAGACTGGGCCGCTACACGGCGGGGGTGATGCACAAGGAAGTGGCCTTATACCTGCAGAAGCTGAAGGAGCTGGAGGTGAAGCAGGAGGAGGTGGTGAAGGAGAACATGGAGCTCAAGGAGCTCTGCGTGCTGCTGGACGAGGAGAAGGGCGCGGGCTGCGCGGGCAGCCGCTGCTCCATCGACAGCCAGGCCAGCCTCTGCCAGCTTGCCGCCACCACGGCGCCCTACGTGCGGGACGTGGG
Source organism: Delphinus delphis (assembly GCF_949987515.2). NCBI lineage: Eukaryota > Metazoa > Chordata > Mammalia > Artiodactyla > Delphinidae > Delphinus > Delphinus delphis. The sequence goes on along the minus strand of NC_082694.2, from coordinate 43,289,465 downwards.
CGACGGCAGCAGCACTTCCAGCGCAGGCAGCACCGACAGCCCGGACCACAAGCATCACGCGAGCGGCGGCAGCCCGGAGCACCTGCAGAAGCCCCGGGCCGAGGGCAGCCCGGAGCACTCCAAGCACAGGAGCGCCAGCCCTGAGCATCTGCAGAAGCCCAGGGCCTCCGCGACCCCAGATCACCCCAAAGCCCTCAAAGGACCCAGCCCCGAGCACCACAAACCCTTGTGCAAGGGCAGCCCCGAACAGCAAAGGCACCCGCACGCGGGGAGCAGCCCCGAAACGCTGCCCAAGCACGTGCTGAGCGGGAGCCCGGAGCACTTACAGAAGCACAGGCCCGGGGGCAGCCCCGAGCACGCCAGGCACAGCGGAGGGAGCCCTGAGCATCTTCAGAAACACGCCGTCGGCGGGAGCCTGGAGCAGCTACCCAGAGCCCGGGGCACCAGCCCGGAGCACCTCAAACAGCATTACGGGGGGAGCCCCGATCACAAACACGTGGGCGGAGGCGGCGGTGGCGGCGGAGGCGGCGGTGGCGGTGGAGGCGGCGGCGGCGGCAGCGGCGGTGGCAGCAGGGAGGGCACCCTCCGAAGGCAGGCGCAAGAGGATCTGTCACCCCATCACCGGAATGTCTACAGTGGCATGAACGGTGGGTCAGTACGTGCTGGGGAACCGCTTTGCTGGGGCCACTGGGTAGAGAGTTATGAATGATGCAAGGCTTTGCGGCCATGTTAGAAACTGCAGGCGCTAGTGCGGAGGCGGGTTGGGGAGAGGAACACACGTTTGCCCCCAAATCATGATGTGTGTGTCTCCCCCTCCATTTGTTCTATTTTATGCAGTTACCAGGTGGCCTGGAGAATATTGGGGGGGAGGGGGCAGGGGAAGGAGAGGAACGATAATTCCGTGGAACCCTGAGTAGTCAGGGTGAGATTTGTGGGCATTGAAGATAAAAATAAAACCAACCTAAGATTTCTCTATCTTGAACATTTTCCTGCTTGTGTGCAGTTTCCTACAAGGGCTCTCTTGGAGCAGGTGACCAAAGGTTTTTGAGTCCAGCTAACAGCTTATGTGCAGAAAGAAATGAGTATTTATTATGAAAAACAATAACATTAAAAAAGAACTAGGGTGTCCTTAAACAGACTTGACGCTGGGTTGCCTGAATACCTGTAAATATGCCTTACTTTTCCTTGAGGATGTTCTCCATTGTGTTGGGGGCCTTAGCATGACTCTGTGACTTTCCTTTGCATCTGAAATGCATCAGATGATTTCTTTCCCTTTTCTTAAATATCTTTATTGGAGTATAATTGTTTTACAATGGTGTGTTAGTTTCTGCTGCATAACAAAGTGAATCAGCTATACATATATCCCCATATCTCCTCCCTCTTGCGTATCCCTCCCACCCTCCCTATCCCACCCCTCTAGGTGGTCACAAAGCACCGAGCTGATCTCCCTGTGCTATGCGGCTGCTTCCCACTAGCCATCTATTTTACGTTTGGTAGTGGATATATGTCAGTGCTTGAGTAGCATGCCTTTTTACATGGCGAGTCATCTTTCTGGTTGTTTAAATATTCCCCTTTAAATGTACAGATGTGTTTGGACACTCCTTTGGTTTCCAAAGTGCAACATCCACTGCATTGGCTGAGGCAGCTCTAAACCGTTTGGAAGAGGTTTACTTTTCTGCATCTTCGTTATGAAACCACTTGAAACTCAAGAGAGGAAAAAAAAAAACTTAAAAGAATTGTGAGGGTCTTTTTTTATGTCAGCTGTGGCCGAGTTAGAACTAAAACGATTGGTTTTATGAAGTGGGGTTTCTGCATCCAAAATATCTGGGGTTTTTCACTTTATTTGAAAGCTGCTCCGGAGGCTATGTGCAGTCAGCTCTGAGCAGTGCTGGAGGCCGCCAATTTTAGCAGTGACACGAAGGGGTAAATTTTCAATATTGTAGTTGGGGATTTACCTGTTGGATTCCATTTCACCCTCATCGTTTTCTCGTAGTGCTGAAAATTGACTCCTGAAGCTTGGCTTCTAATACGTCCAATGTTTTAAGCACAGAGGAAAGATCGGATGCTGTTGCTTTCTCTGTTACGTGCTGGGAGGTGAAAGCTGGGAGAAGCCAATTCACCTGTTGTGTTGAAGCCACCGGGCTGGCTGGGGCTTTTACTTTGTTGATGGCACCCTTCCCTCACTCTTTCCAGGAGATGCTGCCCTGATTGCTGTGGGCAGCCTCGGCTGTGCAGTTCTCACAAGAGATGAAAGTCATTTAAAAAGATATTTTGGTTGTGTTACCATCACAAGATGTGTCATCGGCCATGAAACTTGTCTTCAGGGGGTAATGTGTTAACAGGAAGGTAAAGTTAATGACTTTTCCACTTCTTGATTACTTTTTAATGAGCATGAGAAGTAAATGTGCACTATTTTGAGGAAACTTTTTATCTTGAACCAAAATAAAGATTACTTAAGGGCAGCTGGTTCACTTACAAAACGGTTCTTCTCCTTACAAAAAGGCTTACTTAAATAAAGAACTTCTCTAATTTAATGTGTGATTTAACTTATAAGAAGGGATTTTAGGTGCAATTTTTAAGCAATTCTTTGTGTAAAGTAAGGTCTGTCTCTAGATAGGGATGGCGTTAATCGTTGAATCTTATTGCCTGGGTTCAGATAAATTTCATGGTCAGGCAAATGGTTTTTTTAAATTTAACAATTTTATTCAGTTAAAAATTTGATGTAACATAGATGCATTGTTTAGAATGACACTGTAGTTTAATTCTTGTGTTTACTTCGGGTTTTCTCCTTCTTAAGTGACATCTTCTGACAGTGGATATCCTCACCAAAGTGTATTTGTAGTCCATTTGCATTGCATTTTTATTTCAATAATTAATTGGAAAATGAAGAGGCACGATGAGGTGTTTACGGATCATCAGCCTATAAACTTGGGCCCTGGTAGCTTGTATTTATCCTGCTGTTACAAATTAATTTTTGATATGGATAGTGAGACATGATTTTTTCATATTTTTAAATCCCCACACACTTGGGTTGAATTATTGTCTTATAAACAGATAGGAACCAGCAGCAAGGTAAATCCCAAACTGCAAATTTGCTGAGTCATTTACAGCATCCTTCTGTGTGGGGTTGGCGTGAGAGGTGAGTGTTTTGGATGAGCCCTTGAATGTTTCTGCATTAACAAAAAGCAGGTGAAAGTTGTGAGGGGCTGTCTTGTGCGTTTTGGGAGGCGTAGCAGCATCCCGGGCTCTACCCATAAGCAACCCCCAGTTGTGACGATTAAAAATGTCTCCAGATGCTACCAAATGTTCCTGGGGTAGGGAGTGGGCAAAACGGACTCTGATTCAAGATCACTGCTCTAGAGCAGCGTTTTTCAGCTTGGCTGCAGGCTAAAATCACTGGGCTGACTTTGAAAAAACACTGGTGCCTGGATCCCACACTCAGATGCACATTGAATTGGTCTGGTACTGGGCCTGGGCCCGTTGTAAAAAGAGCCCTTCAGGTGATTCTAATGAGCAGACCAGGTGGAAACCATTGGCCGAGGTGCGTGGTTGTTGGATAAGATGGGCTGGTGTGAGTGAAGCTCTCAAACACCCAAGCTTCCTCCGAAGAAGAAAGTTCTTCCTTTCCTTTGCTGAACTCCAGGACTGAGAAGGACTGACGCCAGCAGGTACTGGAAAACGTCACCCCTCTCAACCCCAGACCAAGGCTATCTGATAATGTACTTCTTCAGGGGTATGGGTTGAAAATTTGAGTTTTTGGTGGGTGGGATTATTTGGTTAATTCGGGGAAACTCTGGCATATGAGTCATTTAAGACGACCTTTTCAAGCCTTCACATCCCGCTGGACAAAGAAGCACAGGAGTTTGTAACCTATTTCCAGTGGATGTTTTTGGTGAATGTAGATCACGCGGCACCTGCAATCCTAACGAATATTTCCCACAAGAGAACCTGCATTTCAAATCTCCCAGTTTATAGGTTTTACCTTGAGTTTTAAGACGGCTTGTTATTCTCTGTTAATGAGTAAACGAAAGACGCTGATAACACAAAAATGGCCTTGTCTGCTAGGGGTGAGATAACCTATGTGTGGAAGAGCCCAGCAGAGTTTCTCTGAAGCAAGGCTGTCTGTGAATTAAGTAGTGGTGCACTACGGCATGAGTGATTGCTCTCATAAATCTTTTATTTTGCTTAGAGAAAGTCAGACCATCACTTATGAATGAATTTGGACAATAGAAATTGAATGTCTCTTGGGAGAAAAATGTCAGCAGTTAACAGTTATGGAAATGCTACAGAACTGATTTTAACTGAGGTCCTCTGAGTGTATTTTCTGTTGTGTGAGCTGACACGTAGATGGTTAAAGAACTAGATAGTAGTTTTTGGTCTTCAAGCTTCAGTATGGTAATTTGGTAGCCTTATATTCACTTTGATAGGACATCAATTTTAAGACGTTTTGGAAAAATCAGTCGATTGTACTATACCTGTTTGTGCAAAGCATGTTGCATTCATCATAAGAATACATTTTGATTTAATGACATAGAATGCTTAATGTTGAAAATGTAGTTTGAGATATTGCAAAATATCTAAGAGGTGAACTATTATTGGAAAACCCAGATGGCTTAGAAAGGTAATTTCTAGTAGAATGTAAGGCTTTCAACTGCACTAGCAATAATAGCACAAAGCTATAAACATTCTTTAAATCTAGGGGACAATGTTAATCTTCTAAGGAGATTATCTCTATTATCTATATGCTGTGTGTGTGTATATATATTTCAGTAACTTTAATATTGCATGTGAACAATGCCAACTATTTAGTTGATTCTATTTAGCAAACAAATCTTCAAGTGCCTTGGAATTCAGTCACATAAGCCCGTTGATGCTGTGAAGCCAGAGGAATCCCATTCCCCTAATTATGGTTGAGCCCTTTAGACCCAGTTGAAATCAATTAAACATTTGCATTTGGGGATCCATTGCAGGTTTTCAGAAGATACACATAATAGAAAAAATACCATTGAGTTAGTAATGCCTTTATCTTTTCAACTGAAATAATTCAGAAAAAACCTAACTTAGAACAGAATTAGGGTGAGTATTCCATTTCGTCAGATAACTCATTTTCACAAGTGTCAAGTGAGTACAGAAGCGGTGATTTGCTCTAAGCCTCTAGGTTTACTCATAGTAATGATACCTTATTCTGGAGGCATCAGTGTAGTCAAGCTCCGCTGCTCAGAAATAAGAATGTGAAGCCAAACTTTGCAAAAGCTTGAAAAAAAAGTTTTACTTGCATAGCACCATTGGGCCAGTGTGCTGCACTTTATGGACCTAGGCTCTAAAATTTCTCATTTTAGCCACTTCTGATGTTGAGAAACTCTGAAGCTAGATAGAACTGTGAGTCCCTACATTAAATGGCCCCAGGTGGCTTTTTTTTTTTTTTTTTCAGTATCTACTTTTAATAGATTTTCAGTCACTTCTAGTACCAGCATGCTTCCGCAATATTCCTTGCTGCCCTCACCCGGCCTGGCTTTAACATCATATCCTCATCGTTTCTGATTTCTGCTCTGCTCTTTCTAATGGATAATCTAATGTGATTATCCATTTCCCTTGGGAAAATGGATAATCACACTGATTAGGACTGTGTTGAAAATAAGAGTAAGTGACCTTGAAGTATCCTTCTGTGAGTAAAGTGCATGAGCTTTTGCGCACGGTACATGTGTCATGCATCTATCGGTTTTTGGGGCTGAAAAAGTTTTTGCTTGTTTTCTGGGTCTTGACTGTATTTCAGATAATTGAAGTATTTCTGTAATACAGGTGTCCCCTGCTTTACAAAAGTTTGCTTTACCAAGGACCTACCTTTGTACCTGTTTTCACTAACTGAAAGAAATCTAAAGCGGATTTTCAATTTTATGAAAAAGGTGAAAAGCAAAAAATAGCGTTCAGCATTTGTTTTGCAGTGAACCCCTGTAGAGGCAGTGGATCCCCCGAGCAGGGAGAGTGGCACTGCCAAGTTCCTTCCCTGGGAACCACACTTAGCTTCAGGCCACCGTAGCTTTAAACTGTCTATGAGCATCTGTGCTTTATCTCCATTTCCTTTGTGCATCTGTTAGCCAGATGTGTCCTAAGGTAATTGCTGCTTCACTTTATCCCATTTCGGCTTACGAAAGGTTTCATAGGAATGCTCTCCTTCCGGTGCACTGGGGAACCTGTGTAACAGCTCAGTTATTTTTGCTTCTTGGGTACTTTGGAACAATCAGGTTGGCCTTAATACTACTTTAATGCATAATGTTTCTGGTAAGCTTTGTGTACATTTGAAGAAAAATACTTATTTTTGAATTTGATTCTGGGAGATATTAAGAGAATAGTTTCATTTTCTGAAATGGGCTGATTTTCAAGGGTTCTAGGAAATTACAGATTCAGCATCGAGAGTAGGCCATGGGGCACTTGCGAATACAGACATGAAATCTCAGCTCTAGCTTATACGTCTCTGATCAAGTTACTGCTGTTCCTGACATAAACTGCCTTCTCTTTAGAGTGTCATTCAAGAGTTTCCAATAGAAAGAGTGGCTCCTCTTTCTGAGACCAGGGATTCTTCAACAGCAGAGAAGCAGAAGAGGTGTTTAGAAATGACAAAATGGCAGAGGAACAGTAGCTTGCTTTATCATCTTTATAAAGGCAATACTAGTTTGTCCTTAAGATAAGACAATGACTGGGTTATTCACACACAGTTGGGTCCTTTACAGTTTTCATGTAACAAAGAGTTAAATGTACTATAGAGCTATTGTACTTGAATCGTTATGGAAGGGTACAAAAAGCCTTGGGATTTGGTCTTGGCCCTGGATTGAAATTAGGCACATATTCAATCACAGATAAAGGAAAACTTCGGGAATGATATTTTAGTTTTTTCCTTCTTCAGATCCTTAGTTATTTAGTCCTTCTGTGGGCTTTTCTATGAGACAGGATATGTTATGGAGAAAGGCTGGGTTGGGTGATTGCTCTAAATCTGTATTTCAGTTACTTGCTTCTCTCTCTCACGTACTGAGTGTTCTTGTATGCATATTTCATCAATTATTAAATGCCTTGAAGACATTGAATGCCTTCATTTCAATTTCAGCTATATAAAGCAAAGTGGATCCTTACATTTAAAAATCTTGCAGACAAAATATCTATAGCCCCATTTTTGCCCACTGCTATGGTTGAGGGATAGAATGTTCTGGTTACCTTTTGATGATCAGAACTTCAAAGGCAGTCTCTGATGCTTCCTGAGTGAGTTGGTTTTTCTAGTCAGGTACATTCCTTCTTGATGATAAAGAAAGGTCTTCTGAAAGGTCTTCTCATCTTTCTTCCAATTATTGAGGGGTCTTTTGGCTTCCAGGGGCAACCCCTGATCTGGATGGTGCGCAGCTACAGCTTCCTGAGTGTCCTTAATTGCTAGTTGTTTCAAAAAGCTTAAAAAGCATGAATTGCATTTGGGTGCATTGGGGGGCATAGATACATGAGTATGTATATATTTATTTTATTTGGTTAATTGAGAATGTCTATTTTTTATTTTATTTTATTATTTTTTATTTTTTTGCGGTACGCGGGCCTCTCACTGCTGTAGCCTCTCCCGTTGCGGAGCACAGGCTCCGGACACGCAGGCTCAGCGGCCATGACTCACGGGCCCAGCCGCTCTGCGGCATGTGGGATCTTCCCGGACCGGGGCACGAACCCGCGTCCCCTGCATCGGCAGGCGGACTCTCAACCACTGCGCCACCAGGGAAGCCCGAGAATGTCTATTTTAACGCTAAGAAATCAGGGCACTTTCAATCATAACACTTGGAGCTGTAAAGTCCTCTGCATTTTATGCACTTCAACCTTCCCATTTTCTGATTGAGAACATTGACTTCCAGAGATGTTCAGTGAATTACCCAAGGCCAATTGCCAGTTAGTAGAGGACTAGAGTCCTGCTGACTCCCAGGGCAAGGTGTCATTTTTATACAGAAGACATTTAATCTTCCAGACTTTCAAGGCACTTGATGTAGGGGTAATGTTAACAGTAAAGACCCTAAATGGAATAGGGACCCGGTCTTGCCCCATTCCTGTTGGAAATTCCAGAAAACCAGCGACCTGCAATGATGAGTGAGACAAGGTGCATGTCAGTAGACTCGGGCTTAGAGAGGTTCCAGAGAAGAGCTGGAGGTGCAGGAGGGGAGCTGGGATCTGTTGCCTGGGAGTCTCTCATTCGGTTAGACGGGGTCCACTTGTTCACAGCTGGATGATCAAGTCTTGAGATGCACTCTTGGTGGAAGGAGTATTCCTGCTCTTGGCCTGAGAGGCCAACAGCCCTCCTGCCCTTCTTCCTCCCACACGGACTCTCCCCACCCCAAGACCACACTCCTCCAGATAACCAGCCTTGTGACGATCGGTTGACCTTAGTCGCATTCTCACCCATCCGCTTGTCTTCATAGCCAAAAGGTTCTGTCTGGAGAAGTGTCAGCTTCTGGAGCACAAGAAACAGAAGGAAAGACCAGGAGCAAGGGGATGTGCCAGATGGCAACACCAACTGCTCTCAAGGAGTTGTGTTTTTTTAATAACTCAGCTTACTGCAAACAAAACTAATTAAGCCCGTTATTCTGATTTATGCTACTATAGGCAGAAGTAAAGTACACTTACGTTACACTTTTGATGGCATTTAAAAGGTCAGAATATCTGAGTTGCAAATTTCTGTTCCAAGCAGCCTGCTCTGTTTGAACCACTCTTGAGAATTCAAATTAACCGTGCTCATGAATTCAGCATCTTTTCGATTTTCCTGGACAGCAAGCGCCAGTTCACCCGTTCACCTAAACAGAGTAATAAGACCCTGAAAGACAAGTCATTTAGTCATATCTGCCGATGATGGATTCCATGTGACTCACAGGAAAGTGAGGTGAGAGTCAGCTTACGGGAAGGAGGAGAGAGAGTGAAAATAGCAGACAGGGGCTGTGTAAGGGGGATGCCATAAAGAATTTCAAAGGGTCTATTTGGTAGTGCCCCTTGTTGCCAATGGGCACCTGTCTTATGTCGACTGGCAGGGCCAGCTGCCTCATTGTTACAGGGCCCAACCAGAATCGCCCTGGTTATGGAGCCGTCGGGGGAGAACTGGCTGAGTTTAGCTGCTTATTGTACATATGAGAGTACTTCGGAAGAGAGTACCTTTACAGTTATGATCAGTTAGGGGTCTAGAAATAAACATTATCCAGGTGGTTTGCCATGAATAGCCCCTCAGTATAGTGACTTTCATGAGAAACAGTTAGGAACCAAGCTTTTCAAAATCTGTGGAAGAACAGGCTTGAAAATTGCTTATTTTTACAGTATCCCTTGAGCTCTTAAATGAAGACCAATACTTAGTCCTTCTTACTTTCAAACTATATGCCACATGGTTTTCACCCTTAATTTATTTGGCTTTTTCCTGTTGCAATCTCAGAATTGCCCACTTCGGATTTTATTGGCCTAGCACTTGAATCTGTCTTTGATGGAAACGTTGTTCTTGCCAGAGTTCTATACAGCCATGTGTACAACAGGCATTCATTGAAAAAAGAAAGCTAGGCTAGTCCTATTACACCTATTCACAAGGCATAGCTAGTTATTTTTACGTTTGTAGGTATCTGTGGAATTTCACCCATATGTTGAAGTAATATGTAGATACCCATCCTTAAGTCGGCATATGGCATCTAAGCTTCATGTATAGCTTTAAGACAATGAAACAATTTTATAAACATCCTTTAGCCAAATTCTGTTTTAATTGTGAGTAAAAGTGGTATTTATTTAACACGTATTTCAAAACAGTTCAAAAATAATCACGTTTGTTTCATGGAGTTACAGTGTGTTGCCCTAACTTCATAAAGGGCATCATGGCACACGTGCCCAGTTGGAGATTTGGGTACAGAACTGGCTCTGCCACTTTCGAGGTCATACTTTGCTGTGTGACCTTTAGCACACCACCCACTTCTGCAGGCAAAAGAAATTTATCCCTCAAGTAAGGGGCTTGGAATAGAGTTTTTCTAAGTCAGTAGTCTCAGAATTTGGATTTCACAGGTATATAAAACCTGAGAATAAATGTGGAATTGCCAACTTTTTACTTTTGTTAGGTATGGACTGTTAAATAATCATCTATTAACACCATCATTTCCTAAAACATCGTTTGAATATTTAGAAACAAATATATATTTACTAAAGGGCAGTTTTGCTCCCTCACGTTGTGCTGATACAGCTCTGTATCTCTAATAAACTTTTTTTGAGTAATAACATACAGCCCAGGGTTCAGATTCCACAACACAATGCAAAGTGCGTTTCTGTGTGTCCAGCATGTTTTGGGACTTAATTTTTATCCCAGACATCAGAGAAAATCTAGTTCCACACAGCTTGGCGTGTTGATAAACATAGAACCCGCGGTGTTTATTACACTTAGGCAGGGTCTGGACGAACCGATGGAAACCAGGAACCACAACCCACGTACCATTTCCAGCTTCTTGCCCCTCCTCTCACAAGGACAGCCTGGAGGTCTGATCAGCTTGGACTGGGGGCTCCTCTCCCTGCTTGCCACCCCACCTGCCTTCCTCCAGAGTTTGTGCAGCTGGGCCTGAGCTCCTAACAGAGCAGTGAGGATGTTATCCGGGAGGGATTCTGGGCTCAGGTGGAGGGTTCACTGTGCATGGTACGACCTGAGAACCATGGCGCTAAATGCTTCCCTGCACCACTGTGCTTTCTCGGGAACTTGTCGGGGTTGCAGCAGTTCACCTAGCGATGTCCAAGTAGACCCAGTCCCCTTTGACGTAGCCACAGTGATGATTGAACACCTCATGGGTGACAGGGGAGCTAAAGAGGCTAGAGCGGAGGTGACTTGGGATTCGTGGAGTCCTGAAGTGTGATTTCTTCTGTTTGGGCAGGTCTCAGATGGCAGGCTACAGATGGGCTGGCCACGTGTGAAACGTGCATCTAGTTTCTTATTTTCCCCTGTCTTAGTGGGACAGTGCTCTGGAAAATCAGAGCGAAGGATTTTACTTTCTACTCCATTGCAGGCTAGATGTTCTCAAGTCTCTTTGCCACCTTTGTACCGAATGGGAGAGTATGGCTTATCAACTCAAGTTCGGTAGAGAGTAAGGCAGTGTCACCAGGCTGTTCGTGCACTTTTGTTATGTCCCATCCAACCAGATTTTGGTCATCTTTTCCAGGAACCTTGGGGCAGATGAAGAGCCATTCTCTCCGTTCTTTGGCCCTTTAATCCTATAACTTTATAGCTTGAGCTTGAACGACTTTGGAGTGAGGCTCTTCAGTGAAACTGGGAGGGTACAGCACCATTAACCGAAGGGAAGGCACAATTTCCTTGTAAATCTTTGCCTTGACTCATCAGGCAGCCACGCATTCTAAACAACGTCGGGGATATTAGAGATTTATTACGACCAAGGCTAATCAGAGTGTGTCCTGAGATAAACAGCATAGTAAAACAAACATAAATGATAGTTGGGAGAAGCATAAGCTGGTAAAAGACTCAAGGGTGTAGGTGGTAGTAGAAAACAAAATTCTGCTTGTGTTTCACTTGCTTCGTATAAATGTCTGTACTGTCTCATGTAGATGAGTGACTATTGAGAATAATGTATAAACATACGTATTTATTCGACAAGTGTTTGTGCGTCCCATGGGGGTGCAGCCTGGGGATACCCTCTATAAGGTAGAGCAGAAAAGTGAGCCACAGGCCCTTCATACTAGTTCACGGTCCGCTGTATCCGTGGGAGGAGGTGGGTAACAGAGAAGGTGTACAGTTAACAGCCAAAGGGATGGAATGAGCTATTGGTGCTCTGGGCCTTTGTGGGCCTGGGAGATGGCCGTTCAAGGGAGCCCTGTTGTCAGGTTGAGTCTCGGGAGGAGTTGGATTTGGATTCGTTGGCAGGAGGGGTGAGGATGTCTGGGAGAGATGGCATGAGATGGAAATGAGCAGACAGTATTGAGGAGCCACGAGGATGTGAGTAGGTCTGTGCTGGATATCTTTGTTAGGTCGTGGCAGATGATTTTGCAAAGTGGGTAGAGGCTAGATTACATAGGATACTAAATGCTTTCCAAGAGTGTTTCCTAATAGCGACATTAATTTCTCATATGGGGAGGAAGGTAAAATGTTTTCAATTGTTTAGACCTTGCGGTTAAACTAAGTGGACTACGGAAGGTAGTTCCTTAGCATTTAAAAAGAAAAAATCCCTTGTTAGGATTTTATAACTCAGTTTAATTTTAATGGTTTGTTCCTTTTCTTAAGGGTTCCTGAACTAAGAATTTTTACAGTGATCTGGGTTTCAGGGCTTTATGTGCCCAGATTTATACTATCATTTAATTCTCCAATTATTTTATTTTTCTAGCAAAGACTATGGTGAATTACTGTTCTTTAGTGGGAGAGTTTTACAACGAGGGTCATCAGTTAAGAAAACCCCTCTTCTGACTAATATCTTTTGGGTCAGTAATAAAGATGTTATAAGGTTTTGGGGAAAACATGGCTTAGTTGCCCAGAAGGCGGGCATATACTGCCAAGTGGAAATCAGTAAATTAATTCTGTTAAAACACTAAGGTGAGAAAAATAATGTTGGAACCTGTTGACCTTTGGGTTGGTCTAATGTAGAAAAATTAACCTAGTTTGTCCTTTACATTTCATTCATTCTGATGTTTTCCTGCTTTAGTGTTTTGGTCTCATTTTAGCCCATGATGCTGTAGATTAAGTCTCGGATGGTTTTTCAAACTGTGCTCCACTGAGCCCTAGAGGAGGGTGGGTGCGGGGCACAGGCCAGGCTCTGCCACCCCCTTCAGACCACCACAGGCACCCTTCAGACCACCACAGGCACCCTTCAGCTGGGGCAGCTCTGCATTTAACTGGTTTGTTCACACTTCTGTTTAAGCTTCTACTGCCACAAAGGTGACTTTTTACAAAGTTTGAAAACCCCTGGTCTAACCCAGAGACGCCAGAAGAAGCAAACATTTGGATACATGAGCTGGGTTTCTGGACCAGTGAATAGATGGTCCCAGATAACACCATTTCTTGATTCTTCTTGTCACCAAGGATGTGTACTTGGCCTCAGCTGTGATGATAGGCATGTTGTGAAAACACACAATCAGCTTAATTCATAGGCGTGGGGATTGTCTTTTTCAGAGGTAGACGTTTAAATTCGTGCATCTTTGAAAACTTTCACCTTCAGGGTCTCCTCGTTTAGTCTCCACCATCTGTTCTTTATTTTGTGATGCCGTCTGGGACTGGAGAGCAAACAAAAGATAAATTCTTTAAAGGAAACCAAGCTTTTGTTAACCTCTGCTTAGAGCTGCTAAGGTACTGATCATTTTGAATGGTTTTCATAGAAGTGACAAACTTTTCTAGAGAAATTTAGCTTAATGGTTATCCTTGAATCCATCAACACACAGCTTTCTTCAGTGTGAATCTCCCCTTTTTCCTTTCTTTACTATGGAACTATGTGGGCCGAATTTACGTTTTATTAGCTTAATTAGATAAATATGATCTTTATTGTTACATCAGTGGGTTGAATTTGAGTTTTGGGGTCGTTTAGTTGCCCGTCTGCCTCAATTCTGAGTTCTGATCGGAAGATTTATTTATTTAAAAGCCAGCTTTTAATGGTATTCAGGATACTACATGATATTAGCTCAGAAAGAAAAGATAAATGGCTCATTTTATCTATAAAATGAAGCTTTGTTCTAGGTCTCTGCTCTCTCTTACACGCGCATGTTTTCTCCCAAACATAGACCTTACCTGTACCAACACCAATATCGTTAACTCACTGAAGATGCAGCTTCACTGCAGCGGAGCATTTTGAAACAGCGGTACATGTTACAGCAACACAGGATCCTTTGCTTCCCTGTAGTCATGACTTGTGGAATCCTGGGTTCATATAAATCAAGAAGAGCCCGGTGTGATGACTGGAAACTCAGAATTTATTGGGCCCGTCATGAGCCACTTGCCATGGGGTCAAGCAATGTCTTGAACCCAGCTTGACTCAGAGAAGCTTTCAGAGTGACTTTATACGCTTCAGGATAATAATTTCAAGCTTCCACCTCATTCTCCTCCTCCAGGGTCACCCAGTACATGTGATAAAACGGAGGTGGGGGAGGAGGGGATATTATCAGGAGAGCTGGTGGTAAGGATGTGTCCTCCCATCTCCTTGTAAACTCTTGGCACGTCGTGGTCTTCAGCATTTTCTCATAAATACCAAAGAAACCAGAATTTCCTGCTGTACCCTGTATGGAATCTCAGAAATGCCCGTTTGTAGTGTGGACAGGAGACAGCAGGCATTCTTCACCTGTCTCAAGGGCTTCCTGTGTGTGCAGGCCTGGGGCCAAACTCAGGCAGAAAGGAAAGGAATGGAAGGAATCCTTTGGCCGTGGTGTCAATGTCTGCCCATTCTGAGCCATCCTTCTCTGAGCAGATCACAGAATGGTGGCAGATTTGAATTTGCTCTCGGAGTTCATATTCAAGTCGTCTTTCATATACTCAGTCTTGATATGATCATTTATATCATAGCTTCCTCTACAGATGGCTGTGGTGCAGTGATTTCACAGAAGGTAAATAGAATGCTAATTTGTTGAAGGCAACCTATTTGAAAGTAAACATTCTTGTGGAGTCTCATGTGCCTTCTTTTCTCTGCTCCTTATAAAGAGAATGAAAACAACAGACAAACAAAACCCTAGTCACTTACAAAAAGATTAATTTAGGCATGGGTGCTATTTGGTAAAAATTAGAGATGCAAATAGGAGTCTGTTTTTTTTTCCTCCAGAGGTAAATGTTGACTTGTATGCAAAACTTCCTACTTCGTAGTTTAAATGAGAGTGGCCTTTTTTGTTCGTCTGTTTAATACTTTCATTTTTGGCAAAGGTTTTATTCTATAGTGGATTACAATGAACTAGCTGTACTGGTCAGTCTCCAGCAGAGATAGAAACTTGGGAGAATTTGTCATTTCTGTTTTAGAGACTTAACAATTTACATTAGTTTTAAGACCTAAGCGAATTTAGGTTGTGGTTTTGTCTTTGTGGAGATGCCAAAATACAGTTTAAAGGAAGATTAGACAAATCATCTATTGAAATGGTTGTTTATCCATCCATTCATTTATACACTTATCTTTTATTGAGCTACTATTATGTACTAGACTATGTGCTCACCTTTTATTCCCCAACTGAGTTCCTGCTCTGCTTTATAGACCATGGATTCCAGGCCTGGTGCTTGAACTCATATTTGTGACTTCCATACTTACTGGCCCTTGACTTTCAATGTTATCACCATGGCTTTTGGTGTTAGAATGTGGACCTTAAAATCCATTGGAGATTTAAAACTAAAGCAAATCCTAGAGTGTTCTTCAGGAATTTTGGGGGGAGTTTCTCAGACTTATCTAGAGCTGACTCTTGCCTAATGTCATCTAAGGAAAAGCAGCAACAAAAGCTAGTGTGGTGCGGGGTGGCGATAGTAAGGTGGTCTGAACCACTGACTGTGCTCTTTGAAAGTGGCCATCACCAAGCGCACATCCCTTTGCCTCCATAGAATCTACATACTACATGAGGCGTTGCAAACTAATGGTCTTAGGACCAAATCCAGTAACAATCATGTTTTATTTGGCCCACGCATTCTTCTGCCAATTGGAAAAGTCATGTACAAATCTAGGTTTCTGACTTCAGAGAGGGTCTTCTGACACTGGTGCTGTGTCAGCGGGACGAAGTAGTGGCTGCCTCTTTAGTGGAGGTGTTCTAGTATTTCTATTGCTCTAGTTTTCTATTGCTCTAGTATTCTATTCTAGTTTTCTATTTCTAGTTTTCTATTGCAAACCCTCTCAGCACCTAGTGTCCTAAAACTGCACGTAGCCCTTTCATCATGCTCATGGATTCTGTGAGTCAGATATTTGGACAAGGCATACATAGTGGGGATGGTTTGCTTTTATTCCACTGTGTCTGGGTCTTCAGCTGGGGAGACTTCGGGGAGCCGAAGTCATCTGGAGGTGTCCTTATTCACATATCTTGTACTTGGGCTGGGATGACTTGGGGCTCC
Source organism: Delphinus delphis (assembly GCF_949987515.2). Lineage (NCBI taxonomy): Eukaryota > Metazoa > Chordata > Mammalia > Artiodactyla > Delphinidae > Delphinus > Delphinus delphis. Next base: position 43,273,444 of record NC_082694.2, on the reverse strand, counting down.
TTGGGTATCCCCAAGTCTGTATGCATCTCCCATTCTTTCCATGTGGTCTTCCTGTGTGTCTTCTGTGACTTGGCAGCCTCAGGATAGTCGGGCTTGCTACGTGGCGGCACAGTGATCCAAGAGCAGGTGTTCCAGCAGAACAAGGCAAGAGCCACCTGGCCTTTTAGGACCTATCCTCAGAGGTCATAAGGTGCCGCTTTCCTTGTACTCTATTGGTTGAGTCTCCAGCCCACCAAGATGTAGAGAGAAAAGTCATAGACCCCTCCTCTCCATGGGCTAAGTGTCAAGGAATTTTCAACTTTGTTTTAAAACCACCCAAGGGGGAAGACATGTTTCCATTCGTTGTAGTCCTCACCACCCCTTGTTACATGACATCCAGGCTGCTTTACCCATTTCTATCATCCGACTGCCCCTGAGGGCACTTGAGTAAGCGATTACTGCTCTTCCTTGGTACTTCCAAATTTTTGAGGAACCACAAATTCTAGGTAGAGTTTCTTTTGTCAACATTCATAATGATAAATCGAAGTGTGCCCGTTGGGGAAGGGAGTGGAAGGCAACATGTACTCAGATTGCAAACTCCTTTGGGGAAGGAGTGTATGATGTTTGGCTGGGGGAAATAATCCGCGGAGCTGGGATTCATGCTTTTGTTGGCCGTGTTCTTTATTTACACTTGTAGAAATGTGTTATCTTACTCATGTATTCATTTCCTTATTTCTTATTCTTGGCTGGTGCATTTCCTTATTCTGGGGAAAATGGGCCAAGCCATTTATTTGTTTATTCTTTTTAAAATATCCTGTGGATGTTATCACTTTCATTGTAAATAGTGAAGTCTTGTTTATTGGTGCTACAGCGGTAGGAATGTTAGAAATAAAGCAACCGCAGGTTTAAAAAATTAAAGAAAAGCATCTAAAACCAGTATTATTGCCTTCCTTCTCATTTTCACCAACCTCTCTTCTTCCAGTGAAGGTATCGCAGTTGTCCTAGTTGGAATATTGGGTGTTATCCAGTCTCTTCCTTGCCCACCATCCTAGACTGTCAAATTTATTTATTCTTCTCAATATTCCTTCTCTGTGTCCCCTGTCCCCACTGTCACTCCCTTAGCTCAGCCTCTCATCACTGGGACTTCTGGTAGTAGACCACCTCCCTGGATGTTCTCATCTCTAATATCTCCCATTCCAAACTGTCCTCTGTTTCAGAGTGATCTTCCAAAAATCTCTATCAGACCATGTTAATTCTCTGCTACCAAGCTGACAGTGGCGTCTCTATGCCTCTGGATAAAACTCAGTCTCCTTTTGTAAATGGTATAGGAGATCCTAACAGAATCTGAACCCAGCTTAGCTCTTAGACCTCATATCCGAATTGCTCTTACCCCCTCCAGGACCTTCACACCCTAAGTTACTCTGGTCATAACTGGCCACTTGCTCCCAAGTACTTGCCAGGTACACCTGGCCATGGGCTACACTGGAAGCCTTTGCTGGTGTTCTGTCTTTCCCATTCTGTGCCAAACACCTCATCTTTGGATTTCGGTAACATCCCAGAGTGTTTATCCAGTATAATAATTTGTTTACCATCTGCCTTCCCAATTCTAATTTAGATTTCTTGAAGGCAGAAACCATCTTTTTTCTCTGTATATCAATGCCTGGCATAAGTAGGGCTGTTGGTAAATGTTCACGGAATGGCTGACTGGTTGAAGCCCACCAGTGATTCCATTCCAAAATTACCCTTGCGGTAGAGAGTACTTATGATGGGAGAGAGGATCCTCTTCCAAGTTCCTGTTTGGCAGGGGGAAGGCATCATTCTCTGTGCTCTTCACACTGAAGGATGAAAGATCTTTTTCTAAAATCTGTATATTCTGATAATATGTTTGTGTACATTACAAAAGAAAGTATGAAATCTAGTCCTTCCTGGTAAATGTCAAGAAGAACCTTCCTTTGTGAGTACCTACACTTGTGATCCATTTCTTAGTTCCCTCAGTGAACAGCTCGAATTTTCACAAAAATTCTCTCGGAAGCATCCTGGTATAGTGGGCAGGACATGGACTTGGAGCCACACGCAGTCTCTGCAAATTCTGGGTCTAGTCCTTCTTAAACTACGCATCCTAGGGGACAGCTTACGTCATTTCTCAGAGTCTCACCTTATTTATAAAATGTAAACAGCAGATAATAGTGGGAGTTGATAAATGTTAGGTCCCTTCCTTCCTCCAGAGGGAAAATAATAGTGCACCTATTTTTCGTATTTGCTTGACAGTCGGAGAGCCGTTTCCTTCACCTCTTAGCTCCTTATTTTGTCACTTTAATCGCAGCAACTTAGAAGCGAGTAGACTTCATATTGCAAGCGAATTGTCACTAATGATGTGTAAGGGGATATGACATCACAGAATAAAGAGAATGAAAGGTGAAGAGCTCTCAACTGACCCTACACTCCCGGGCTCTACGCTTCTGCATCAGCTGACAGCTTTCAAATGATTCACTGTGGTCACTCTTACTTTATGTAAGAAAGAAGCACTTAGATGTGCTCTGAGTGTGTCCAAAATTTTGCAGTTTCAAGCTCACTGCTTAGTCCTGGGCCTCTGTTGCCTGCTCCTAGGGTATTAGGTCAATATTTCACATGGACCTGTATTTCATTCCCACCTCTTGTAGACCGAAGCTCAGAATGGCTTGGCTAGCAAGGCAGTAGGGGAGCAACTGAGATCCACAATCTTGTTTTACCAAGAGTTAAGACTTGGCTGTAATTGGCAGCAGGTTCTTTGTGTTGCCAAGAGCCGAGGCTAAAATTACCTGGGTTGCAAACAAGAGGAGTTCTTCTAGGAACTGCCCTTTTCTAGGAGGTTGGAGGAAGAGGGGAGATAGATGACTTTTGACTGAATACCGAGACTTTAGGATCTAGGCCAAACAGGATTGAGCTGCCTCTTGAAATTTTATTATTATGCGCTCTAGGAACCCCTTGGAAAGAGACTAATGCACTTTTAATGACTGGATATTAAGGAGTATTTATTTAAAGTGTGAAAAAGTTGCCGTTGAAGTGATTTTCTTTTCTCCCTTGCCTTAACTCAGGCATAGAAGGGAGCAAAGTCTAATAACTGAAAATAGAACCACCCAAAATAGTCTCTTTTCATAAATGCAGCCTGATCACATTTATGTGGCCTGGTTTGGGAAGGGCAAGCCTCACTAGTGAACTGAAGTTTTGGTGGAGAGGCTGCACAGTCAGCCGTAGGATGTGGTACCAGAGGTGTCCAGTAAGGCCGGACGGGCGTCAGGGACTCAGCTTGACTGATGGTCCGTGGTGATGTTGAACATTCTCCTGAGACGAGGCTACGCAGATAAGCACGGTTTCCTAGGGAAGAGGTCATTGTTAGTGTATACATAACATGTTAACATGTGGCTGGACTCCGAGGCCACACGGGATTTTTGAGTCTTACCCACTTGCTACTTGTATGACCTCTGATAAGTTACATGACCTCTTTGGGCCTAGTTTTCTCATTTATAGGAATGAGAAAGGAGGAAGATGGTAAAAATTTCTACCTTACAGGGATGTTGTGAATAGTAGGAGAATCAACGGATGTAAAGCGTTTAGATCGATATATGCACATAGTAGGGGCTGCATAAATGTCTAAGGTGGGTTAGGATTTTCCACTGACTGCCATGCTACTTAGAGACTGTCAGGATCAGTGGCAACGTGGGTGAAAACCTTTACCTGGAGGCTAATTACCCAGTGGGTGAATTTTCTTTCATCTTGTTAGCCAAATTCCTATATTCTTCTCCTGAATAAATGCTAGTATCTAAGATGAGCTAAAGAGAGTACAATAAAAAAAAAATAGGAATGAAGGGCATGTGTTAATCATGGTTAACAGTTAACTTTATTTAGTAGCAGATCTGATTTCAAACTTGAGCAGTTTGAGCCTAGAGTCTGGACTTGCAAACAATAAGTGATGTACCTCCTCCCCATCCCCAAGAATAATGACTTTATTGTTTTTGTAAAAATGGCCTATAATTATAACAAAAAATTTTAAGCAACCCAGAAAAATTAGAAAAAAGCAGAACTTGTATCATCCAGATATAAACATCATCTGCATTTGTGAACCTGCTGCACAGCTTCCCGTGCAGAATATGGATGAAGGGTAGACAGAGAGAAACTGTTTTACAAACTGAGATAAGTCTATTCCCCCACCCCTCTTTTTGAAGGTTGCTGTAGAGAAATCTAAGGCCAAGTTAACTTTTTCCTTCCCACGAATGTGACTTTTCCTGCCTGAGGTTTTCAGTAAGCCTTCCCTGAATATGTCTTGATGTTGATGCTTCAGAATTGTTTTTCCTGGGATGGAGGAGGCCCACTGATGCGGTTATTTTTTAATTTCAGAATATTCTTCTATTATATCTTTAAAATATTTAACATTCTCGTTGTAACATAACAGAGAAACTGGAATGAAAGTAAATCGTACAGTATTTATGTTATCTTCTAGGAGTTGTTTACTTTTATGTTTTACATTTAGGTCTGTGATCCACTTTGAGCTAATTTTTGTGAAGGATGTAAGGTCAGTGTCAGTTTTTGTGTATGGACAGCACCATTTGTTAAAAGCACTATTTTTTATTGGATTACCTTTGCTTCTTTGTCAAAGATCAGTTGCCTCTATGCATGTGGGTCTATTTCTGAGCTCTGTTCTGTTTCATTGATGTATGTGTCCTTTTGCTAATTCTGCACTGTGTTGATTTCTGTAGCTTTGTAATTATACAAATTGGGTTGTGTGAGTCCTCAAACTTTGTTCTTCAGCATTGTGGTGACTATTCTGGGACTTTATCTGCTCACGTAAACTTAAGTATCAGTTTGTTGTTATTCACAAAATGTTTTCTGAGATTTTGATTGGGATTCCATTAGATCAGATTGGGAAAATTGATGTCTTGACAATATTGTCTTCTAATCTATGAACACAGAATCTCTCTCCATTTATTGTAAATTGCATTTTTTTTTATGTTTTAAATTCCATTTATCCATTCCTGGTATATAGGAAGGCAGTAGACTTTTATGTATTAATCTTGTATCATGCAACCTTGCCATACTGGCTTATTAGTTAGTTCCAGGAGGTATTCCCCTCCACACTCTCCCCAACCCTTGGCATTTTCTACATAGACAGTCATGTCATCTGTGAGCAAAGATAGTGTTATTTCTTCCTTTCCAATTTGTATATTACTTATTTCCTTATTGTAATAGCTAGGACTTCCAGTATGATGTTGAACAGGAATAGTGAGACAGGACATTCTTGCCTTGTCCTGGATGTTAGAGGCAAATGATCCAGTATGAAGTTGGCTGTAGGCTTTTTGTAGATGTTCTTTATCGAGTTAAGGAAGTTCCCCTCTGTTCCTGGGTTCAGAGTTTTTGTCAAGAATGGGTGTTGGAATTTGTTAAATGCTTTTTTTCTATATTGATATAATCATGATTCTTCTTCCTTAGTATATATTCTTTTTGAACTTGCTCACTTTTTAAATTAAAAAAACTTTTTAACAATCTCACTTACATGTGGAATTTGCTCACTTTTAAAAAACTCAGTCTTATGTTTGACGATTCATCAGTCTTGTGCAGGTGGTTTTGCTTTCTACATTTTTCTTGCTGTGTAGCGGGGGTTGCTGAGCTCTGACCTGCAGGCCATGTGTAGCCAGCTGCCTGTTTTTATGACCTGCAAGCTGAGAATGGTTTTAAAATTTTTTGATGATTGAAAAATATCTAAAAAAAAAATAATATTTTGTGACGTGACCGTTGTGACGTGCAGATTTTACTGTCCATAAATAAAGTTTAATTGGAACCCGGCAGTTGATTTGTTTATGTAGTGTCTATGGCTTCTTTTGTGCTTCCGTGGCAGAGTTGAGTAGCTGCAGCAGAGATCATAGGCTCGCAAAGTAGAAAACGTTTACTATCTAGCACTTTACCGGAGGAAGTTTGCTGACCCCTGCTGTGTAGTAGTCTACTGCATACATAGTCCACAAAATGTGGATCCATTCTCCTACTGATGGGCTTAAGGATGTTACTGGTTTTTGGCAGTTATGAAAAAAGTCATCATGAACATCTCTATAATTGTATACTGGTGCATGTAAGCATGTGTACCGTTGCTGGGTATATACTTTGGAGCGGCAGTGTGGAGTCATGGAGTGTGTCTGTCTTTAGCTTTACTAGATAATGCCACTTGCTCCAGAGTGGATATTTCTAATTTGAGTTTGACCAGCAGAAAATGAAACTCATTGCTCCATAGGCTCACCAATAATGGCTGTTTGTATTATTTAAAATTTATCAGTCTGATAGATGAAACCTAGTCTTTCATTTAGGTGTTTATTTGTTCCTTCCTGACCACCAATGAGGCCCATTATGTTTGGGGGTATTTTTCTGAATTAATTCCTTTCTCTTCTTCCAGAACACCAGTTATACGTGTGTTGTGTTTTTCCCCCACCTCCCTTTTAAGGTGACTTACTCCATTCCTGTCCACCTTGTTTTTGACTGTGATTTTAGTTGTATTCATTCCATCTATATTTCCTCCTAATGTTTTTCATCTCAGTAATATTTTCATTTCTCTCTTTCCTTTTTTAATGTGGACTTTGCCATCTTATTTCTTTGAAACTTGTTTCTTTTTTTGAGCTCTTTTATCTAAAATATCTCTGCAGATACGGGGAACTGTTTGCTTGCAATTTTTCGCTGTTTTATTGTTTTTCTTTTTATGTCCTTCATCTTTGCTTATGGGGCAAGGGGGATGTGAACTGGGAAAAGCTTTAGTTTCAGTTTTGGTTTTTGTTTGAAAAGTCCTCTCATCAAATGGGCTATTTTTTTGCCCTTTGGGTTTGTCTTGTCTGAGATTTTAGCCTTTCACAGGTGATGTGACTCATGGCAATACCACCAAAGTAAGAGACTGCGTGATCTCCTGGCCTGGATGCTTTTCCCCTGGAAGTCTCCCTCCTCTAAGTTGAGGTCAGAGGTAACAGAAATGCAGATTAAAAAACAAAATCAACCCCCCCCCCCCCCGAGGTTTCTGTTGTAGCTTTATCTCCCATGACATTCTGTGGCTTGTTCTGTATCTTTACTGCCTCCAGATATATTCCCTATAACCCTCCCAATTCCCCAAGAGGTTGGTACCTCTTCACCTGGTTGCCCTAGTCATTGGGTAGGCCTCCTGTACCTGTAGGCCTAGTCTGACTTGAGCTTTCAGGAAAACCTGCTTCCACTGATGTATGAGGAGGGTATTGGTAGTAACATTACCCTCTGTGGTCGAGGTGTGCTACATAGTTTTCATTGTGAGTTGTCACTATGTCCTTGTTCCAAAGAAGTTTCCTCTATATTTAATTTTTTGGATGGTTTTGAAGGAGGAGAATTCCTTTACTTACCCTTTTTTTTTTTTTTTTTTTTACTGGAAGTCGTGAAATATCTTTTTGGTGCTTTAAAATATAAATGTGTGGTGTTAGACAAAATAAGTGGATAATTTTCACTTTTTTTATCCTGATGGGCTGATGCCATGTAAACAGAGCCAGCATTTGTAAGGTGTTTTCTTCCCAAAGGCATAAACATCTAGAATGGAAGGGAAAAATATTTCTATGGAATGAAAGCAAAATGCTCAAAATAATGATGTTCTTTCTAAAAGCTTAATGTAATGTATCTTAATTATCTGAGGATTATATTTATTGAACATGAAAATCATGGCAAACATCTGAATATACATCTCTGAACGTGATTCGCCAACCTTTTTGGTGAGTCATAATTATCTATCTTAATTAGATTTGCCTGATTATTGGTTTCTTAAAATATGTGCATATTTTAAGGATCATAGGGAAGTCAGTTTATGGAAAAGCATCATTAAATCTGTTTTACAGACTCTTGAGTTGTTCCTGCTGAGTTTTGAGGACATATGGCATCTTGTCTGATACAGCATCTTGTGTGAAAAATCTTGCTTAGAAACCAAAACAAAAGCAGCAAAAAAGAATAATAAACCTCAGCGTAAAATTTTTCCCCAGTCGAAATGCTCTTTAAGTAATTTCAGCAAATATATTGTACATTGTGACTGTGGATACAGTGCTAAATATCTTTGTGAGAAAGAAGTGTTTAAAAACAAACAAAAAAGGAAACTAGAGTCCTAATATAGTAGTTGAAGTTATTTTAAAGCAAAACTATGCTTGTTAAAGAAGCTAGGTCAGTCACCTACTTTTTTAAAATTAAAAATAACATTATTAGGGGACTTCCCTGGTGGTGCAGTGGTTGAGAGTCCACCTGCCGATGCAGGGGACACGGGTTCGTGCCCCGGTCCGGGAAGATCCCACATGCCGCAGAGCGGCTGGGCCCGTGAGCCATGGCCGCTGAGCCTGCGCGTCCGGAGGCTGTGCTCCGCAACGGGAGAGGCCACAACAGTGAGAGGCCCCTGTACCGCAAAAAACAAAACAAAACAAAACATTATTACAATAGCAATAGATGTACATTGTAGAAAAATAGAAAATATAAGAAAATAAACACCTTCTTCTACCAGAGATTACCACTGTTAATACTCTGTACAGTTCTTTCAAATCCATTTCTGTGCACATGTTTTTTTATAACGAAAAGGTTGTACTCTACATGCTGTTTTTTAAACTGCTTTTTTTTCCAGTTAGGGATCACCAGCTTTTCCTGTCAATAAATTTACATATTATATATTAACCTGCTCCATATTCAAAATTGAAAAAATTTCCCCAAAATATCCTTTAGAACTTGTTAGTCCAGCCTAGATTCTATCCCAGTTCACTCTTTGCATCTGGTTGTTATGTCCCTTTATGCTTCTTTCATCTAGCACAGTCCTCACCTTTTTCCTGTGGTGCTGGCTTGCTGAAGAGCCTGGACCAGAAGAAACTGTCATGTTCTCATAGATTATTAATATTAAAATTTTGGGAGATAGCATTAAACATCTTGAATCTTTAAAAATTCACTCTTGGGCTTCCCTGGTGGTGCAGTGGTTGAGAGTCCGCCTGCCCATGCAGGGGACACGGGTTCGTGCCCCGGTCCGGGAAGATCCCACATGCCGCGGAGCGGCTAGGCCCGTGAGCCATGGCCGCTGAGCCTGCGCGTCCGGAGCCTGTGCTCCGCAACGGGAGAGGCCACAACAGTGAGAGGCCCGCGTACCGCAAAAAAAAAAATTCACTCTTAGGAGGTTTAAGTAGGACCAGAGGTAGGAGTGGAGGGAAGGTAGATATAAATGTATTACTGAACTGAGAAAATGCTTTCATTTGCAAGGGTGTGCTAATTACTTATTATTTACATACCTGGTTTATGAGATGTCTCCCAAACTGTGAAGCTCTGACTTCTCCATGTTTTACTATATTAGCTAAGACAGTCATGATCATCAGTATACTAAAGAGGTTGGTAGTGATACAGGGGCGCCTTTGTTGAATTTTGTTTAGCCTGTAGTTTGCCTTCACACTGACTTTATATATGTGTGTGTGTGTGTGTGTGCACCTGTATACACACACACACACACACACACACACACACACATATTTTTTCTGGGCCCTTAGGTCCCCTGCCAGAAACAGTAGTCTAGCACACTTACAGTGTGTTATGCCTTGTGTTAGATGTTAAGGAGCTGAAAATGGGTAACCTTAAGATAAGCTACGCAGTCTCTTCCCTAGGGAATCTCTAGAATAATTGTGGAGAAAAGATCTACCATTATATAAAGAAATAACTAAATGCAGTGTTAGAGGATACCCTCAACAATAAACAAGATGGCGTTAAAAATACTCTATGATCCTGTATACCCGAAACGAACACAATTCTGTAAATCAACTATAGTTAAATAAAATACTCCATGATCTCACGTTTTAAAATCCTCTCTTGAGGCGTCATTTACGTACAATAAAATGTGCCCATGTTAAGTAGCTTCTTTTTTTGACCACCCCCTGCTTCATCCTGCTCATTAACAACTGCCCGTGAAGTCTACCGCAGATCCCACCCTCTTCCTGCCCTTCCCACTGTTCAGTATTTTTGTGCCTTTGCTTCTTTCCTTTGTCTGGAATGCCCTCCACCTCACTCCCTTTGCAAGTTTTACACCTCAGCTTTAGCCTCACACCTGGCTGTTCACCCTGCTCTGTGCTCTAAGAAACCCTTGTGTATAACACCATTTACTAAAGAAAGTGTCAGCTTAATATTCTTTTGTTCCACTCAAACAATATCTTCGTTCTGCCCCCTACTAGCAAACATTTTCCATTTTCAGTTTCATCCATTTTGTAAATATGTTTCTAGTGTTCATTATGTATCAGGCTTAATGCTAGACCGTGGGGTAGATAAAACTGAGAGTAAGACTTTGTCCCTTTCTTCGTGGGACTGAAATGTAGTAGGAGTGATGGCCAGAAACGGTCACAATGTGACTGTTATCACAGTGTGATAAATGTAATAGACACGAGTGCGGCGATCTATGGGAGCAAGGAGTAGGGGGTGATCAACCATGTGGGGAAGGGGGAGAGCTTCACTGAGGTTAATTCTAAAGATTTAAAGATTCTGAGATTTGCTACATAGAGAAGAGGAGGGCCAGTGTAATATAGGCAACAGTATGTATAAAAGCATGGTGTTCTGAAGTCAAGACACAGTCGGGGAATCCTGAGACACTAGTGTTCTTGGAAGAGCTTTTCTTGTCACTATAGGCACAAATACTCCCTCTGTAATCCCTGTTGATTTCGTTTTCTATTTAATCTAGAGCTCCACCACTCCACCATTATACTTTTTTCCTTAAAAGGCTGCTAAATCAGATACCTTCCACATGCTGAATAAATATTTTAGGGATTTTGTTTTTATGAAACCAAGCTTTGTAGGCTATAAAGACAAAATACTATTGACATATCAGAGAATAAGATGTGATTATTTATAGTAAGTCAGGAAGCTATCACTAAGCTTTTGAAAACAGCTTACCTTTTATAATAATGATTCTGAAGAAAGACACATTAGTTTCAAAGAATAAACTAGGACCAAAGAACCACATAGAGGAAGTGGTGCTTTGTTTTCCAGAAACTCTCTCACTTAGTATTCCTTTTATTGCAGACAGTTTAGCAGGTCAGACATTTCTGAGAAGGCAGCTTGCACTTCGTCATTTCTTCTCAGTAGCTAAGTGGCGTTCCGGAAGATCACTGTTCAGCAATGTCTGTGCTTAATGGTAGGACCAACGAAAAATGGATTGTCTAAAAGCTAAGTAAGACTGGCTTTACCTAACAAAACAGCAGTAAAAGTTGGTCTCCGTTGATAACCTCTTCTCTTTTGTCTCCTGGCTACCAAAAATAGCATATAATAAAGTTTTCCATGAATCTAGAAGGAAAGAAATATACAGGTGGCCAAGGATGTAGGGTCTCTTGATTGGCTCTAGTATGGCTTCTCCATTCCCACCAAAGCCTTCTCCACACCCCTACCTTCCCCACCCTCTGACACCTGGCCCATTGGATCGGACTACATCTCCCTCTCTTTTTAAAATTAATTCCCATTTTGTGAAAACATCCCCATTTAAGGTCCTAACTCTCCTCGTGTTTTCTTTGGGGTTTTTTGCTTTCCTCGTACACAAATAACAAGCAATAGCTTATGAATAAGAGATGAACCACAGATCGTTTCATAGAAATGTCTTTGATAGGTTTGGGCCCATAGACAGCTACTCAGATAGAATCAGCCTGTGTGCAAGGCTTGTTGCTGTCAACCTCATGAAGTTGTGAACCTGATATACACTTCCAATGTAGGAGATGTGCACTTAACTTTCATTTATCCTGTAAAACATACTGACTGGTGCCCACAGCATTTGCAGTTAGAAGGATACTCGCTCTAGTCGAACTGTTTGCTTACCCAGGAGTTAGTTGTGGGCATTCCCAAACCTTTTTATTGTCAGTTGCATTTGTTATTGTAATCTTGAAGTTTGGTTAAAATATTGCATAGATTGAACTCTAACTGTAAAATGAGTTATTTTTCTATGAAAAGTAAATCAGATGCTATGGAAAGATTCAGTGAAGGTAACTTGTTTAATGAAAATTGATGTCAAATTAGAAATTGGGCAAGAAAGTGGTAAAATATTTGGAAACAGAATCATAAAAATTTAGAAAGATTTTGCTAGGTAACATATTTCTCACTCCACTTTTAAATGTTTAAGTGTGAATTTCTCACTCCACTTGAAAGAAGAAAGCAAAACTAGAAAATCTAGGTGATGCATTTTGCATTGGATTTTGTGAGCAGTACAGAGTCTGAGAACAGGTCCTTGCCTATATTTATCCTTTTAAAAATGACTCCCAACTTTTGAAATTAATGGAATGACCCCTATTAGGCCATATCTTAGGCAAAAAACTTGGGAAGTATTTGAAATGCAGGGACCCCCCCCCCTTTTATGTACAGTCATGCAAAGAGGAGTATCCTCTGTTAGAACCACTGGGCTGGAACACTTCCCTTTTATAGAAGAATGAATTTCTGGACCTAAGCAGGGAAGGAGATGTGCAGGCTATCAAAGAGCCCATCAAGGATAATTGAACCATGGAGAGTTAATGACTTGTAAATCTGTTTTCTTGGCACATAATATTCAGGGGCATATCAGACACCTTTTCCCACCCGTTGATAATAAATGTATCCGAAGACCCCAATATGAGATGTGACTGGGAAGTAAAGAGACAGATTTAACCAATGTACCAGGATTTATCCATTCAAATGAGCTTTCTTCAAAATAGTGACAGGAGGTTCAACAATTATTCAAAAGATGCTGTCGCTACTCAAATCATCTTTGGAACTCATTCGAAATTGCTTTTGGAGACAATTTACATGCTTCATGGAATGCCAGCTGAATTATTTCAATAGAGTCATACCTGATTTTAAACCAGTGATAGTTTTACCTGTCTTGATTTGCCATCTTGTTTCCAAAGAGCTACTTACCTCGGTTTTCCATTGCTAGGATATTAAAGAGCATGCATTTCAGGTCTTGAAAGACAGCCCAAAAGGGGAGTTTCAGAAAAGCTTTGAGCAATGGTGGCATCACTGAAATAAATATAAACCGTTTAATGACGTGAATATTTTCAAGAGGAGGCCGTTAATTTGGATGTATAAATTATTTGCTAAAAAGTCAAAATAGTTGTATTGCTCTAGAGCAGGAATCAGCAAACTTTTTCTGTAAAGGACCAGAGTGTAAATAATTTAGACTTCGCAGATCATAGGTCTCTGTCACAGCTACTCAACTATGTACAGAAGCAGTCATACACAATACGTAAATGAATGGGCATGGCTCTCTTCCATTAAAACTTTGTTTACAAACACAGGCAACAGGTTGAATTTGGCCTCTGAGCCATAGTTTGTCAACCTTTGCTCTCACAGCGTCCTGAAAAATGAATGACCCTCAATAGTTCTTTCTTGGTGTCTCATCCACCAAAAATATACATTGAAATGATTGCTCCCATCTTTGATACAATAACTATCACTTTAAAGGACAGTAAGTTACATCAAAGATGAAACAAAATTGACCATAAATTAAAATCTGATATTCTTAGCCAGTAGCCTTAGCAGAAGTCTAAAGGGGAAGTTACCTCTGTATCTCATCAGCTAAACGTACTCACTACCACTGTGTTATTCTGGCTGTCATTGTTGCTGCCCCAAAGTCTGGCCATACAAATATCTGGGATGGCTACATCAGGGATTCACCAAAGATGTGATGAGATGGATCTTTCCATATCCCTAAATAATCCTTTAGAATCCTCTTCAACTGTCTAGTGGGGCTTTTTGTTTCTTCTCCCCTTCTCCCCTCCTATCCGCCTTACCTCTTCTCCTTTCATATCTTTAAACATATTTAACCTATATCATAAAATTCACCAATTTAAAGTGTACAGTTCAATGGCTTTTAGTATATTCAGTTACAGCCATCACCACAGACTTTAGAACATTTTAATTTTCCCTAAAAGAATTAGTATTTAACCCCATGCCCATTAGTAGTCCATCCCTATCTTCCCTCACAACCCCAAAGAAATCACTAGTATACTTTGTTTCTATAGATTTGCCTATAATGGGTTTTATATAAATAGAATCATATAATCATTCTTTTGTGACTGGCTTCATTCAGTTAACAAAATGTTTTCAAGGTTTGTCGATCTTTTAGCACATATCAGTACATCATTCCTTTTTATTGCCTTTATTGCCAGAGAATACATCACTGTGTGCATATTCCACATTTTTTGATCCCTTCATCCATTGAATGGACATTTAGGTTTCCTTATCTTGGCTAATATAAACCTGCTATGGACGTTCGTATAAAAGGTTGTGTGTGGACATGTTTTCCTATTCGTTGAATAAATACCTAGGAGTGGGATTCTAGGTTACATGGCATCCGTATGATATATGTTGAACACTCTGAGGAACTTACAGCTGTTTTGCAAAGGGGTTGCACCATTTTATATTCCCACTAACAATGTATGAGGGTTCCAGTTCTCTCCATTCTTGCGAACATTTGTTATTGTCTGTCTTTTTTTATTATAATCCTACTTGATATGAAGTAGTATCTCAGTTTTGATTTTTATTTCCTTGATTTCTAATGATGTTGAGCATCTTTCCATGTGCTTATTGACCATTTGTATGTCATCTTTGGAGATATTTCTGTTCAAGTCTTTTGCCCATTTTTAAATTGGGTTGTCTTTTTATTAGTTGTATATCTTCTTTATATGTTCTAGATAAAAGTTCTATGTGCAAGTCCTTTATCAAGTATACATATATTTATCAGATTTACAAATATTTTCCCCCATTCTATTGGTTTTCTTTTCCTTGATAGTGTCCTTTGAAGTATAAAAGGTGTTAATTTTTTTGAAGTCCAATTTATTCTTTTGTTGCTTGTGCTTTTAGGGTCATGTCTAAGAAACCACTGCTTAGCCCAAGCTCATGAAGGTTTTACACCTATTTTTTTTTTTTAACATCTTTATTGGGGTATAATTGCTTTACAATGGTGTGTTAGTTTCTGCTTTATAACAAAGTGAATCAGTCATACATAAACACATGTTCCCATATGTCTTCCCTCTTGCGTCTCCCTCCCTCCCACCCTCCCTATACACCTATTTTTTTTTTTCCTAGGAGTCTTATAGTTTTAGCTCTTATATTTAGGTCTAGGATCCATTTTGTGTTTATCTTTGTGCATGGGGTGAGGTTGGGAGTACAAAGTCTTTGCTTTACATGTGGATATTCAGTTTTTCTAGCACCATTTGTTGAAGACTATTCCCCATTGAATGGATTTGGGACATGTGTCAAAAATAAACCCTTAGGTTTATGAAAGCTCTCTTTCACTGATCTATATGTCTGTCCTTATGCTAGTACCACACTGTCTTGATTACCGCAGCTGTGTAGTAAGTTTGAAATCAGGAAATGTGAATCATCCAACTTTTTGTTTTTCATTATTTTGGCTTTCCTGGGTCCCTTGAATTTCTGTATGCATTTTAGTATCAGTTTGTTAATTTCTTCAAAAAAAGCAGCTGAGATTTTGATAGGGATTACAGTGAATCAGTAGACCAATTTGGGGAATACTGTCAGCTTAACAATATCAAGTCTTCTGATTCATTAACATTGGATGTCTTTCCATTTATTTAGATCTTCTTGAATGTCTTTCAGTAATGTTTTGGGAGTTTTCGGTGCATAGGTCTTACACTTCTGTTACTAAATTTATTTATCTGTGCTTTATTCTTTTTGATGCCCATGTCAATAGAATTGGTTTTTCTTAATTTTATTTTTGATCGGTTATTGCTTCTGTATAGAATTAGAATTGATTTCTTTATCCTGCAGTCTTGCTGAATTCATTTATTAGTTTTGATAGTCCAATGAATTCCGTAGAACTTTCTGTGTATAACATCATATCTGCAAGTTAGGCATTAAAAAAATATATTGGACTCAGTTAACATCTTTTTTTGTTCCCCTCTGTAACTGCTTCAGTCCTTTAACGCCATAGTTAAGTCTCCTTTCCAGTAGCTGTACCCTCTGCTCTCAGAAGGAGATCTCTTAGGATGACAAAAAGGCAGAGAGCTAAATAATACTGTATATTATATGGGGGGAACCTCAAGAAATTTTGTATTATCAGACCTTAACTGCAAGTCAAGGACAGGCTGAAAAATAAAAATTCTATCTTTTGTAACTGATTTGTAAAAAAAAAAAAAAACTCCAGAAAAATCTTCCAAGGTCAGAATAGTAGTGAGCCTTTTAAAAGAAATTATTATTGTTTTTATCAATGGTGAGCTGGTTTTGATTTTTGTTTTTGGTGCTTGCTTAGGTTATTTACTTGGAGCAGTGGGCCAGTGAGATCAGGATCATTAATTTGACCACTGTGTTAGCAAGTCTCATAAATACGTACCATCCTCTGTCATGAGGGGCTGGTGAAAAGGTAAATCGAACTTACAAGGCCCTGGGCACCAGTGGACATGGAACTCAACATGTTTCCTTTAACTAGAGGAGAGTCAGTTATGTTCTCTTAGCTGATGAAAGATATGCAGCGTTGGGGCATATGGGCTGGCAAATTATGCATTGAACAACTCCACGGAGTGCAATTCACAGAGACTATAAAGTGCACAATTACGCTCAGTGGTCCTGTGATAGGATTACATATATTGTCAGAATTGGAAACCTTTTAGATTTGCTGGTAGAGAATTCACAGTTTTGAATATTCATTTATCTTTGTTAAGCCATCTTTGATTCCTACTTCTTGGGTTGGCTTCAGCCCACTCCTGCTATATTTTGACTGTTGTTGTTGTTTTGGTTTTCTCAGCAAGCATTAAAGGGAACCGTTAAAGATAAATCGGCACCTAATTGAACCTTTTCCCCTGATGTAGTCAACATAATTTTAAAAGAAAATTAAAACGAAGAGTTTTTTCTTCTGTATATAGAAATCTATCTAGTTACCTGAATTTTGTATGTATGTATGTGTCAAAAAGTAAAGTATATGACTTTCTTCTAGAAGGACAGTATATTAAAGTGGATGGATTTTTAGAAACTATTTGATTCAATCTCCAGTTCACATACATCATCCCTGTCACCATCCATGGTTTATTGGTCATTCTGCACTTGAGGAATTTTAGTTCCTGGGACTTCATTTTGTTTTAAAACCACCTATAATCCATTTTGGACAGATTTTGTGTCAAAAAAGCTCTTCCTTTTGTTGAACTGAAATCTGTCCCTCGTTATCCTCCACCCATTATTTTCTCTTTTACTCTACTCTTGTTTCCAGGCTTTATAGAGTAAATCTCATACTTTTTCTATTTAAGAATTTTCCGTTATGTAGATGTTTATCACATCTTCACCTAAATCTTCTCTCCTGGTCAAACCACCTGGAGGGTATTCCCAATATATTTTCCAGATATTCCATTATCCTGATGGACAAACTAGAATGTATCTAGAGGAACTCAAAACTCCTCTTAAAATGAGTCACATAGAACAGAAAACTACTGTTTTCCAGGTATGGTATCATTGCAAGGTACAATAGAATTGTCACCTCTCAAGTCAGGGCACATGCAAGAAACTGTGGTAAAGACGTAGCCTTTGAATTTTATTTATTTACTTATGTTTTTAAACAGCAGTTTCGTATTAGTTATCTATATTATACACATCAGTGTATATATGTCAATCCCAGTCTCCCAATTCATCCCACCCCCACCCCCTGCTTTCCCCCCTTGGGGTCCATGTGTTTCTTCTCTACATCTCTATCTCTATTTCTGCCTTGCAAACTGGTTCATCGGTACCATTTTTCTAGATTCCACATATATGCATTACTATACAATATTTGTTTTTCTCTTTCTGACTTACTTCACTCTCTATGACAGTCTCTAGATCCATCCACGTCTCTACAAATGACACAATTTCGTTCCTTTTTATGGCTGAGTAATATTCCGTTGTATATATGTACCACATCTTTATCCGTTCATCCGTCAATGGGCATTTAGGTTGCTTCCATGACCTGGCTATTGTAAATAGTGCTGCAATGAATATTGCGGTGCATGTGTCTTTTTGAATTATGTTTTTCTCTGGGTATATGCCCAGTAGTGGGATTGCTGGATCATCTGGTAATTCTATTTTTAGTTTTTTAAGGAACCTCCATACTGTTCTCCATAGTGGCTGTATCAATTTACATTCCCACCAGTAGTGCAAGAGGGTTCCCTTTTCTCCACACCCTCTCCAGTATTTGTTGTTTCTAGATTTTCTGATGATGCCCATTCTAACTGGTGTGAAGTGGTATCTTATTGTTCTTTTGATTTGAATTTCTCTAATAATTAGTAATGTTGAGCAGCTTTTCATATGCCTCTTGGCCATCTGTATATCTTCTTTGGAGAAATGTCTATTTAGGTCTTCTGCCCATTTTTTCATTGGGTGTTTGTTTTTGTTTTAATATTGACCTTCATGAGCTGTTTATGTATTTTGGAGATTAATCCTTTGTTGATTTGTTTGCAAATATTTTCTCCAATTCTGAGGGTTGTCTTTTCATCTTCTTTATAGTTTCCTTTGCTGTGCAAAAGCTTTTAAGTTTCATTAGGTCCCATTTGTTTGTTTTTGTTTTTATTTTCATTACTCTAGAAGGTGGGTCAAAAAAGATATTGCTGTGATTTATGTCAGAGTGTTCTTCTTATGTTTTCCTCTAAGAGTTTTATAGTGTCTGGTCTTACATTTAGGTCTTTAATCCATTTTGAGTTTATTTTTGTGTATAGTATTAGGGAGTGTTCTAATTTCATTCTTTTATATGTAGCTGTCCAATTTTCCCAGCACCACTTATTGAGGAGACTGTCTTTTCTCCACTGTATATCTTTGCCTCCTTTGTCATAGATTAGTTGACCAAAGGTGCATGGGTTTATCTCTGGGCTTTCTATCCTGTTCCATTGATCTATATTTCTATTTTTTTGCCAGTACCCTATTGTGTTGATTACTATAGCTTTTTAGTATAGTCTGAAGTCAGGGAGTCTGATTCCTCGGGCTCCATTTTTTCCCCTGAATATTGCTTTGGCTTCTAGGGGTCTTTTGTGTCTCCATACAAATTTTAAGATTTTTTGTTCTAGTTCTGTAAAAGCAAACAAACAAAAAAAATTCTGTTGGTAATTTGATAGGGATTGCATTGAATCTGTAGATTGCTTTGGGTAGTATAGTCATTTTCACAATATTGATACTTCCAATCCAAGAACATGCTATATCTCTCCATCTGTTTGTATCATCTTTGATTTCTTTCATCAGTGCCTTAAAGTTTTCTGAGTACATGTAGTTTACCTCCTTAGGTAGGTTTATTCCTAGGTATTTTATTCTTTTTGTTGCAATGGTGAATGGGATTGTTTCCTTAATTTCTCTTTCTGATCTTTCGCTGTTAGTGTATAGGAATGCAAGAGATTTCTGTGCATTAATTTTGTACCCTGCAGCTTTAACAAATTCATTGATTAGCTCTAGTAGTTTTCTGGTGGCATCATTAGGATGATCTATGTATAGTATCATGTCATCTCCAAACAGTGACAGTTCTACTTCTTCTTTTCCAATGTGTAATTCCTTTTATTTCTTTTTCTTCTCTGATTGCCGAGGCTAGGACTTTCAAAACTATGTTGAATAATAGTGGCGAGAACGGCATCCTTGTCTTGTTCCTGATCTTAGAAGAAATGCTTTCAGTTTTTCACCATTGAGAATGATATTTGCTGTGGGTTTGTCGTATATGGCCTTTATTATGTTGAGGTAGGTTCCCTGTATGCCCACTTTCTGGAGAGTTTTTATCAACAGTGGTGTTGAATTTTGTCGAAAGCTTTTTCTGCATCTATTGAGATGATCATATGTTTTTTTTTTTATCATATGGTTTTTATTCTTCAATTTGTTAATATGGTGTATCACATTGATTTGTGTATATTGAAGCATCCTTGCATCCCTGGGGAAAATCCCATTGATCATGGTGTATGATCCTTTTAATGTGTTGCTGGATTCTGTTTGCTAGTGTTTCGTTGAGGATTTTTGCATCTGTGTTCATCAGTGATATTGGTCTGTAATTTTCTTTTTCTGTAGTATCTTGTCTGGTTTTGGTATCAGGGTGATGGTGGCCTCATAGAATGAGTTTGGGAGTGTTCCTTCCTCTGCAGTTTTTTGGAAGAGTTTGAGAAGGTTGGTTGTTAGCTCTTCTCTAAATGTTTGATAGATGTCACCTGTGAAGACATCTGGTCCTGGACTTTTGTTTGTTGGAAGATTTTAAATCACAGTTTCAATTTCATTACTTGGGATTAGTGTGTTCGTATTTTCTATTTCTTCCTGGTTCAGTCTTTGAAGGTTATACTTTCTAAGAACTTGTGCATTTCTTGCAGGTTGTCCATTTTATTGGCATAGAGTTGCTTGTAGTAGTCTCTTAATGATGCTTTGTATTTCTGTGGTGCCTGTTGTAACTTCTCCGTTTTCATTTCTGATTTTATTGCTTTGAGGCCTCTCTCTCTCTTTCTTGATGAGTCTGGCTAAAGGTTTATCAGTTTTGTTTATCTTCTCAAAGAACCAGCTTTTAGTTTTATTGCTCTTTGCTATTGTTTCCTTTGTTTCCATTTCATTTATTTCTGCTCTTTATGATTTCTTTCCTTCTACTACCTTTGGGTTTTGTTTGTTTTTCTTTCTCTAGTTCCTTTAGGTGTAAGGTTAGATTGTTTATTTCTTGTTTCTTGAGGTAGGATTGTATTGCTGTCAACTTCCCTCTTAGAACTGCTTTTGCTGCATCCCAAAGGTTTTGGATCATCGTGTTTTCATTGTCATTTGTCTCTAGGTATTTTTTGATTTCCGCTTTGATTTCTTCAGTGATCTCTTGGTTATTTAGTAACGTATTGTTTAGCCTCCATGTGTTTGTGTTTTTTACATTTTTTCCCCTGTAATTGATTTCTAATCTCATAGCCTTGTGGTCGGAACAGATGCTTGGTATGATTTCAGTTTTCTTAAGTTTACCGAGGCTTGATTTGTGACCCAAGATGTGATCTATCCTGGAGAATGTTCCCTGTGCACTTGAGAAGAAAGTGTAATCTGCTCTTTTTGAATGGAATGTCCTATATCAATTAAATCTATCTGGTCTGTTGTGTCATTTAAAGCTTGTGTTTCCTTATTAATTTTCTGTCTGGATGATCTGTCCATTGGTGTAAGTGAGGTGTTAAAGAGTCCCCCACTGTTAATTGTGTTACTGTCAATTTCCTCTTTTACATGTTAGCATTTGCCTTATGTATTGAAGTGCTCCTATGTTGGGTGCATATATATTTATAATTGTTATATCTTCTTCTTGGATTGATCCCTTGATTATTATGAAATGTCCTTTCTTGTCCCTTGTAACATTCTTTATTTTAAAGTCTATTTTATCTGATATGCATATTACTACTCCAGCTTTCTTTTCATTTCCATTTGCATGGAATATCTTTTTCCATTCCTTCACTTTCAGAATGTATGTGCCCCAAGGTCTGAAGTGGGTCTGTTGTAGACAGCATATATATGGCTCTTGTTTTTGTATCCATTTAGCGAGCCTGTGTCTTTTGGTTGGAGCATTTAATCCATTCACGTTTAAGGTAATTATTGATATGTATGTTCCTATTACCATTTTCTAAAATGTTTTGGGTTTGTTTTTGTAGGTCCTTTTCTTCTCTAGAACTTAGAGAAGTTCCTCTAGCATTTGTTGTAGAGCTGGTTTGGTGGTGCTGAAGTCTCTTGGCTTTTGCTTGTCTGTAAAGCTTTTGATTTCTCTGTCGAATCTGAATGAGATCCTTGCCAGGCAGAGAGTAATCTTGGTTGTAGGTTCTTCTCTTTCATCACTTTAAATATATCGTGCCACTCCCTTCTGACCTGTAGAGTTTCTGTTGAGAAATCATCTGCTAATCTTATGGGAGTTCCCTTGTATGTTATTTGTCATTTTTTCCTTGCTGCTTTTAATAATTTTTCTTTGTTTTTAATCTTCATCAGTTTGATTACTATGTGTCTCAGTGTGTTTCTCCTTGGGTTTCTCCTGCCCGGGACTCTCTGTGCTCCCTGGACTTGGGTGGCTATTTCCTTTCCCATATCAGGGAAGTTTTCGACTATAATCTCTTCAAATATTCTCTTGGGTCCTTTCTCTCTCTCTTCTCCTTCTGGGACCCTTATAACGTGAATGTTGGTGGATTTAATGTTGTTCCTGAGGTCTCTTAGGCTGTCTTCATTTCATTCTTTTTTCGTTATTCTGTTCTGCAGCAGTGAATTCCACCATTCTGTCTTCCAGGTCACTTATCCATTCTTCTGCCTCAGTTATTCTGCTATTGATTCGTTCTAGTGTATTTTTCATTTCAGTTATTGTATTGTTCATCTCTGTTTGTTTGTACTTTAATTCTTCTAGGTCTTTGTTAAACATTTCTTGCATCTGCTTGATCTTTGCCTCCATTCTTTTTCAGAGGTTCCAGATCATTTTCACTATCATTATTCTGAATTCTTTTTCTGAAAGGTTGCCTGTCTCCACTTCATTTAGCTGTTTTTCTGGGGGTTTATCTTGTTCCTTCATCTGGTACATAGTCCTCTGCCTTTTCATTTTGTCTGTCTTTCTGTGAATGTCGTTTTCGTTCCACAGGCTGCAGGATTGTAGTTCTTCTTGCTTCTGCTGTCTGCCCTCTGGTGGATGAGGCCATCTAAGAGGTTTATGCAAGCTTCCTGGTAGGAGGGACTGGTGGTGGGTAGAGCTGGGTGTTGCCCTGGTGGCCAGAACTCAGTAATACTTTAATCCGCTTGTCTGCTGATGGGAGGGGGTGAGTCCCCTCTCTGTTGGTTGTTTGGCCTGAGGCGACCCAGCCCTGGAGCCTGCAGGCTCTTTGGTAGTGCTAATGGCAGACTCGCGGAGGGCTCACACCAAGGAGTACTTCCCAGTACTTCTGCTGCCAGTGTCCTTGTCCCTGTGGTGAGCCACAGCTGCCCTCTGCCTCTGCAGTAGACCCGCCAACAGTAGCAGGTAGGTCTGGTTCAGTCTCCTATGGGGTCATTGCTCCTTCCTCCTGTGTCCTGATGCACACAGTACTTTGTGTGTGCCCTCCAAGAGTGGAGTCTGTTTCCTCCAGTCCTGTCAAAGTCCTGCAATCAAATCCCACTAGCCTTCAAAGTCCGATTCTCTGGGAATGCCTCCTCCTGTTGCCGGAACTCCCAGGCCTGGAAGCCTGACGTGGGGCTCAGAACCTTCACTCCAGTGGGTGGACTTCTGTGGTATAAGTGCTCTCCAGTTTGTGAGTCACCCACCCAGTGGTTATGGGATTTGATTGTATTGTGATTGCGCCCCTCCTACCATCTCATTGTGGCCTCTCCTTTGTCTTTGGATGTGGGGTATCTGTTTTGGTGAGTTCCAGTGTCTTCCTGTCGGTGATTGTTCAGCAGTTAGTTGTGATTCCAGTGCTCTCGCAGGAGGGAGAAGACCGTAGTCTTTGGAGTCAAACAGACTTGAGTTATACTTCCAGGCCTACCACTCACTAGCTCTGTGGGGAAGTTGCTTAATTTCCTCATCCGTAAAACGAGGATGATAAGCACCGGAAGCTTCTCTAGGCTGTGGATTTCATGAGGGCAGGAACTGTATTCATTTTGCTCTGCTTAACATCAGTTACCCAGTTAAGTTACCATCAGCTAGGCGAGTTCTAGCACTGAAAGGTGCAAAAGTTAACAAATAACCATTGAGTCACTGAAAACGCATAATCATAGCTGATGTAGTAGCAGTGACATTGCTGCGTTTTCTCATGGCTGCAGCAATTTGAGTATCTGCAGAGAATCCCTCTGTATTATTAGCTCTGTACATTGAGTTTTCTCAAATTGAAGAATTCATGGCTTGCTGTTTCCACTGTAAAAATGCAATTTTTTTTTTTTTGCGGTACGCGGGCCTCTCACTGTTGTGGCCTCTCCTGTTGCGGAGCACAGGCTCTGGACACGCAGGCTCCGCGGCCATGGCTCACGGGCCCAGCCGCTCTGTGACATGTGGGATCGTCTCAGACCGGGGCACAAACCCGTGTCCCCTGCATCGGCAGGCGGACTCTCAACCACTGCGCCACCAGGGAAGCCCCAAAATGCAATATTTTGATATGAGTCCTATATTTCATTTCTTTCTCTTCTCTTTTATTTCTTTATTTAAAAAAATTCATTCTGTAATCAAGATATCCTGTTCCTGTATCCTTTCTATACAGCTGAGAATGTTAATCAAGGTCTCAGATTGTACCATAGCAAAAGTGTGTTGCTTGGCAACAGAAGGAAAGATATAATGTTTTCAGATTTTAAAAATAGTTCCGGGTTTTATTATTTTTTTATTAAAATGATTTCATTATTTGGGGGAAAATAGCCTGGAGGGAGAAGAAAACATAGCATAGCAGCAATATCTTTCTTGCATTTGTCTTCTAAGAAATGTTTTAAGTAGGAATCAATTTTTGTCCATTTGAGCTGTATAGATACTCTGGCTGGCACTCAGGCTCATGATCTGAAGATTTGCCCAGTCTACCTATTATGTATGGAGGAATATTCATTTTTTGTTTTTTCTTTCCATTGTTTCCTTCCAAAAAATTACAGCCCACAGGCCCTCTTTCTCCAGGAAGCCTTCCTGAAACTAACCCTACCCATTGCCTAACTCGTTGGGACCTGCCCCATCTTCTTGGTGTATTGTAATGGTTGTGTATTTATGATAACTATATATTGGTTTAACCTGTCTCCCCTGTCAGAGTTCAAGGTCCCTGAAGGTCTTTTTCAGAACCCTCTGTGGGCTTGTTATGAGGTTTGTTGATGGTCTGAGTGCCCTTTTCGAAATATGCTTACCTAGGTTTCAAGAGGTATGACAGACTCAGTAATTTGGACACCAGTGCTCTCCCCATAGAATTTTTCACTCTCTTGTGAGCTTTCTCTGTGACTTATAGGGTAGATCTGTTCTATTTCAGAATCACAGAAATGACTGAGTTTTGGAGAGATTAATAGAAGCTTTTTCCAAGGACGTGGCACAGAGCAGAGCTGAGGACTAAAGTTCTCCCACTGAGCATCAAGGAATAACTATGAAACTATGAACTTCCTTTGTGAAGCCAGCCAGTCTGATATTACTTTCTGGCTCTGCCACTTACAAGCTCTGTGATACGGTTTCTGAACTTATTTGTGCCCTAGTTTCCTTATCTGTAAACTGAGGATAATAATAGTACCCACCTTTTATAAAGTGCTTCTCAAATTAAATGAGACAACACACTACCTGGCACATACTAAGTGTACAGTATATGTTTGCCTTTATTATTTGATATAAGTGTCAAAAGGCAACAATATAGAAGTCTCCACATTTTCTGTCCCCCCCCTTCTGCTTCTTTAATTCAACTCTACATGACCATATTAAGATTCAGAATCAAGTTGAGAGAGAGTATGTTTTTATCTAACTTCTAAACTTTATATTCATTGGACAATAATATGTTTAAATAATGAGGTTTCACATTAAGGCTCTCCCATTGCAAAACTGAAATAAAGAGAGACCTGGATGCTAGTGATGGTTCTGAAGACCTTGAACCTCTTCCTGTTTAGGAGTCTCTTTTTGGTGCAAGAACCAATGACAAAAACCCAGCCAATGACAGGATTTTCCTACATAGTCCAGGATTGCCGTGACACGATTACTTTTATCAGCAGAATTATGACCTATATCCCCTGTTTGGAAATTTTGTTTTCTTTGGATGGATGTAGCTAAAGCTTCACTTGTCATTTCATACCCAGTGGGTTTTTTTTTAATCTCCTAGTATTAGCTTATAAGGAGCTTAATCCTACATGATCAGGACAGACTTATATCTCTGAATATTCTGTTGCTCATCCATTTTATTTCCTGCTTTTGATTGGCTGTTTTGGACATGTGTAATGTTTCTCTAGTTTTTAATAGAGGACCTTAAAGAAGCATTATTTAGGTAAGATTGTTAACATTGTAGCTAGTAATTGTGGTAAAAGCTACCAGTGAGTGATTGCCAGTCATTTTAGACCTTGGTTCTGCAATATTTGCTAAGACCTTGGATATTGGTGGCAAGCCTGGACTATAGAGGAGAGGAGAGGAAAAAGTAAGAGAGAGGAAAAGGCGAGGAGAATAGGAGAAAGAAAAAGGAGCAGCATATTGCTGGTGTCATAGACCTCTGATTTGTGCTCTAGGTCATCATAAACTTGTTTAATCTTAAAGATAGAAGAGCCATGTTGAAGCACAGTTACAAAGAGCTAAATCTGTAAGTCTTGATTTTTTTTTTTTTGCCTAAATGAAACATGAGAGTGATCAATGTTTCAAAGCAGTATGTGGTACAAATCAGGCTTAAATAGCCTACACTATCTTTGTGTTTTATCTGAGGCAAAAATTAATCAGTCCCAGCAAATGGGTTTTCACCGGGGAATCAATGACTTTCACCTTGAGCTAACTTTACTTTAGCAGCAAGATGTATCTGAATTTTGACTCTGACAGTTTGTTTCTTTATTGTCAGAGAATGTTGGTGGGGTTGATATAGATATTGATGTTGTCAGTAAAATTATGCTTGAGTAAGTATTGCTGGGCCAAAAAAGTTTTTTAATACTGGACCCTGTCAATATCAGAGTCAGCCAGTGAAATTTATCAAGGTATTGGGCAACATTGCGCCCAGAATTTTTTTTTTTTTTTTTTTTTTTTACTTGGGTCTGCTCGTCCGTGCGTGGTAAAGCCCATCTACTGACACTGGGTTGCGGTGAAGCAAAGTGCAGTGTTTATTGCATGGAGCCAAGCAAGGAATCCAGGTAGCTTAAAAGACCTGAACTCTGTGATGGCTTTCAGGGAAAGGTTTTAAAAGACCAGAGGGAGGGAGGGAGATTGGTGGGGTATGTGATAAGCTCGTGGGTGTTCTTCTGGTTGGTTGGTGGTAAGGTAAGCGGGAGTCAACATCATCAACCTTTTTGTTCCAACCAGTCTGTGGTCTACGTGCTGTGGGTAACATATGGTTAATTTGGTTACCTTCTTCCACCTGGTGGGGGTTTCAGTATCTGCGAAACAGCTCACAGGATATGAGCCCAGCGTATTCAACATTCTACTTTCTGTATCTCATGTTTCATTTTCTGTGTTTCAAACCTTTTCTTGAGTCTGGATAAAATTTGTACAATTACTTAGACTAATTGAACTGAACCCTTCCCTGCTTATGATACTCGTAACTCATGACTGATAATTGAGGAACATAGACTTACTCTGGGGATAGATACCTCAGGCAGATGATGTAATTCCTGGATACAGGCAGTAAAAGTACAAGCAGTTGTAATTTTTCTGGGCTCCCTGTTCTCTTAATTAGTCATCGAAAGCCTCATAAAGGTAGTAATGACTCACTCCTTTTGATAGGCGATCCCAGGAGTTCGTATTTATTTTTCTGCTGTTAGAAATACTGCTGCTAAATGGCAAAGTCTAGATAATTTTCCAGTGGTTTTAAGTTTGATATTGGAAACAAGATTTTAAAAGCATAAGCAGGACACTCGTCTTCAGCTTTCCACGGCTGACACCTCCTTGTCATGCAGGTCTCAGAAGAAGAGGTCTCTTCTGAGAGAGTCCTTTCTGACCACCCTGTTCTGACTTACTTTTTTCAAAGCAATAATCCAATTTGAAAATTTTTGTATATATATGTATATATGTGTGTGTGTATATATATCCTCATTTGAAAATTTCGTGTATATAATATATATATATATTTTTAAATAACTTGTTATTGTTTTCTTCCATCACTAAAATGTGAGCTCCATGAGTGGAAGGACCTTGGCTGTCACTCAGCTCTTGGTGTTTGGTCCCAGCCCTGGTGCTGGCCTTCTGAAAGGGCATAGGAAGTGCTTGGTAGAGGATTGCTGAAGGAAATGAAAGAACAAGAATGAACTGTTTCTGGTTCAGGTTCTTTTGCTACTGAAAGTCTGCTTCAGTGCTTAAGTGAGTTGCAAAGCATGATCCAGACACGCCCTGCTTATCTGTTTCTCACATCTCGGCATGGCTGTTAAGAAATTCTGTAAACCTGTCATACACAGTGTGGTATCTTTCCCTCGTACAAAAGGGTAACATGCCAGCCAAAGCTGAGATTTAGGAGCAAATGAGAGGGTGTAAAAGAAAATTCGTTCCATGAATGCTACTTTATCTTTTAAAAATTCTCACTCTGTAGAGTCTGATGGTGTGATGTGCTGGCTGCTTATTCAATTAACATGGCGCTAGAGTCTCTTCTGGAAAAATAAGAATATTTCAGCTGCCTTCTTGGTAAAATCACTCCTGCTAGCCATAGTCTCCCCAACCTGAGATGGGAGGAAAAGCAAGTTAGGTAACAGGATAAGGTAGCTGAGCCCTGAAGTAGACAGTCTCTTGGGGGCCTTGGCTTCTGCATGGCCCGCCCCTCAGTCTAAAAGTGTCTCTTAGACAAGTCAGTGAAAGAGCTGGAGTAAATCTGACTCAACTGGCCGTAACTTAGCCTGTGAATTCTTTCTGAATCCCAGTGACTCCCTTTTATGAAAAAGAGACACATTCTAAAGGGAAAGAGCTTCATGGGAAAGACAGGAGACCTCCACATACCTGGAATTGTCCGTGGCTTCATGATTCTAGGTTTCTGTTGGGGGAAGGGAGTTCACCTTGGCAGTGTGTTTCTGTTGTAGAGCAAGGGTTTTTAATGGGGTGCCTAGAACCTTAGGGGGTTCGTGGCTCTAGAGAGAGGTCTGCCATGTAATCCCCCCTGATATTTGAAGCTTCGTGTGCTAGTGTGCTTTTTGTTTTTGGTCTGGGAAAAAGGTTCTTGGTTTCATCAGAGATGTTTAGTCACTTTTTTCACTTCCTCAATTCATATTCTTTTCTGATCCCACTCCAGTAGCTCTTCACTTCCCACCACTTCAACGAGATGCCTCCATGGGAGTCACCAGTCACCTCCATACTGGTGACCCCAGGGGATGCTGTGCTGCTGGCCGCTCAGCAGCAGTGGATAAGGAGGGCCATTCCTCCTTGTAATACTGCATCTCTTGGCGTTTATGACATTGTGTTCCCCTTGCCTACTTCTCTGCCTCTTCTTTCTCTTAGACCTTCCTCACTCCTCTGCTTGACCTCTCAGTGTTGGAGGGCCCCAGGGTGCTCTCCTGTGTACCTCCCTTTTCTACCTGCATATTTAGGTCATTTCATCTGGTCCCAGGGCTTTAAATGTGAACCTAATACAGATGACTCCCAAATCTGTGTCTGTAGCCATGACTTTGCTGAAGGACATCAGATTCTACTCTCTAAATCCCTATTCAGCATTATAACTAGGATGTTTAATTGGTATCTGAATCTTGCCCCAAAGCAGACTCTGGATTTCTTCCCTATAGCTGCTCCTCCCATGGAATTGCTGATTTTAGAAAATGGCCCCAGTTGCTCACACCAAAAATCTACTACTTGTTTTGATTTCTTGCATTTCCTCACCCTCCACATCCAGTCTGTTGACTCTGTCTCCGTATATCTGTATATAATAAGATTGTGTATATATATGTATATATAATAATATATATAATATATGTATATATGAATGTATACAGGGGTACAGATTTGTGTGTATTGTCTGTTTCCCCAACAGAATATCAGTTGGCAGTCACAGAGCTCAGTTATTTGTTGGATGAGTGAATGCATGATTATACTCAAAGGGATTGTGATTTGAAAAGGCATTAAAATGGACAGAGATCTCATCAAAACAATAGATTTGTGGTTCAGGATTTGTCTTCTGTACCACTGTATGGCTAATGCCTTTGTGTTGTGTACGTATAAACGTCTCCGATGTGCACGTGAAAGAAGAAGGACTTGTAGGTGAGCTAAGAGGGGAAGGCCCAGAACTCACAGCCTGTCCAGCTCCTGGTTGACCTAGGCTGCTGGTTGGTTGGTGTGGATTGACAGTGCTCTTCTGGGCAGGAGAGGGAACAGAGGCTCTGAGAAGTTAAAGCACTTGGCAGGTTTACATGGCTGGTGACTGAGGGACCAGGACTAGAGCCTTGTTTTTGTGGTGACAGAGCCTGTTGTGTAACGGCAAAACTACACAGCTTTCTTGTCTCATCCTTTGAAAAATAGCAGAGAGAATTCATGCTCAACATTTGTGTTGAGGAGTCCTGGCACGCTCTAAAGCAGGAGTCAGCCAACTTTTTCTGTCAACTAGATGGTAAATATTTAGGCTGGGTTTCTGGGCCAAAAGGTCTCTGTCATAACTACTCAACTGCTTTTATAATGCCAATGAAACCATAGACAATCTGTAAACAAATGGAAGTGGCTATGTTCCAATAAAACTTTATTTATGGACACTGAAATTTGAATTTTATATAATTCTCACACATCACAAAATATGTTTTAAAAACTTTCTTTTTAACCATTTAAAAATATAAAACTCATTCGTAACTTGTGGGCCACATAAAAACAGGCAGTGGCCTGGATTTAGCGTAGGGGCCACAGTTTGCTGACCCCTGCTCTAAGGGATGTTATCAGAGTTCTCATATACTATATTTGTGAGTCTGAGAATGGCCTCATGACTAACCCCTGAACTGAATTGCAGCTACTCTAAGCTCCTTCAGGGAAGGCCCTTGTGATGTATTTCTCTTTACTGATGCTTGCTTGAGTTGATCCCATTTTGCTGAGTCCTGTTTGGCAGTCTGCATGGAAAAAAGACCCTCCTTACATTTTAGGTCAAAAAAAAAAGGGTGAATAGTCATCTGATGGCATACTCAAATTGGAAATGCACCAAGGGCTGAATTGTTTTTCGAGTATTATTTTCTAACTTCTGAGCTAAGATCTTGAGGGATAGTGTAAATTTTTTTTAATTGATTTATTTTATTTATTTACTTTTGGCTATGTTGGGTCTTAGTTGCTGTGCACGGGCTTTCTCTAGTTGTGGCGAGCAGAAGCTACCCTTCATTGCGGTTTGCAGGCTTCGTGGTGGCTTCTCTTGTTGCGGAGCACGGGCTCTAGGTGCGCAGGCTCAGTAGTTGTGGCTCACAGGCTCAGTAGTTGTGGCTTGCAGGCTCAGCAGTTGTGGCTCCCAGGCTGTAGAGCGCAGGCTCAGTAGTTGTGGCGCACGGGTTTAGTTGCTCCGTGGCATGTTGGATCTTCCTGGACCAGGGCTCAAACCCGTGTCCCCTGCATTGGCAGGCGGATTCCTAACCACTGCGCCACCAGGGAAGCCCAGGGGTAGTGTAAACTTTAATGGTTCAGTGGCAGAACACCAGAAAAATGCTCTGTCCACTAGGAGGCTAGCTAGAACATCCTTCCTCTGCTGGTGTTCATCAGCATTTGAAACGGAGGCTTATCGGTTTATACAGTGTTAACACTATATAGATAAATAGTGTTTGTTCTGGTCCTCCTTTTATTTCTGAATTCTTTCTTCCCATCCTAACCCCATTAAAATGAGAAAGTCTATGTCTCGCTTATTAATACAAGGTTTCTTTGTGTGTTTACTGAACTCTCTGTTCTCCATGCATGAGACTAGCGCTCATGGTCAAGTGTGTTGGTGCTGATGGTCACTTCCTTCACTAGGGAGCGTACTCCTTTTCCTCCTCATCTCTGGGTGCTTCTCTCCTGGCAGTCGTCTCCATCGGCCATGTATCGCGGGGTTGTTTTGTTTGTTTTTTTTGCGGAACGCAGGCCTCTCACTATTGTGGCCTCTCCCGTTGCGGAGCACAGGCTCCGGACGCGCAGGCTCAGCGGCCATGACTCACGGGCCCAGCCGCTCCGCGGCATGTGGGATCCTCCCAGACCGGGGCACGAACCCGTGTCCCCTGCATCGGCAGGGGGACTCTCAACCACCGCGCCACCAGGGAAGACCCTGTATCGCGGTTTTTAGGTATGGTGCTAGCTCTGTTTTTGCTACACTTCTGGAGGGCAGGGTCCTTCTTTTTTTTGCCTTTGTGGGCTCCACAGCTCTTAGCGTGGCATCTTATCCGTAGTAGGACCTCAATCAATAGCTGCTGAATTGAACTGGCCCCCTTCTGAGCTTGCTTAGCTTTCATTTCGAACTGCTGCTCTAACCATTTCAGATTGTCTTGGCTCCAATTGTTTTTCTGATTTTTCTTTTTCTTTTTGATTAGACCTCCGTGCATTTTTGTTTTCCCTTGTGTTTCATGCTTATTCCCATCTTGGTTCATTTTGTAACTCCTCAGTCTTTTTCTCAAATTTGTCTGTTTCACGTCAGTCACTCATTATTTATCATCTACTTTTTCTCCTCTCTGGGTTTCATTTCCCTTTCAAATATGCATGTTTTCCCAGAGCCAGCTTAGACCTTTCTTAAAGATATTCAGAATTGATCTAATCTTTCTAACGCCTTGATTATGTATTCATTTTCCTTCACCTGAGTGTTTACACATTCTTTTCTTGTCCTGCCTGTTTGCTGACTTAGGGAAGACACTATGTCCTAACTATTTGTTGAATAATAATGACCGCATTATGAGAAGTTGAACAGTTCTATCATCTCTGCTGAGAGAAATAGCTTAGTAAATGTTCCCAAATACCTATAAGCCTGGGCATAAATGAGTTGATCTCAGGTTGTGAAAAACAGTTTACTAAAATTAGAAACAAATCAAAACAGTTGTAAGATTTTGGGGTCATTAATTTCCACTAAAGTTCCATGGACACCTCTGAATAAGCTAAAAATACCTTCAGTGAATTACTTGAAATACAATCTCCCATGGTGTGCAGTGTGATAGAGGAAAGGTATGAAGCTAAATATTAACTTATTACACTCCTAATCTGCAAGCTTGTCCAAATGTGAATGTGGATAATCTCATCCCTTGGACTAGTTGGTAGAGTAGGCACAGGAGGTTTTCTGCACAGCCTCCTCCCTTAATTTCTTCAGGTCCACTTACTGTAGAGCCAACCGGAGCCTTGATTAAACATTATTAATAGATATACTTGGGAAAATAATATAATACTTTAGGAGGCTTATTTTGTTACTGGTTTTTACAAATAAATTAAAAAGGTACATCAGAGAAAAGATAAAACTTGTCAATGAGGGAAGCAGAATATATGACACTAAAGAGAGATTAGGTTTTATTCTCAAAGTTTGTATTTTTCCTTAAGACATTCCTTGAGCAAATGTGTTTTGTGCACCCAGTGCTGAGCACAGGAGTCGATGTCATGATGCTCAGTCTCTTGAAAAATGTACAGTCTAGCAGAGGGAAGAGAGATGCACAAAATCAAATGGAAGTTCCATAAAGGTGGTACAAAAGTATCTCTGATAACGAAGAGACAACATTATTTTTGGCTCAGAGGTATGAGAAGTCCATGTGGAGGAGGTGTGTCTGGATCCCCTTTGAAGAGGGGTGCCTGGTAAATAGGAGAGCATTTCTGTTAGAGGGAAAGCCACAAGCAAGAACCAAAGGGGAAGAACCAAAGGATTGAATAAGAAGCGGTGAGAAGTTCAGGTGGTTGGGGGTTCAGGGAATGATGCTGAAAGTACAGATGTGACCAGATACAGAGTTGGAATAATGTTGGGGGTAATAATAATAACAGAATAATAACTTTCTTCCAAGATCATTGTGAGTGCCAAGAATAATGAAGGAAAGCCTCGTACAGTCCTGGTACCTCGAGTGCGCTGAGTTCCTATGGCTGGTGTTAGGAGGGCAGTCGGAAGCTGTTTCCTGTGTTTGAGCAGAGTAGTGACACAATTGTGTGTCTGATGGGGTGGGGAGGGACCTGTAGCTGGGAGACCAGGCAAGAGAACCAGGTGTGGCCTGTGTGGACTTCTGTAATCCATTTCCGGACTTGGCCTCTCTCTGGAGTTGGGGTTAGGTACAGATGATAAGGAGAGAGCAGGGGAAAAGAAGATTCTCTGTGGAGGGAAGAGGAAGAGCAATGAATGGAAGGACAGAGGAGGTGTGAGCCCTCACACTTTATGAGAAATTCTTTTTTTTTTGCGGTACGTGGGCCTCTAACTGTCGTGGCCTCTCCCGTTGCGGAGCACAGGCTCCGGATGCGCAGGCTCAGTGGCCATGGCTCACGGGCCCAGCCGCTCCGCGGCATGTGGAATCTTCCCGGACCAGGGCATGAACCCGTGTCCCCTGCATCGGCAGGCGGACTCTCAACCGCTGCGCCACCAGGGAAGCCCGAGAAATTCATTTTTGTATCTTTAACTCTGCTCCCACACTTTACACATTCCATTTCAGAATCTAAAAATATTCTGCATAGTATCAGGACAAGGGGTGATGACTTAGGGCAGATGAGATAAAACAAGCATCATGTCTACCCGGAGGAAGAGTGAAGAGAACCCAGGTGTCCTGAGTATGTTCTTTTCTCTCTGTAAATGGCTGCTTCAGCATTTCAGCCTCACATTTGTGCAGATTTGTCAGGCTTCTTATGTCCACATCAGTCTCATTCTCATTCTCGTGCCCAAATGTGTGAATGATGCAAAATCTTTCAGGGAAGTAATAAAGCGAGGCCCCTCCCCTGCAAGAATATGGATTCTGTCATATTCTGTCTTGTGCAGCTTTCCTGGAACTTACTTACATGGCTCATCAAAATGTATTTTAGCTGGCTGCTAATCGGTGCAAAATGCTGCTTTGAGGCAACGGGGCATTTCTACGTGGTGCTTAATTCAGCATTTCTGTTCTGTGAGGATTCTCACTGGGGAGAGACCTGGAATCTCTAGCCTCACCAAGCGGGCTAACCCAGACCTTGCCAGTATGGAGAGGCGCACGCTCAGATACGGCTTGTGCACTTTGCCAAAGCCGGATGTCCTCTCTAGATTCCTGGCATGACTTAGCACGCATAATCTACCATTAGTTCCTCAGGCTTAGTTTTGTTACAATTATCATGATAATCCAAATAACAGGCAGGCTTAGCTCATTTGTCTGGGAAGCTTGGGTGCAGGAGGTAGAAAGCAGGCGTCTGCAGGTGTTTCTGTGGTGATGTTGCTTTTGCTGCCGTGATGGAGATTCAGCAGATTGATACCTAAAGTAATTTAGTAGAAAAAAAATTCATGTAAGAATCTTGATAAGTAGTAACAGTAATCCCTAATGTGTATCAAGCACTTTGTTAAGCAATTTACGTGAATGTCTCATCCCTATTTTAGAGACAAAGGGACTGCATTTGGGAGGTTAAGAAATTTGGTACAAGTCTACTTACCAGTGTGCAGTGGAACTAAGATTCAAAGTTAAGCCTCATCATTGTTTGTCTGGAACTCTTAACTGTGATGCTATACTAACTCTAACCATTGAATAATAATAATAAAACAAGTTTGCTGTAATAAATGCTTAATAAAGTGTCATTTCTTTTGTAAATGAAAAAAAGAATATTGGTTGGGTGCCTATTACAGGTGACCTAATAGAGATGGGTGGGGGCTGTAGTGCCACATGCTGTGTTATGTGAGATACTGATCGTTCCATCCTCATGGCAACCACAAAAGGTAGATATTATTATCTCCATTTTACGGAGTTAAAAGCTGAGGTTTGAGAAGGTAAAGCGACTTCCTCAAGTACACCCACAGCCAATTTGTGGCAGAGCTGGGCTTTGAACCCAGGTCTGCCTGACTGTCCTGTTTATCTCTGCTCTTTCTGCTGTGGTGTGCTGCCACGAGGTAGCAGGTTCATATAAAAACAGTACTCAGCATTCAACTTCTTCTTTGTAAAATTACAAACATACCCTTTATTTTTAACACATCCTTTTGTTAAAAATAGGGCTTATTATTTACGACTCATTTCTGGTACAGTCTGTTTAGCCCATATATTTTACAGTTTTTTTTTTTTTTTTTTTTTGGGGCTGTGTTGGGTCTTCGTTGCTGCTGCACGCGTGCTTTCTCTGGTTGCGGTGAGTGGGGGCTACTCTTCGTTGCGGTGCGCGGGCTTCTCATTGCGGTGGCTTCTCTTGTTGCGGAGCATGGGCTCTAGGCGCGCGGACTTCAGTAGTTGTGGCACGTGGGCTCAATAGTTGTGGTTCGCAGGCTCTAGAGCGCCAGCTCAGTAGTTGTGGTGCACGGGCTTAGTTGCTCCGCGGCATGTGGGACCTCCCCGGACCAGGGCTCGAACCCGTGTCCGCTGCATTGGCAGGCGGATTCTTAACCACTGCGCCACCAGGGAAGTCCTGTAGCCCATATTCTTGCTTGTTGAACAATGTACACGTACCTTGAGAACATGAAAAACCTTTGAAAATTATTTGGAGGCTTTGTTTCTATAGGGATACTTGGTTAACTGGATTGACCAAATCGTGCAGTTTGTTCA
Source organism: Delphinus delphis (assembly GCF_949987515.2). NCBI lineage: Eukaryota > Metazoa > Chordata > Mammalia > Artiodactyla > Delphinidae > Delphinus > Delphinus delphis. The sequence goes on along the minus strand of NC_082694.2, from coordinate 43,237,360 downwards.
TATAATCAGAGATTTGTTTTCCCTTCAAAGAATTGATCATTTTCTTAACACACGAGCATGTATTAAGTTCTGTGCAAGAGGGATTAACTTGTACTGTTTTGAATCATGGGTTCAGTCTACAAAAAACCAGTCCTTTCCACAGAGGATTGATTCATTTGATAAGCATCATGTCCACGTGTAACCTTACACGTGAAATGGATGTTAGCTAAAAGTTACTGAACTGCTTTTTATCTTTTTATGTTATATTTTTCCCCGTGCGATGGAGCATCACATTCATATACTTGGTACTTCTCTAAGAGACAAAAAATGGATCCTTATACTTAAGAATTCCCTTGGTGGCTGAAAAAAAAATGCAAAGCAGCTTTAAAAGAGAGACAGATTTCCTGTATAAAGTGTGCTAAACTTTAAAATCCTGAAGAGAGAAGAATGTGCTTTTTGAGGTTCCCCAAGTAGACATTTCACTGTCTTTTTATTGAGCCAGTTGTCAAGGTCAGTATGAGACTGTGGAGTATGCACAGACAGCCTGTTTGCGTTAGAAAAAGAGATAATTAAATGTCCTTGTACCCAAGGTATGTGCCATACTATTCTTTGTTTAAAAGAGAGACTTTTTAATTTATTTTTTGCGGTACGCGGGCCTCTCACTGTTGTGGCCTCTCCCGTTGTGGAGCACAGGCTCCGGATGCGCAGGCTCAGCGGCCATGGCTCACGGGCCCAGCCGCTCCGCGGCATGTGGGATCTTCCCGGACCGGGGCACGAACTCGTGTCCCCTGCATCGGCAGGCGGACTCTCAACCACTGCGCCACCAGGGAAGCCCAAGAAGCTTCCTGATGGTGAAGCCCAAAAGAGAAATGGCATGAAGTGATAGACTTATGAAGGCAGGCTGACTAATGCCTTGTATTGGCTGACAAATTACTCTGTGTACGTTTTATCTGGAGTGTGACTGTTCCCTCTTCAAAGTAACTTTGTAGGAAGCTACATGATAGGAGATAGCCAAGCACATTTCAATTGGAATCACCAACTAGGTTAGGGTCTGGAGCCTTGTAAAACTCACTGAGGCACGTTACTTTTTTGAGAAATAAATGGGCAGTATTCATTTTTATGATGAAGATTTGTTAAAAAGAAAAAATTGCGGGGGGGGGTGGTGAACTTTGTTTTGCTAAGGGTTTTCTTCAACAATTACTGAGTTTGATTCTTCAGACCAAGTTAAAGACTCTTTCCAGGTTTTGATTTTGGAAAGGGCCTGGTCTGGCCCCATTCAGCGAGCACATTGTCCTCACCCTTCAGTGACAGCTAATGGTAATATGATGTGATAATTTGTTGGAGAATTCCCTTGGGAGTTCTCTGGAATCATACTTTTAAGGACTGTCCTAACTTTAGATATTTTTATTAGTTTGTCATTTTATATATTTATATGTTTCACGGTAAGTTTTTAATGGAATTGCTTGATTTTTTTTTTTAAACCAAGATTTGCATACTCTTAGAGTCTACATGCCACTAAAGTTCAGAATTTTGAGGTATAATTCATGTATCATAAAATATGCCCCTTTGAAGTGTACAATGGTCAAAGTGTACAATTCAGTGATTTTAAGTAAATTCACAGACTTGTGGACCCACTAACGCTATCTAATCCCAGGTCTAATCCTTCTCATCGCTCCAGAAAGAAACATCATACTCATCAGCAGTTGCTTCCCATTCCTTCCTTCTTCAGTCTTGAGGAGGCACTTAACATACTTTCTGTATCTGTGAATTTGCTTATTCTGGACATTTCATGCAAATGGAGTCATACGATATGTGATCTTTTGTGTCTGCATCTTTTACTTAGCGAAATGTTTTCAGGGTTCATTCACATTGTAGCATGTATCAGTACTTTAGTCCTTATTAAGCCTATTGTGTGGGTTTGTACCACATTTATCCATTCGTCCATTGATAGGTATTTGGATTATTTCAGTTTTTTGACTATAATGAATAATGCTCCTATGAATATTTGTGCACAGGTGTTTGTGTGGACATATGTTTTGAATTCTCTTGGGAGTGGAGATGGCTGCACCACATGGTGACTCTGTGTAACTTCTTGAACAACTGCGAAACTGTTCTCCAAGGTGGCTGTACTATTTTACATTCCCACTGGCAATACATGAGGGTTCCAGTTTCTTCCACATCTTTGCCAACACTTGTTATGGTCTGTCCCTTGGATCATTGTCATCCTAGTAGGTATAAATGCTATCTTTTAAAGTTTCGATTTGTATTTCCCTAATGACTAATAAACATCTTTTCATGTCTTATTGGCCTTTTGCATATATTGTTTGGATAAATACTTTGCCCATTTTTTTATTGGGTTGTCTTTTTATTTGGATTATGAGTTTTTTATATAATCTGGATACAAGTTGCTTATCAGATATGATTTGCAAATACTTTTCCTCTTTCTAGGGTCTGTTTTTCACTTTTTGGTAGTGTCATTTGAAGCACAACAAAATTTAATTTTGATGAAGTCATGTTTACCTGTTCTTTGATTGCTTGGGCTTTTGGTGTCATAGCTAAGAAACCGCTGTCTAATACATAGTCATGAAGATTTATGCCTATGCTTTCTTCTAAGGGATTTGTAGTTCTGCCTCTTACTTTTAGGTCCTTGATCCATTTTGAGTTAGTTTTTGTATATGATATGGGGTAGAATTCTAACGCCATTCTTTTGAATGTGGATATACACTTGTCCCAGAACCATTTGTTGAAAAGACTGTTCTTTCTCCATTGAATTGTCTTGGCACCCTTGTTGAAAATCAGTTGACTGTAAGTGTGAGAGTTTATTTCTGGACTCTGTTTTATTCCACTGATCTATATGTTCTTATGCCAGTACCACACTGTCTTAATGACTGCCGCTTGTAGTAAGTCTTGAGGTTGGGAAGTATGAGTCTTGCAACTTTTTTGTTTCAAGATTATCTTGGTTGGTCTGGGTCCCTTGAATTTCTATGTGTATTTTAGTATGAGTTTGGTAATTTCTGCAAAGAAGCAAGCTGGGATTTTGATAGGGATTGTATTGGGGGAGTATTTTTGTATGGGGATCATCTGAACATCTTAACAATCTTGTGTTCATCTTAACAATCTTAGCAATCCCAATCAGTGAATTGGGATATCTTTCCATTTGTTTAGGTCTTCTTTAATTTCTTTCAACAGTGTTTTGTAGTTTTCAGTGTACATATTTTGCACTTCTTTTGTAAAATTTATTCCCAAGTATTGTATTCTTTTGATGCCTTTGTAAATTGTTTTCTTAATTTCATTTTGTATTGTTCATTGCTAGTGTGTAGAAATACAGTTGATTTTGTATCCTAAAACCTTCCTGAATTCATTAATTAGCTCTAGTAGTTTATTTGTGGATTCTATGTACAAGATCATGTCATCTTCAGAAAGAGAGAGTTTCACTTTTTTTCCAATTTGGATGTTTTTTATTTTACTTTCTTGCCCAATTTCCATACCTAAAACCTCCAGTACAGTGTTGAATAGAAGTAGTGAGAAGGGGACATCCTTATTTTGTTCTTGATCTTAGGAGGAAAAGTTTAGTCTTTTAACTATTAAATGTGATGATAGCTGTGGGTATGTAGATGCTGTCCATCAGCTTGAGAAAATTTCCTTTTATTGCTAGCTTGTTGTGTGTTTTTATTATGAAAAGGTATTGGATTTTATCACATGTGTTTCTTGTTCTTTATTAACATGGTGTATTACTAGCCGTGCATTCCTGAGATAAATCTCACTTGGTCATGGTGTATAATTTAAATTTAACTTGATGTTCAGGCTACTGTCTTGAGAGGAAGAGGTTTTATGCTGGAATGCCTTCTATAATTTTTAACATAATTTAGTGAAATTTTTGTCCCAAGGAGAGATGATGGAGGAGTATGATCTGATTTGGCATTTGAAGGCAGATCATGGCATCAACATTGGGTATCCATTAGAGGATCATTGCTTCATTTGGTTTTAGACGTTCAATGTGAGTCACTGGAGGGCCAGACTGTCCTGAGAGTAGAGGGGAACTGTGCTCTTGCCAAGAGACATTTCCCTAGTATGTCTGCGTGTTCTTCTTTCCCAATCTGCAGCCACCTTTGACATCTTTAAATGGTGACCTTTGGAAAAAGGACAACTTGTTTTAAAACAACTTCTTGGAAGAGTCTGTAAAGTAATGAAGGAGAACACATAAGAGGAAGAGGAGATTCAGAACATGAGAGGATAGTTAGCTTAGATTTGAACATTATAGTTTTTAATGCATAGATTTCTTTGAGTTTTTTTTTTTTTTTAAAGCTAAAAATTTACTTGTATTTGTTTCTGCCCTGTTTTATTTTTGAAGGTTGATGGTTTCAGGACCTTTTACTTCTGACTTCATGGTTTGAAAGTATTTATTTTTGAGAAAGAACAATTCATCCCAGTCATCCTTGCAACTGAAGTATGTGTGAAGGATTTGAAGGAGTTGTGATTAGAATAATCTTCAACTAATTTTTCCTGTAAAAATTCAGTGAAGCTCCACTCTATAATATTTTTATTATGAGGATTCAGATAAGATGCATGCTAAATGATGTCCTTTCAAAACATGATTATGCCATGGGAACAGGTTCTGCCTAGGAACCAAGACTGACTAGGGTGTGTGACCGCCTAATATGAGGGAATTTGAAGGTGACCAGAACGTAGTGGATTTCCAGAACTTGTCCTGTTTTGTCACGATCCCTTATTTGGGTTGGCACTGAGGCTCTCTGACATTGGGTTGCCATGAAAATAAGTTGCTTGGGAGAGTAACAGCAACCCACTGGTATCTAGTGATAGTGGGTACTGAGAAATTTAAACGTTATTTTAATACTTATCTGGGAATTATAGACATGGAATGTGACAGGTAAAATTTTTTGTCCCTGGGAGGAAGAGGAAAGAAACTTGGAAGATACATTTTTTTTCCTGCAATTCTGCCTTGCATAGATCACACACCTGGTGTGTTCCTCTACAACCTTAAAGTAGTTGGAGTGTTCTCCTGCTTTCTCTCATTGAGAATGTTGAGGCTTTTCATGCAGTAGGAGGCCACAAAAAGAAATAGGGTCCTTGAAGTCACTTTGTTTAAATTTGAAGTGTTTTGTTTGGGTATTTACAAAGTGTCTTGTCTTGATGGGGACTGCTAAGTGTCTCCTTTTATACTTTGATAAAAATGTGAAATGGAAAAGACTAGACCGTTAAAAATATAAACAAAAGACATCATAAAGGATTTGAAGGACACAGAAGATAGAAGATGTATTTTCCCTTCTAATACAGTTCTGTGGAATATGGCCCTGTTTAATTCTCTCCTTTGGATCATAAAAGAAAGGAAGGAATGCATTGATTCAATAAACAAGTGGGAAATCTGGGGATACTGGAATTGGGACCAATGTTTTGCTGGTACCAGAAGCTATTTAGAGAGGGAAAGGAGAGTGCTTCGGAAATGCTCCACGCCGGGGAGCAGGGAGACACGTCAGGTGCACTCATGCTTTATCTGCTTGGCGGAAAGTTACAGCAACTTTATCTTTCTCTCTCCTGGATCATTTCAGAAAGTGACAGGGGATGTAAGTGATATTACCCAGATGGCTGTTTCTAGATATCTCCATTTCTGGGATGCAGGATATATCACTGTGATAAATGCTTTTGCTCTCTAAATATTTCACAGAAACATCGGCTCTAGAGGGAAAATGTCCTGCCAGCTGGCAGGAAGGATGATGGATTTAGGGTGAAGGGTCTATTCTGGGCCTGGCTGGCTCTGGAAGGGGCTCCGTTGCTCGGGTCTCCAGCCTCGGGGGCTTCTGGTTGGGGACAGCCCTGGTCTCCTGAGCAGGTGCTAGGATAGGGTGGTACTCACAGGAGAGTCCCATGCTGCTTGGTCCAGGCTGGCTTGCCCTTGGGAAAACAGGGAAGCAGGGGACACAGGCCCTTGGTGGCTGTCCACCTTCCTTCCGGTGCCGGCTGATCTGCCTTGTGGGCGGCCTGTCTCTCGAGCCCTCAGTTTCTGCTCGAAGGCCCTGGCATCCCAGGGCTCTTGTGGCAGTCCGCTCAGCCCTGCCTAACGTGCTGGTCCTTTCTGGGTGCATAACTGCTTAAAGTGACAGGTGGCTATAGCTGCTGAATGTGTCGTGTCTCCCTGAGGTGTTGTTACTTTTTTTCTTTAATAGACTACATCTTTCAGAGCAGTTTTGGGTACCAAAGTTGAGCAGAAAGTACAGAGATTTCCCCTGTACTCTCAAGGTGTTTCTGTTTTAACAAGTGCCTTCTAGCAATGCAGAGGCTCATCTCAAAAGTGAGGGTTTCAGGCAGGTACCAGTCAGCGAGGGAAGAGATGGGGAGGAATCATTGTAAATAATAATGATAATAACGACTAACATTTACAAGCACTTTTACATGGTGAGGGTAAGCTCCATGCCACATGCCTGATGTAATGGTCATGACAACACTCTGATCTGGGTGCCATTAGGATCCTCAAGGTGAGGAAGCTTGGAGAGGGCAGGTCACTGGTCCAAGGTCGCATAGATATTAACTGGCAAAATTCAAAAGTGTTATCAGCGGGTTGAACCCCAAAGCCCACACTCATAGCTATCTTAGTTGTCCTGAAGATCGAATCAGGTGGCTGGCTGTGTCAGGGCTCTGGTAAGAACAAGTGGGACTCCTCGGTAAAGGTAAAGGCAAAGGCAAGTGTTGTAACCTTCAGTGAAGAGTTAGATGCCGCAGCTCACGGTGCCCCTGGACGGAGTTGTCGGGAGAATGAATTGTCAGGGCCTCACTCTCTGCCCTCTGTCCAGTGTCCTGCAGACGTTGCTCAGTGACAGCCCAGGAGGAAGCCAGAGGCCTGGAGAACCCACGGCTGCAATCCATATAGATCAGACCCTCAAGGACAAGGGGGCAAGGGGAAGAGTTGGCTGTCACCGTGGGAGAGGGGTCACCAGATACGAGCGCTGCCTTAGGTAGAGGTATGTAGACACTGCCAGACCATGGCCTGGCTGGGAGAGAACCCCTGCTTTTCTCTTTCTTTACTCCCATCTCTTGCTAGAGCTTCTTACTGGCTGAGCCCAGCACTAAAAGGCAGGGAAGCTGGGGTGATGCAGCTTTCTGGGGCACAGAGCAGGGTGGACGAGGGGAGAGTGAATCTGGATGGGGACGCTGAAAAAGTCTTGGCTCATAGCCTATCTGTGAGCCCGTCCCTGAAGTGCAACCTCAGATGAGGAGGTCACTGGGTCATTGGTCAGCAGCTGTATTTAGGTCAGTTGCCTTTGTACGTACAGCATCTTTCTCTTGACCTTGTTACATATCAGTTTTCTCTGAGCCTTTAAGAGGAAGCTCGCATCAACTTGCTTTGCCTTCTGAGTAAAAGCCAGCATGTTTGCAGAGGGCTGGTCTCCCCGCTTCTGGATGTCTGTGTAGTTTGCAAATTCTTGACCTTGAGTGGCGTTGGCTTGTAGTTATGCCTCTGTGTCTATGCCTGGGCCCTGGGGCATTTGTGTCCTTCAGATGCCCCTTCATCTGATAAACTTTCCAAAGGTTCAGCGTTTTCCGTGTCTCATTAAAATTTAATTTGCTGTAACACTGCCAAGCCCAGCCATAGCTTTGTTTAAATGGCTTCGTTGCCTCATTCTTTGCATCACCTCTGCTTCTGAAGATCTTGAGGCAGTAAATGCCTTCGGCCGGCAGCCGTGAAGGGCAGGTGGGGCCTTGTCCATGAAATCTGTGTGTTCACAGGTTTCCCTTCCCTACCGTACACAGGCAAGGACTATGGGGTTATTGGAGAGTGCAGTGGATGGCCAGGGCCTTGTGGGACAGCAGGAAGCATCTGGAAGCAAGTATTAATTCACTTAAGGGCTTGGTACTTGTTTCATTTGGGGGGAGCCTGCTCAAAATACAGTAAGATTTTAAGTTAGGTTGCTCTTCTAAGCATCAGCAATAGAAATGTCCCCTAGATCCTATTCTGAAATTGGTGTAGAGACTGCAGTGGAGTTCTGCAATTATTCCTATGCGCCCAGGCTTACGCATGAGCACTTTGAAAAGTGTTCTTAGATTGAAGTTAGAAAGCACGCACACTTTCTGTAGGGTACATTGTTGAGAGGCCTATTGCACTGTGTATTGAGAATCAGATGATTCAGACCTGGCCTGGATAAAAGTGAGGAAAAGCTCTCCTTGGGCCCCTGGCAGGGTGGATGAATGAGGAAGAAACCAGGAGGGAAGGAGAGGGAGTCAAGGGCCAGGGCATTCAGGCTGAGGACAGAGAATTCTCAGGTCTACTGAGAAGCAGTGAGGAGGGATTTCTTTCCTGGGTTTTGAGAAGTGAATACGTCAGAGGAAAGATTATAATGTGTTTCAAATTGCTAATGTATGCTTCTTTTAAAGATACCGAAATCTCTGGAAAAACTGAGTCATTTGGTTAATTTTAGTGGTCAGTTCTCTGTTCATTGACCAGTTGTTTCCAGAGATAGTCTGCAACAAACAGAGGAATATGTGAAGGATTTCGGGGGCAGAGGCCTCTCACTGTAAATGTCATCTTTTCTCCTTTCTTTTCTTACCAGATTTCCATTACGCCTACCTGACCGCCCTTCTCCCCTGTTTGGTTTTTCACTCTGATTCCTGTTTATTCTCTTTCCACTTTAATTCTCTCCCGTCTTTTGTGTTGTTGTTGTCTTGTTTTGTCTTTTCGGGTGGTCCTGAGGCAGTTCTGCCTCGGCATGGCTCTGCCTCCTCCCGGTAGGAGGCAAATGCTTAGTGAGGCCACGTTGGCCCATTGCCAGGCACATATTAGGGGCTTCGTGAATGTTTGAACAAGCGGCGGTAGTCTCTGAAAAAGGTGGGCCAGTGAGAACGGAAGATAAGGGTTGCTCTTTGGAAAAATGTTGGTGGGTTTCCTTTGGATTTGCCTCTGTGAATGGTGGCTTTGCCATTTGCCATTTGGGCTGCTGTTTAGTCTTGAACTCTCTTTCACAGTGGTTTGTTTTCGGTGGGTTCTGCTGTTTCTTTTCCCTCCTCTATTCTTAATGTTTTTTTTTTTTTTTTTAATACCAAGCTGCACCTTCCTCTTAGCTTAGCCTCCTTCCACGGCTGGCTCGGCGCCAGCTCCCTGCTTCCTCTTTGCCTGCACGGCCTCGTCCGGCTGTTCCTGTCCTCGTCATTGAGATGCCTCCACTTCCCTCCCTGCTTTAGTGCCTTTATGGATTCTTCATTCTGCCTTCCTGAACGACAGGGGTCTTGGTGTCTCTAGGATGGGGAGCTTGGGCTTCATCACACCAGATGAGCACTGGATGTGGGAAGGGACCCTGAGAGAGTAGAACGTCCAGCTGGAGGGAAAGCGACCGTCACTTCTCCTGTCACATAGTCTGTGCCATTCAGTTCGACCTGTTCTTATATTCTTCTGTGAGATTCATTTCCCCAGAGTCTCACTGGCCAAAGCACCCAGTATTTCTTGAGTACTTACCTAGGCCGGGCCCTGTGGGGTTACTGGTGAGCACACCCAGCCTGCTTCCGCGGAGCTGACAGTCTAATGGGAGAGGGTTAGACGGTAATCTAATGATGTAAAATTGCAGCTGTCCAAAGGCACGATATGCAAATGAAGAAATACCGTAGGATCAGGGTGCCCTGCATTTTTTTTTTTTTTTTTCGGTACGTGGGCCTCTCACTGCCGTGGCCTCTCCCGTTGCGGAGCACAGGCTCCGGACGCGCAGGCTCAGCGGCCATGGCTCACGGGCCCAGCCGCTCCGCGGCATGTGGGATCTTCCCGGACCGGGGCACGAACCCGTGTCCCCTGCATCGGCAGGCAGACTCTCAACCACTGCACCACCAGGGAAGCCCTGCCCTGGGTATTTTTAAAAGCTTTTTGTTGAGGTATGATATACGTATAGAAGAGGGCACATACTGTATGTGTATGGCTTGATGCATTCTCAGAACCGCAACATTCAAGAACACAGAGCTTTACCAGCACCCAGAAGTGCTCCCCTCACATCCTCTTCCAGTTCCTGCTCCTTGTTGGAGGGTGAACTACGCTGGCAACTTGTAAAAGTGTGGGTTGGTTTGGATAATGGATCAAATAGGAAGCCAGGGAAGGCCTCCTTGAGGAAGTGTGTTTGAGCTGAGAGCTGAAGGGTGAGGTGGACAGGAGCCCAGGTGAAGATTGAGGGAAGACTTTCCAGGTGGGGGGACCTGTGGAAAGAGAGAGCAGGAAGCATCTGAGGAACTGAGAGAAGACTGGCATGGGATGGGCAGAGAGAGGCTGGTGCAGACTGAGGCTGGAGAGGAGGAAGATTAAGGCTGGACCGTGCTGGGTCTTGTGGACCTTTGTGTGGTTGTGTCTCATCCTAAAAGCAGTGGAGTACGAGAGAGGAGGGTATCAGATTTCTTTTTATGAAGAGCCTGAAGATTGGATTGGAGAAGAGTCAGAGAGAATAAGGGGAGCCCAGTTAGGAGCTTATCTCAATATTCTAAGCTGGAGACGAGGTGGCTTGCTCAAGGGTAGTGCTAGCAATGCAGAGAACTAGGTGTATTTGGGAGATGTTGCAGAGCAAAGATTGACCCCACTTGTTGATGGATCAGCTACCGGGGCTGGAAGAGGAAGGTGTCAAGGATGACGTCGAGGTTTCTGGTCGGAAAAGTGGAGGAAGGGTGATGTCAGTCCCTGAGGTTATCTGCCAGCTCGACGACAATGGCTCTGCAGAATGAAGATTTGGGACAGAGTGGGCAAAACCAAGGACAGGTGTGATTAGTGTTGTGCCCATCCAAGCTGTTGTCGGCAGTGGTGGCTTTAAGTCATAGATTGGTACATTTGGGTATTAAAATGTAAAAGAATGTGTCACGTTTCCTCATATATCTCCTACCTTATTCCCCTCTACTCTTGAGGAAGAGATACACAAACACGCATACCTGCATCCCCACACACATCTATACATGCGTATACATATACACAAATGTATGTGTGTGGATAGATGCATGTATGTATGTTCACGTGAAGTCTGTAAATATTTTTCCTTTTAGCAGCCAGGAGTTAGAGCAGGTGTTTAGAGGGATGATGAGGTCTGTTGAACTTGATGAATGTGAAGGGATGAATACCCACCTCCTGTTCGCAGCTCATAAAGCCGTCTCAGCAGGCTCCCAGAGGGGCCCAGCAGTCCCTTTGGTGACACTGCACATCATATTTATTGATGCTATGTCCCAGTACTTGTGGTGGCGGTGGTAGCAGTGATATCAAGGATAAAAATGTGGATCCTGCCCTGAAACAATTGAATAGAGGTGATTAAGTCATTTACTCAATGTCTGTTGTGTATGATAGTGCCTTACCAATTAATTCATATAAAAAACCAAGTATTGTACCAAACACTGTGTTAGACACTGTAGATGGAAAGATGAGCAACACGGACTCAATTCACAAGTGCTTATTAAAATCCTTATGCTGTGTTGGACTTTGGGTTTCCATGGTGACCTAAAACAAGCACGGCATCTCTGTTCTCATGGCACTCGTAGGCTAGTGATGTATCCCATAAGGGAGAAATACATGGTATTATGAGAGCTTACAAATAGGAATTGGATCTAGCTAGGGATCTCGGCAAAGGCTTCTCTGGGGAAGTTGATGATTAAGTTGCAAGAAGGATAGTAATCATCTGGACGGGAGAGGGTGGTGAGAAAAGCATTCTGTCTAATAGGGCAGTTTGAAGAGGCGAGAGAGAAAGCAGGGTAGGTTATGTATGAAGAACACAACCCCCAGATTCTAGGGGCTTAGCATTAAAGAGGCTTGTTTCTTCCTTTCCCTACCTGAATGATGTACCTTGGTGAGGAGACTCTGTCCTTCCTAGGTACTGGGGGACCCCAGCTGATGGAGGCTTCCTCTGCTAGAGCATTGCTGGTTGCTGAGGAATGAGAAGAGAACACACGGAGTTCCCATGTCTTGCTTTTCTTTATTCCCATCCAGAAGTATCCTACTTCTGCTCACCGCCCATTAACCAGACTGATCGCTTGACCCCAACTAGCTGCTAGGGACTGGGAGATACAGATGACATTTACTGAAGGAATGATTATGCATACGTCAGAGGAGGAAAGCTTATCAATGACCATGAAAACGATGTCTCCGTGATTCGGTGGCTAATAAAATGTGGGTGGTAGGGCTTCCCTGGTAGCGCAGTGGTTGAGAGTCCGCCTGCCGATGCAGGGGACACGGGTTCGTGCCCTGGTCTTGGAAGATCCCACATGCCGCAGAGCGGCTGGGCCCGTGAGCCATGGCCGCTGAGCGTGCACGTCCAGAGCCTGTGCTCCGCAACGGGAGAGGCCACAACAGTGAGAGGCCCGTGTACCGCAAAAAAAAAAAAAAAAAAATGTGGGTGGTAAAGGAGGGGAAGGAGTCAGGGAGGAGGAGTGACCTTTAGCTCCTGGATGAATGTAGAGTTAAAGTATAATTCGTAAGATTAAGGCAGTGATAGAGGCTTCTGGGGGGAAGGGGGAAGCCTGGCTGAGGTCATGTTTAGTCTGGCGTATTAGGTAGGAGAAGCTGCCCACAGGCAGTTGGGAGTGCAGGGCTAGACCTTGCAGGAGCGCAGTGGGGGTGGGAGAGGGTGGAGAGGGCATTTTGAGAGAAGTACAAATAGGGAGCGATCGGTGAAACTAAAGCAGAGAATGAAGGTGGTAAGAACTGTCCTGGAGAGCATTTCCCTGCAGCTGGTACCAGGAGAATAGCACACGGAGTTATGGTCGCCGGTAAGGGAACTTTCAGAAGGAAGGAGCAACCAGCACTGTCAAATGCTGTAGACATTAAAGAACAGGGAAAACGAGACCAGTCATCGGGTCCAGGGAATTGAGAAGGTTGTTGATCTGCTTGGAAGGCGGAAGAAATGTTGGAACCATGGGCCGTTATTAAAGTCATGGGTCAAGGATTTTTTGCTGGGAGGGAGTAAATTCTGAACATTATGATAGGCATAGCATAGAGATTACGTAGAGAAAGAGAAAATGAAAACACAGGAAGAATAGGATTTACAGGAGACCAGAGCAGACAGTACAGTTAGCCTCAGTAATAAGGAGGGGCATTTCTTTCTTAGAGATAAGAACAGTCAAAGGGAGGAGAGTTTGAAAATACGAGAAACATGTGAGGCGATGAAAGGGTTGATAGGAGAGATGAGAAGAGGTACACCACAGCCTATGTAGAATTCAAGGTCCTTAGAGGTTTCCTGTTCATGATCCTGAAAACTACAGTAAATTGCATGGTAAATATTCAAGTTAGCTCACAAAGATCAGAATTCCAAAATATCTTGATTACAGGCTGAAGTACTGAGGACTCTATGAAAGGGGTATGATTGGGAAATTAAAAATAATAGTAAGTGTTGCATTTTGAATAATTGTACATTGATTATTGTGTTGTTTTTTTGGTTTGTTTGTTTTTTTCTGGGAACATAAAACCAATCTTCTGGCCGTAATGGACTACAGATCTTTTTAAGCAGAGTCTAGGTACCTTGTAGGACTGTGTATGAGAATTAATTAATGACACTGTCTTTCAGGTGTCAGGCACCTTATTATCACTATTTATTAAGTGGGCACAACATGTCCTTGGTGGCCTATTGATCAGTGTTACCACTTTAAAACCTGTCAGTCAGCCTAGCTGTGAATTGCCTAAAGAAAATTTAATTGTAAAGTGGTTGACTAAAATAACCCATGCATGAGGAGGGAATGAATTACACCATCAGAATTCATTTGCAGTATTAAGTCAGATATTTTTTTTTTAGAGGATTAGGTCTTCAGTGTTCACTTTAAAATTTCAAAGTAGGGCAAGCCATTTTTATCCTAATTTAAGAGCCACACAGGTGACTCAGGTATTGTCTGGATTAGACTTTCTTGCCCAGCCAGATAAATATAGACCTCCTGGCCCAGTGCCCAAGCTGTGTGAATGACTGCCACGTGCATTCGGTAAGCTCCCTGTGACTTGAGAAGTTGGGAAAAGAGTGAACAGTCCTGCAGACTCAGTCCTGCAGACTCAGGACTCTGAGAAGGTATTAAAAATGAAACAAAAACAAAAAACCAGGCAACAGTTGTAAAGTGTTGCTGGATGAATGCCATTTATTTTTCATTTTGTGCTTGAGAGTTTTAAAAATAACTGGTAGTAACAGATTCAGCTTGTCAAAATATTTGAGAAGGAAAAGGAGAGGGTTCACTCACATGGGGAGCATTGACCTAAGTCCACCCTTCCAATACCATGAATGTAAAATAACTCAAATGACCCATGACCTTATAAGTTACCATATTATAGACCTCAGTTTACCTTTTCTTTTTCTTTTTCTTTTTTTTTTTTTTTGCGGTACATGGGCCTCTCACTGCTGTGGCCTCTCCCGTTGCGGAGCACAGGCTCTGGCCGCGCAGGCTCAGCGGCCATGGCTCACGGGCCCAGCCGCTCCGTGGCATGTGGGATCCTCCCGGACTGGGGCACGAACCCGTGTCCCCTGCATCGGCAGGCGGACTCTCAACCACTGTGCCACCTGGGAAGCCCCCTCAGTTTACTTTTAATCAATTTTGTAAAACATTTAACAAGTACCCTCCATGAGCAAAGTCTTGTGGTATGTACATTCTGGAAGCACAAACTTAAATTTAAGACTCAATTCTTGACTTCAGAGAACTTTATAGTGTCATATTCTCACATATGTGTATTGGAGATAGTGACAAGGCATAAATAATCTTAATGCAACCCAGAGTGTAATGGGTGACACAAATGAGGCCCAGAGTACTTAGAAGTTCAAAAAGGGAAGGTAATGTCTTCAATCAGGGGATCAGGAAAGTTTTTATGAAGGAGATAGTATTTAAAGTAAACACTAAGTTACAAGGTGAACACAAATTATGGTGGGTTAGTGAAAGGGGGAGATGGGGTGAAGTTACAGTGAACGGCAGCTGGCAATGGGAGTGAAGCATGAGGTGGGAAGAGGTGAGGGGTATGCAGTCACTCCGTCCGGCAAAAGCAAGGGGTAGGGGTAGGGAAGTCACATAAAAAAAACATCTGGGAGGCAGTAGGTTTGGGCCTAATTTGGAGGCTCTTAGATGCCAGAACGAGGAGTTAAGTTTTTTGAGTTGAGGAGTGGGATAAAACATATTTAAGAATTTTAACCAGGTGTGTATTCAGGTATGTATAAGACGGGTTAGAGGCAGGGAGAAGTTTGGAAGTTATTTTGATGGTCTAAATGAGAAATCACAAAGATCTAAAGGATAGTTGCTCTTTGAATTGACATGAGGAGAAGAAACAGAAATGCTACCGATGTCAAATTTTTGTGCATTAGCTAGTGATGGCGGGGAAGAAACAGGGATTGAAGATGGTGATAAGATGTTGACATCCTTTTCATCAACAGAAGTAGGTAAGACAGGAGGAAGGGCTATTTTTTATTTGGGATCAGCTAATGTGACAAGTTTGGATTTCTACTTCTTAAATCATAGACATGTTAGAATTTATCGGAGATGTTCTTCCTTGAGATGTCAACTTGGGAGCCATGGACATGGCATTGAAGGAGTAAATCAGCTTCTGAGGAGGGAGTGTGAGGATGTAGAAGAAGGTAGAGAGCGGGGTCTAGGAGCACCTCTGCAGTTGAGAAGTGAGGGGGCAAGCGTGGCTGTGGGAGGAGATGGGGAGGAACCGCCAGGGAGGGAGAAGAAGGATGAATCCAGTGGAAGAAAGTTTGCAGAAGGAGGGTACCAAGAAAAATGAAGAATGAAAAAATGTCTGTGGATTTATCCATTAGGATCTCACTGAAAGCCAGGATGCAAGAAATTCAGGGCCGAGTGGGTGTTAGGAAGATACAGCCAGTGTGTTGAGCACTACTTCCCTTCCCCATCGTACTCCACCATCAGCCATGGCCTGGCCTTGGCTTGAGTCCTTCTCCACAGAGAATTGTGCCAAACTAAGGTAGCCGTGGGATGATACTGTTTGGCACCCTGGTATAGACTCTTCAATCTAGAGTTTTGGTAGAATAAGGTTGTAGTTTAAAAGGGAGAATGAGATCTAGGACAGGAGAGACCTGAATATGATTGTGACAAGGAAGGAGTCAGTAGAAAAATGAGGTTGAATTATGAGAGAAAAGAACTGATTAAGTTGCGTCTTTGCAAAGTCAAGAGGGGAAGAGATTGGGTCTGGGTTTGGCTTGGCAAGAAGAGGGGACGTTTCTTCCTGAGATATGAGGGAGAAGGTAAATAGAGTGATTTTGAAACATCTGGAAGGAAATTCGGAGCACTTTAAGTTGGATTTCTTTAGTCTTCTCAGTAAAACGTGAAATAAAGTCCTCTGTGAGAGTAAATGGGTGGGTAAGATGTAGAGCTGAGGCCTTTGAGAAAGTTCAGAATAATTGCCGAAGGTTGGGTGATTCAGGGTCAATGTGAGATGAATAAAATAAGGATTAGGCAACCTTGAGGGCCAAGTGTGGTGGAATGCCATATAGTTATAGTGACCTAGGTTATAGCTTTTTCCTTCAACTGAGGACAGTGCTGGGCTTACCAGTGAGGTTACCTAGCACTGAGGATGAACAGAGCAGGGAAGTTGGTGAATAGGGACCTGGGAGCCGGAGGTGGTAGGGATACATTATTGACATTGTTTAAGTTTCTGTTTCTTTTTTTTTTTAGAAGAAATTTATAATTATTTACAAGTATAATGATTCATGCATTGATAACAAAGAAGCAGAACCTGAAATATATTATTTTTCAGATCCTTTTCCCTTATAGGTTATTACAAAATACTGAGTATAGTTCCCGGTGCTATACAGTAGGTCCTTGCTGATTATCTGTTATACATAGCAGTATGTATATGTTCGTCCCAAACTCCTAATTTGTCTGTCCCCTACCTTTCCCCTTTGATAACCACAAGTTTGTTTTCTGTGTCTGTGGGTCTGTTTCTATTTTGTAAGTAAGTTCATTTGTATCTGTTTTTTTTTTTCTTTTAGATACCACATGTAAGCAGTATCATATGATATTTGTCTTTCTCTGGCTTACTTCACTTAGTAATTTAACCTCTAGGTGCATCCACGTTGCTGCAAATAGCATTATTTCATTCCTTTTTATGGCTGAGTAACATTTCATTGTGTGTGTGTGTGTGTGTGTGTGTGTACATACACACACCCCACGTTGTCTTCATCCGTTTTTCTGTCGATGGACATTTAGGTTGCTTCCATGTCTTAGCTATTGTAAATAGAGCTGCAGTGAGCATTGGGGTACACTGATGCTGTTTTTCGCTGTGGCTCATTTTTTATAGACAGGATCATAGGCACTGATTGCTTTTTTCCTCCCTACTCCTAGAGGCTGGCATATCGGAATTAATGTCATGAGATGGTAGAGAACAAAGGCGACATGAGAGAAAGCTATGGCTATAGAGCCAGTGGGCCCTGTTGTCCCCAGCACCACTTCCTGGCGCTTGCCTCCCAGGCCTCCCACTTCTAGTTCAGGCCCATCCAATCCCTGACCACCTTGAGCAGGACAGGGTATGTGCATACTGGGAGCTTCCGGTCTGCTGGTGGGTGGAGGTGGATTTAGTTCTGCTTCTGTACTCCCATGTCTGATACGGATGTGGTAGATCCTGGCCTTTGGGTATCCACGGACTTGTAGCCTTCCCTTGATCCCCTTGGCATTTGCAGTCTGGGCATCTGCCTCTATTTCTGCCTAGTGTTCCTCTCTTGAGTTTTGGATCGCCCGGAACTCTACCTGCATGGCTGGCCCTCTGTCACCTTCCTACGTCTTCCTGGAGCCTGTTCTCCAGGTACTAGAGACTTAGCTGTTGGCTGAAGTTCTGCCTTTAATGGACTGAAAACCACGAAGCTCCTTTATCCTTTTTGCCATATGGGGCTTCTTCAGGTATACTGCTGATGGCCCAGGTCAGATCTGATTTCTCCTTGTCTCTTTGGACACTGAATGCTGAAGTCCCATGACTCATCTTGGGGGACAGTCTGATAGCTGGATCATCTCCACCAACCCCAGTAGACCTGCTTCCTCACAAATCTATGCTACGGAGACCTCAGTACTCCCTTGGCCAAACCTGCTCAAATGTCCATATTGAGTTGGGAAATTTAAGGTGGTGGGTTAGCAACCAAACTAGCATTTAAGACAAGAAAAGTAGGATGCAAAGGGAACCAGAGGCTCAGAGAACAGGAAGACTGATGATTAGCAGAGAAATACCAATGTGAAAATCGACATGCATCTTGAAGTCGAGAAAGATAGTATGGAACCAAAAACAAATAAAAATGAAAAAAATGGACAGGGCAACAGACAAGATAATCAGTAACACTTGCTCTTCCCAAAACGCCATTTGGCCTTCTGCTGGAGAAGAGATTTTCTGGAGCTTGGCTTTCCTAGTGATTTCAGCTTGAATCAGGCTAGGGGAAGTGGTTAAAAAAATAAATAAAGGTAGATTCTGACAAAAAATCACAAGACTCTTTCCTTTCATCAGTGCTTTCAAGAAGATGTTTGCCACTGCCCATAATGGGAGAAGTCATGCTTGAAATAAAACTTTACTGGAACGTGTTTATTCAAACCTGGGCTTACATGAACTTGATACATTTGTCCAATTTTTCTTGAGCTGCTCTCATGTCTTGGCTACTTACTTGCCAGCAGGAGTAGCAATGTGCCGTGGTTCTGTAGTTTAGCATAATGAGCAGGACACAGCTGTGTTGGTAATCGTGTTGCATTCATGACCTAGGTAATCTCTTCGCTAGGTGCTGCTGTCAGGAAGCGTCTTTTGGGGGTTAGGTTGCCTGGAGTTAGCATAAAGTCTACTGGCTCTGGAAGTAAGTATATTTACTGTACCTGGCAGGTAATTACTGTAGTATAAGGAAAAGGTCGATCTGATGTATAAAACAGTGTCATTTTAAAAACACATTCCTAGTGATTGAATTCGTTGGCTGAATATCTTATTTAGCCTGAATAGTCTCTGTACTGTTCCAGGGCATTTAGCCTTTGATTATTAGATCTGTTTCTCATAGAGCTTTGCAAAAAAAAAAGTAACAAAAATTTTAAAATGCACCTTGGTGTTACAAAACCATCTTATACAATTTAGTTTTTTGTTTTCATCTCTTAAGAAAAAAAAAAATCTGCTTTAGGGATGAAGTTGACACAGCCCTGAATAGTCACGAATCAGTACCCTGGGCTTGCATCTGAGATCAGTCCTGTCCTTGAGTGATCTAGGGAAATTTGCAAAGCCTCTTGGAAATGCAGTTTTCTCATCTCTTAAATGAGGATAATGAAACCTCCTCCATCAGGGAGATTGTGAAGAAACCTGCGGTAGCACTTTGAAAACCACAGGGCTGTATAAACATACGGTGCTATTCTTGGGCTAGAACTGAAACCCTGAGCCTTGCAGAGGGAAATAGGGCAGCAAGATTGGTAGTTTATAAGCTCAGGTATTCCATCCTCTTTCCTTCCTTTATGGATGTTGTGTGCACATCCTCCCGCATCCAAAGTGACTCAGGCAAAGCCCTGCTGCCATTCTGAACCTTCATATATCACTTAGCCAAATTCATATGCTAAGACTGATCACATTTAAGCCAGTCTGAAATTCTACATGCATTCATTACAGCCCAGTGGGATCACTTCGGTTGTATTCACACAGTCTGTGCCTCATTTTAGTTAGTCCCTTTTAGCCAACGTTTACTGAGTGAGCATCAAATATATATAAGGTATGGTGTATGACCTGGCCCCAGTACCCAAGGACTTCCCATCTGGTGAAATGAGGATAAGCTAGCTATAGATTTGCTGTTTGAAAAGTAGAAACAGTGCTAATGACTTGGGGCAAATTTGTGTTGTAGGTGAAATGAATTTTTGGAGCAGTCTTCGTTAACGGTGCAGTTAACCGTTAACCGAGTAGTCCCTTTGACGGTGCCCTTGACTCATGTACTGTAGCTTTCAGTTGCCCAGAGATTCAACCCAAGTCACATGCTGGCCCTTCACCCTTAACCCCTTCTTAGCATCTACTGTCCTAGCTACTCTGGCATCTACTTTCCTGGCAACTAGGAAAGAGCTAATGAAAGTAATTAACCGTACACTCACTCAGGATATACTCAATGAACATCTACCATATACTGTGTTATAGGATTTTGGAGTATTTTGAAGCTAAGAAGAGACAACTGCATGAACCCAGTTTTACTCTAATGGTGAAATTTCCATGCCAGGAATAGGATTGTAGAGGAAATTTGAGAGGGTCAGCGAAGGTATGGGCTAGTCTCCTATAGCTGTTCAATTACCCACCCCTCTTACATGTTAAACTGAACACTTTTAGTCTTCTTTTCGTTGTTGTTTAACTTCACTGATTTGTAGCGAATTTACTGTTATGACATATGCCTAAAGTCAGCATAACTTTAGTTTTAATATTTCTGTTTAAGATTTTTGAAAAAATCATTTTTCCACTTTTGATTTTTTGCCACTGAGGTATCATTAATATACAACATTACTTAGTTTCAGGTGTACAGCATGATGATTTAGTATTTGTATATATTGCTAAGTGATCAGCACGAGTCTAGTCTAGTGTCGCTATATGTAGTTAACAAAATTTGTTTCTTGTGATGAGAAATTTCAAGATCTACTCTCTTAGCAACTTTCAAATGTGGAACAAAGTGTTATTAACTATAGTGCCATGCTCTACATTACATCCCCGTGACTTATTTTGTAGGCAGAAGTTTGTATCTTTGGATCCCCTTTACCCATTTCACCTGCTCCCCAACTCCAGCCTCTGGCAACCACTGATCTGTTGTCTGTATCTAGGAACTTGGGGTTTGTTTGTTTTTTAATATTTCACATATAAGTTAGATCATACAGTATTTTGTCTTTCTCTGTCTTACGTCACTTAGCATAGTACCCTCAAGGTCCATCCATGTTGTCACAAATGGCAAGATTTCAGTCTTTTTTACTGAAGTCTTGATTGTGGTTTGGATAACTGAAGGGTGGGTTATTCAGGACTAACTTAATATATTGGTTTTGGATTTTTCAAAGAATTTGGTATGAACAGGAGTGCATCGGATATTCTGAGGATTTATTTCAAGCCGAAAGACAGGCTTTGCTCATAAAGACTTGCTTCACTTTTTTCTGTAACTAATTGCTAGAAATGCCTCTCTCAGTCCAATACAAAATTGGCTTTCACCCAGATTTCCTTAGTTTCTAAGGGTTTTTCTGCGTGCAAAGCCCAGGATTGGGCAATTAGGTGCTGTTGGATAAACTGGTGTAACTCAAATACCCCCAGGTAATCAAGGGTTGTCTTCACCTCCCTAGGAGATGCTCATCCCCAATAGTGGCCATCAATAAACAATCCACACATTGTTAAGGGTTCATTAAATTCTCTGTGGTATCTGGTACCCAGTGGCAGAGAGACGTGTGAGATTTGCGAGAGACTGCAGCAGATTCAGACCTTGTGTTCAAAGTAGCATTAAGGCAGGGCATTGCTGTCTCTTGCTTCTTAGTATTCTGCTTTCCAGCAGAGTCATCACAGGCAAGATCCATGGCACAGAGAATGTCCGTATGATGTCAGCACAACCGCTTACAAATAGAAAATTGAAGGACTCGGCCACATGTCTCTAAACGGGGCATTTGGTTTGCCCACTTCTCCCCTGACTAGATGATTCCATTACTTTGGCAAAGTATAACTAGAGCTTCAGTTATAATGCTTGGAAAATAAGAGATGCCTCAGAGAACATTTTTTTTTCAAGACCACTTGAAGTGTTGATTAACAAAGAGACCAGCAGAGACCAAATGAATACTTAGTTCAGAGTAGCCCTAGAGATACTGCGAGCAGCACAAAGCAAGTGAAAGTACTTAATTCGAGTGTGTAAAACTTGACCTTTGCTGGGCACTATGACATGTTGTAGACATGCAGCATAATCCAGATGCACAGAGTTTCCATAGAGAGCCCAGCAGCCTTGGGATTGCTTCGTCCTGGCGCATGAGGGGAGTTGATGACCCGGGGCTCTTGGTCTTCACTGCCTTGCACACTCAGAGAGCTTCTAGATAGTGTTAGTCTCTGTAAGTTTTAGTAAGAAATTCTTCTTTCATGCTTGAATGAATGTTTGGAGACGAGCAGAATAATTTACTCTTGGGGTTTTGTTTCCTTTGGGAGAATACTCTATGTAATTGAATCAGGACACAACCTTGAAATTGAGAGTTCCCGATCCCTTCTCTCTCTGCGCCTGCCTTCTCAGGTGAGTAGAGTGATGCTCCGAGGTAGTTCCTGTCTCCATGGAGCCCTGGCTGGGAAAATGCCACATGCGTTCCGAAGTTTGCACTCGAGCTGTATATTGGGTGGTCCCACGGATGAGCATCCTGGATGTGAAGGTGTGTGAGTGTGTGTTCTTGCAAGTGTGAGAGAGAGAGTTTATGTCTGTGTGTATGGGATAGAATGTGTGTTGGCGAGAGATGAGTAGGACGGTGTGGACACCTTAGCAGCCTTCTTCCTGCCGTGGAGAGCATGGCTCTTGGGAAATGTGAACTGGTTCATTCTCCTTTTACAGTGGGGCACACAGGATGATTTATGAGGGACGCCTTTTCAGCCCCTTTTTCCTGATTTCTTTTCATCTCCCCCAGTTTACAAACGAAACACTGGACTGCCCTGAGTTTCAATACTTTAGCCTCTTCCCTTTTGCATTTCCCCTCATTCCGTAGATGATTTCATCCCATCTCGTGTCACTCATACAGTCTTTAGATCATTTCTATGCTTTCAACTTTCAAATTTTATCTACAGCTTGAACCTCTCTTCCGGAATTCCAGGTTCCTGTATCTAACTGACTATTTGATATTTCTTCTTGAATATACAGTAGGTTTTCAAACTTGTCCAGAACCAAAGTTCTGATATCCTCATCTCCGCAGAACCCGCCCCTTGGGCTGCCTGACCCGTCTTCATAGAAAGCGACACTATTTTTTCTGTTTCTCACACCAGGAACCCACGAGTCACCTTTGACTTTCACATCCTATCTTCCTCTGAAATTTCATATCCAAACTACCAGCAAATCTTATCAGCTCTGTTTTCAAAACATACCCAGAATCCATCCACTTTCCCTGCCTACCCTAACAGCACCCTGGTCTGAGCCACCATGATTTCTCTCCTGGAGTATTGCAGTAGCTTCCTAACTGGTCTCCCTGCATGTACCCTTGCTCCCCACTGTCTATTCTTCACACAGAAGCCAGAGTGAGCCTGCCATTATATCACTCTTCTGTTTGCAACCCTCCTAATTGCTTCCCTTCTTACAGTCTGAAAGCAGTCCTTAAAGAACTAAAAAGGCAGCCCCTCTGTGATCTGGCCCGGCTTTTGCTCTGATCTCACCTCCCAACCCACTTCACCTCACTTACTTCCCTCCAGGCCATCCTTGCATTCTTGCTCTTCAGTCACACCCAGTATGCTTTTGCCTCAGGACCTTTGCATGTACTATTTATTCCCTCTGCCTTTTACCTTTAGGTGTTTTGCATGATTTAGGCCCTTGTTTAGATCTCTGGTAAAATGTCACCTCTTCAAAGAGGCCTTCCTGGACTTGCCTATGACACAGTGGCTTCCTCATCCTGGTGTTGTTTCTGTCCCTTACCTTCCTTTATTTTTCTCCATCATTCATACCACTATGTGAGCGTAATCGATCAGAATGCCAGTTGGGGCAGCGGCAGTGGGGGGGCATTGCATATGAGTGCTGCTGGCACTCCCAGGTCTTACTCAAGGAGTAGGAAGAGGGAAAGG
The DNA here is from genome assembly GCF_949987515.2 of Delphinus delphis. NCBI lineage: Eukaryota > Metazoa > Chordata > Mammalia > Artiodactyla > Delphinidae > Delphinus > Delphinus delphis. Next base: position 43,213,710 of record NC_082694.2, on the reverse strand, counting down.
GAGAAAAGAAGAGGTATTGGAAGGAAAGGACAAGCTCTAGAAAGAAAAGCTGGCCTTGTGATGCCACTTTGCCAGCAGTGTCAAAGTTGCCCATACTTGAATCAACTTCCTAGAGTAGTCCCTTCTGTGAGCACAGTTCTACTAACACAGCTGCCAAAGAAGATTAACCATAATGTATATGAAATGAATTGAAGAAAGTCTTGAAATTTATAATTTAGGGTTCATGACTTAACATTTTCACTGAGGGTCTTCCTGGGCTCAGCAGCTTCCTGAATCCTGTTGTTGTTCACGTTTCTCTGTCCCTTTGCCTTACTGTGGTTGCTGTTGTCACCACTTACAGCCCCGACCCTTAGTTACATCCTCTTCTTTAAGAAGGACTATTAGCAAGTTGTCCAAATGAGGATGTTTAAGATACATTAGCAGTTAGTTAAGCCTTCTCTACTGTTATATGAAAAATAGGATAAAGACCATTTACATTAAATGGGGTGGAGTATGGTTTGCTTTAAATAAATAAAGAGTGAGTATCTGAGAACAAAATCTTTGAAGATTTTTCTGTTTGTGACTCTCCGTGTGCTTGCACACATGAAGACAGCCTTAGCTCTTTTTAAAAATATACAACGTAGAGATAGTGTAATGTGTAATTATGGACAATGAAGTATGTTCCTAGGCTTGGTTGGTGGTATTTCCAACTGCGAAGGAGAAGCTGTTCTAAAATGGAACAGTTTTCACCGACCCTAAATATAGAGATGAACTCCTCCTCTACCACCCCCCAGACCCATTTTCCTGCCAGTTCGCACCGTCCGCAGCCAAGGCTACAGAATAGGATTCAAGCAGCCAGCTCCCTGGGCACATCTCTTTAACAACCACAACTACTATTTCTGCTCTTTTTTTTTTAAACAAAAAATGCAGATCTTTGCAAAGATGGATTAAACCTCTTAGGAATGATAGTGTTTCAAATGCTTATGGTCTTTTTACATATGGTGCACACCTCAATAATTTGTTTTGTTTTGCGGTACGCGGGCCTCTCACTGCTGTGGCCTCTCCCGTTGCGGAGCACAGGTTCCGGACGCACAGCCTCAGCGGCCATGGCTCACAGGCCCAGCCGCTCCGCGGCATGTGGGATCTTCCCGAACCGGGGCACGAACCCGTGTCCCCTGCATCGGCAGGCGGACTCTCAACCACTGCGCCACCAGGGAAGCCCCACACCTCAATAATTTGCACGATATTTTGATCCACGTGATTTTTGATTCTTCCTCAGAAAGGTAATTGGTGTATTCATCCCAGTGCACAGACCCTCACCTTCACTCTGACTGGGACCAGAGGGGATGGATGTGAGACGTCAGTATGGCTCGGGTGTGCTGGCACCCAGGGAGAGCCTGGGGGCCTTTGGGGTAGGTTTACTGAGTGCTCACAGATCTCATGGAACATAAAACTGACTGTGTCTTACACAGCTAACCTCACAAGACGATCAAGTAGACCCATATTTCACTGGAAACACTAGGGAGTGGGATTCAGTGTAATTAAGGACTATTTTGAACTCCCCCCCCACGAATTACACTTACAATAAACTTAATTAGCCCAAAATCGAACTATCAGGATTTAGAAATATCTGGACTTTCTCCTCGAACATACTTCAGAGAAACAGGCTAAATGGTAGTGGTATTAGAGCCAGTGCCGTTTGGTGTGAAGTTTGGTAGCCTCAGAAGTCTTACGTCAATGATTTTTCCTAAAAATAAATTTCAAGGATAAATCTCATAGACTTTAAACGCTGACTCTTCTGTATGATGGTTAAACGGTGCCCTTGAAGCTTTATATACAAATTAAAGGAAATGTTAGATCCAATTATGCTTTTCATACAAGTCGGGTTCATGTATTCATTATTTTTTGGAAGATTTACATGAGCTCTTCAGGTTAACATTAAGTCAAATTTCGAAGTTTGGGGGGTTTTCACATATATATCAGGAATGACATTCAGTTGTCCTATGGAATGTTGAAAGCAAGGATCTACCATACTGAGGCAGATCCAGGTTTTATGGGACCTGAAACACACAATTTTGGAGGACCCCTTAAAGGAAGAACAACAGATTGCGTACAAATGAACTATTTAGAATGAGAAAAGAAATCACAACAAATTACAAATTAAAAAAAAAAGACAGGGCTTCCCTGGTGGCACAGTGGTTGAGAGTCCGCCTGCCGATGCAGGGGACACGGGTTTGTGCCCCGGTCCAGGAAGATCCCACATGCCGCGGAGCGGCTGGGCCCATGAGCCATGGCCGCTGAGCCTGCACGTCCAGAGCCTGTGCTCCACAACGGGAGAGGCCACAACAGTGAGAGGCCTGCTACCGCAAAAAAAAAAAAAAAAAAAGACAAATACCACCATTATCATATAATATCCAGAAAAATTATGTAATATTTTAATTGCCTATGGTCTGATTTTTGAAAAACATTTTTGGCTGCATGGTCTTTGATCACTTCATACAATAATGATTTTTGTAATATTTTCTACGGAGAGCTTAGATAATTGTCTTCCCTTTATCAGGGTTGATTGGACTTTGCTTTTTATTGTTAGTTTAGAAAAATTGTAGATTTTATTAGCAATGTCATATATCTTCTAGCACAGCTGTCAAATTTGGGAAACTCAGGTTTCTTTCACAGAAGATCTCTTTCTCTAAGATTCGGAAGACTTTTCCGTAGACTGATTTCTGGCTCTGAACACTTATTTTAAGCTTTGTTTTCTCCTTCCACACCCTGTTTCTTTTTGGTGCTGGGCAACGTAGGCCACATTTACTTTGCAATCCCTGGCGCTGCACCTTTGGGTCATGACGCAGGGGGAACTGGGACCGTGTATATGGCAGGAGCGTACCTGGAAGCCATTTTTCCACCAGGACCCCTAGTAATAACTTACCTCACACGGAAGCACATGAATGGATCCTCCTAAATCCCAGCTAAATGTACTCCCAACTCAGTTTCTGCTTATCTGGATCCCAACATGCCCATAGATGTTACCACACCACCTGTCAGGGTGTTTGTGTTTGACAGGGTGTGTGAAGGAGGAAAAATTGGAGTAGAAGGAAGCAATCTCAGTGGTAGTGGTAACAGATTGCGCTTTTGCAGAACTGACAAAAACCTAAGTCTGTTATGAACACATTGCTAGGGCTCCTCCCAAGTCCTTGGAAGAGGCCTATGTGAGTGAGAGCCCTAAAGCTTAAGCTTCCTTATCGTCACAGTAAATTTGCCTTTGCTAATATGTATTGATGATTCATCAGATCCATCACCGAGAGTGCTCCCCAGAGGAAGAGGATGGCACGTTGCCTCACCAGCAACACCAACCCCCAGGGTCACATTCAGTCCTCATAATTTAAGCGTGTGATTGAAAATCTCCTAGTATTTAATTGATGCTGTCTTACTCCTCCCATTAGCACCACCCCACTAAAAAAGTACCAAGAAAGAAAGCCTTTTTTTTAAGTGAGGCGATATATATATATATATATTTTTTTTTTTTTTAAAGTGAGGATAAGATGGAGTTAACACCCATCATTCCCTTGGGTTATCTCAGATGATCCATTACCAGAAACAGCACTATAGATTTTTCCTTCCATATTAGCTTTGCTGGTGATTTTTATTTTATTCTCAACATGGGGTATGCATATCTGTCAGTTGGACTGCTGTTAGGAGTCTCGTCTGCTAATTGATTTCTCACAGTAATGGCATTGTCAGGCTAAGTGAGTGTCAGATTCATTTTGTGCAGAAATAGTCTGTCAAGTATACCCCACCTGTTTTCATTCCACTGCAGGAATTAAGATCTTGGTGGGTGAATGTATACATGTGTTTGTGTCCGTTGGGACTGGCTAATCGGCCCCTTTCCATTGCATGAATTAGTGGTAGAATACAGAAAGGTTTGATTTCTTAGTGATTGGAAATTGACAAAATTTCAAGAATTGTGGAGGAATTAGCACTGTTTTTATAAGTAGTATTCATGTAACGTCATAATTTGATAGCAAAGAACAATACCTTAAAAATAGTTTATTCTCGGGCTTCCCTGGTGGCGCAGTGGTTGAGAGTCCCCCTGCCGATGCAGGGGACACAGGTTCGTGCCCTGGTCCGGGAGGATCCCACATGCCGCGGAGCGGCTGGGCCCATGAGCTATGGCCGCTGAGCCTGCGCATCCGGACCCTGTGGTCCGCAACGGGAGAGGCCACAACAGTAAGAGGCCCGTGTACCACAAAAAAAAAAAAAAAAGTTTATTCTCCTATTAATTCACTAGGTATCTTTGAAGGCTGATTTTTAAGAGTCCTGGGTAATTGAGTAGAATGTTAACTGCCACTCAGATTTCCAAAGAAAATGTGATCATAAAATACCAGAGAGCAAGAAAAGCTTTGAATGCAATAGTATCCTACCATTTCCATTTAAACACCTGGGATGAAAAGTAACCTATACTTTGTAGATATCTGCAATATTATGTCAATTACTGTGTACCCATGAGCATAGTTGATTTTCCACTTAAATCAAGAACTGTTAAACCGAGAGGACTTATTTTTGTATTTTTACAAGTTCAAATTAATTTTAACAACTTCCCGTTTTAATTTTTTTTTGCTATTTTAATGTGCATTGCGTATTGTAACGGCTCCGAGAGATTGGCTTTGCGTTGTGTTTAGATGGAGGTTGAGGGATTTAGAAGCATTCAGAAATCAACACTGACGATAAAGGTGATTAATTTAGGAACTCAAGGCAGACAGGGCCCATATGATGCTTCCCAGACAGTCTAAGTATTCCACCGGGGGAAACTACTGATTTATTACTGGTTCAAGTCGGCTTTGATGTGATGGAGTGCTTGTTCTGTTTTACGTATTCTAATTGATAATTGCTGTATTATTTCTTTGAATCCTCACAACTCTTTGAATTAGGATTTATTATCTCCATTTTCCAGATGAGGAAATAGGCTTAAGGAGTTGCAGTAATTCACTCAAAATCCCACAGCTATTAAGTAGCAGGGCTGGAATTGAATCCAGATCTATCTGGCTCCAATGTGTAATCCATTACTGGTACACTACATCACCTCTTCTGTAGGATTTACTAAACTGGAGTTGTGAGGCTAGAATCAGGTTTGGGTCAGATGTGGGTCACTTTTGAGGAGCTGTACATTTTGATCAGGAACTGGTCTTCAGTAAAGATAAGAATAATTTGAGTAGTGAATGACTGTTGGACAGAGCACAGTGGGAGAATCGGTAGATTCTGTGTGTGCTAAGGCAAGCACAGGATTGGACCAGACAGCGAAGCTGTAGTGGAGAGGAGCAGACAGGTATCACTGGCTAGGCTGGCTGGACTCAGACAACAAGAAGGCAAGAGTGCTAACTAGAAGTGGGAGGCATTGTATTTGAACCAGAGCTTCTTTCTGCCCTACTTTATACAGCCTGTTTGCTTTGGGTCCACAGACCCTACACAGCTGGTGTCAGAGGTATGCAGGTGAGGTTCAGGGCAGAGATGCTGGGGGTTGCCTTATAAAGAGAAAAGCAAGTGATAGTACGTCCTTCAGTTTTTTTCTCCTGGAAGAAAATTCTCTTGGTCCATCATTCTGTCCCAACGTTTGGACCAGTTAGGGGGTCTCTGTTGCTGAACAGCTCTGTGTCTGATGGGAGGTGAGGCACAGAGACAAGGGCAGGCATTTCCTCTATCTGGGAGGGTGAGAAGGCTCAGATCAGGAAGCTTCAGATACAGCATAAAGACAGTGTGCTCAGGGGCATGAATATATCAGACCTGGGCTATTTCTATCAGTGGCAGGCCATGCCTGGCCAGGTCCCTGCTGTCTTTGACAAATGATGGCACTGATGACATGGAGGAAGAGGTGCAAGTTAATGCACCATTTAGATTTGTGAACTTCCTTCAGGTCTTCTTCCAGTTTCTGCCTGAACCTGGTTGGAAGCTAAGAGGAGTGGGTGCGGTGGGGTTTCATTTCTAAATATGTTAGCCAGGCTGTGTGTGTGTGAGGCTAATAAGACAGTCCTGGGCTTTGGACACAATTTAATATGACAAGTTGACCACTTGCTTTCTTCTCTTCTCACCTTCTCCACCCAAACTACTACCAAACACTAGTAAAGTTATTAAATGATATGAATCCCCAAGGCTAAGGAATATTTTCTCCCATTCTGAGGGTTATCTTTTCATCCTGTTTATGGCTTCCTTGGCTGTGCAAAAGCTAAAGAAAATGGGATGGGGGCATCAGTGGATAGTAGACATTAATAAAGTTTAGCAAGATCAGAGGCAGAAAGAGGAGTGGTCACCAACTTAGCAAAACTGAGGAAGCTACCACCTCCCATCTTACAAAGGGGTAGACTGACCAGAAGCAAGTCGATTCATCTTACAGAACCTAAGGGTCTTCGAAGTAGTAGAAACTACAGATGGTTGCAGAGTGATAGGTCTGAAAACTGCCAAAGTACTGTTGTTTAGAAGGTTCATAAGGTTGAACTAAAAGGACCAATGCAAAAAAAAAAAAAGTGCACGGCATTAATATGTGTCCTGGTAGCTGTTAGAAAAATCCAGTTGATATGAAAAATTTGAACAAAATGACTGTTAAATTTATCCTGATTGACATAGAATATTAAAATGTACAACTAAAGAATATGTATTCTTTATTATATTCCTCATATATAGTGTTATATACAAATGAACGTGGAACATTTACCAAAATGAGAACAGATTTCTTATTACATTGAAGCCATTGAAATCCACAGGCCCAAAATGCCTGTCAGAACAAGACAACAGGCCCAAAGTGGAGTCACTTATGCTACTCCCCATGTTACCAAACTGAGAGTTGACTTAATTACACTTTTGGCCTTTCCCAGAACTGGAATTTTGGACCAATCAGTCAGGAGCTGCCTGATCAGCCCTACTGAGGTAGTCTGCCTGGCAGACCCTGTCATCCCCTAAAGGAAAATGACCTTGCCACAGCCAGTCCCCTTTCTGCTAGTATAAGTTCCTTGTCCCACTCCCTTCTGCCTATAAAAACCTTACATTTGGTACAGCTCCTCAGAGCTCCTTTTTATCTGCTAGATGGGATGATGCCTAATTCACGAATCATTGAATAAGGCCAAGAATATCTTTAAAATTTACTCATTTGAATTTTGTTATTTAATAGTATATTCTCCAATAGCAGTAGAATTATGCTAAAAATTCAAAGAAATTTATAACTAGAAAACACCCAAATAATTTTGACATTAGACAGTAATGTTTCAGCTTTTGGAATAAGATCACCAAATGCAATGTCCTCCAGCCAAAGTAAACCAGGAATACACTTGTAGTTGAATAAGTCGAATTTATTACCCACTGTGGCGAGAGAGAATGTACCTCCCGGGGAACCATAGGATATCTCAGTTAGACGGTATTAAAAAAGATTTATGGCAGAATTTAGGGTTGTATTACATGATTTTATGGGACGTTTAAGGAAGTATGTGCTTGCTCTGGATCCAGACGCTGTCAGAAAATGGAGCTAATTCTATTATTGGATATCTTAATAAATCTTACCTAAGAGGCAAGACTAGACTGAGACTAAAGCTATAATTGGTAAAGAAGCAACACTTTCATCTTTGCCAGGACAGGGGACTCTTTGGTACTTGGCGGCTTGGACAATATTCATGTCCTGTCTCTTTCCAGACTTGATTACAGAGTAGGATGTTTTGATCTACCATGGGCACTGGGTGTTCTTGTCCACTATTAATGTTCCGAGGAATTGTTTATGTTTATCAGGAGAACAGTAAGGCCTGTATGTGAGGACTAAGCCAGCTTGTAGCAACACCAGTCTAGCTGATAGGACTTGACAAGCACCCAGATGTTAGGAGCTGCGTCTTTCTTTCTTGGGGAATTGAAATAAAGCTGTACTTCAGTTTGGGGAAAGTGATATATTTACTATTACTGAGCTTTCCAATCCATGATCAAAGGTGTATCAGTCGAATTATTTAGCTTTCCTTAATTTTTCTCAGGGTTTGTTTTCTCTTTGTGTTTTTCCATAGAGAAGTTTTGTTCATATTTTGTTAGATGTCCTCCTAGATATTTGATTTTGTTTGATTCTATTGTAAATGGTTTCATTTAAAATTTTTATTAAATTTTTATTGACATGTTTGTTGCTATATGTAGAAATAAAATTGAATTTTAAAAGCAGGAAAAGGCTCATAAGGAAGAGGTAGGTTTGGGATCCTTGGCCCCGTTCTACATAACATGGTCATGTGATACTCTTCTCACCAGCCTCCCATCTCTCTTTCATAGAACTGAGGTTCTTCTTTTGAGAAGTTAACTGGGAAGCTCTGTACTCAGGGGTATCATGTATACAGCAGAGGGCAAAGATAAATCACAGGGTTGAAAACAAGGAGATTCAGTACATCTATACAGTAGGTACTCCTGAGGCAGGAGAGCAGAAAACTGGTGTCTTGAGAAACAGAATGACTCCTGGATGGAAAGATTTCCAGATCCTTACATTTGAGAGTCTCTCTACAAAGAAGAAAAAAAGTCTTCTCTCTGATTCCTCTTCAGTGAAGCCTCTAGGCAACATGCCCAGCCCCTGTATTCCAAGCTTCTACTTGTAAATATGAACATGCAAGCAAAGATCACAAGCATTAGAGGCAACGTGGAAGAAGCACTGATATGAACAAATTGAAAGAAAAAAAAAAGTATAGAAAATAGAAACAAGAAAATATCAAAATAACTGTATCTAATATTCTTAAAGAGATTTGGGATGGTACTTTATTTATGAATTAAGAACAGTATACTATGATAAAGGAACAATTAAGAAATACACAGAGGTTTTGTAAATAAAAACTTACTTAGCCAAAATAAATTCAAAGGACAATTTGGAAAATAACTCCCCTAGAAAGTAAATAAAAAGCAAACATGGCAAAAAGGAGTTGAGAGGTAAGAAAAGTAGATCAATTTGTGAGGTTCACATCCAGTATGAGTTCTAGGGAGATCACCAAAAAAGGATAGGAAGGAATAAAAAAAAAACAACCCCAAAATAAATGAAAGACATGTGTTTTTGGACAAATCAAAATTCAGAAAGACATGTATTTCTGAAAGGTACATTGAATGCTTTAGTACATGGGGTAAAACCTAGACCAAAGAAAACCATTGTAGGATTCTACCACGAGAAACAGGAAAGAATTGGAGTCAGACTTTACAATAACAACGCTAGCTGGATTCTAGAAAACAAAGGAACAATGCCTTTGAAATTGAGGGGGAGTTACCTTCAACTTAATATTTCATACTCAAATGATCAAACATCTGTGAAGTAAAATAATGATATTTTCAGGGATAAAAGTGTTTTTAAAATGTACCTTCCATCTAATCTTTCTTGGAAAGTTACTGAAAGGTGTACTCCAAGAAAATGAATAAATAAACCAAGAAAGAGGAGGACATGCGTTCCAGAAAAAAGACAGTGCAACACAAAAGAAAGGAGAAGGGAAGTCTCAGGAGGACAGCTGTGTACAGCAGAGCTGGGTGTGAGAGGTAGGATGACTGGGAGGTAACTGCAAGAGAGGACGCCAGAGAAAAAAGAGTTGATAGGATATCTGATGTTTGTTCATTGTGGGGAAAAAATCTTTTGTCAGGCATATGACAGAATATCTGATGGCAAGTATTAAAGATGAATGAATTAAAAACTGTGCAAATGAGAAAACTCCATTTTTTTTTTTATCTCTAAGGTCATTTTGTCTCTAAGGAAAACACAAAATTGGTTAAAGTAAACATGATCATAGTAGACAATACTAAAAGGTTTAATTTAACTCTTTACTTAGACTTATCAACCAACTTAGTTAAGTCTAAAATAGCTGTCCTGTACCTCTGTAAATTACCCCCAACCCTTGTAGATAACTTGGGAAGGATGTGCTGTTTTCTTTCTCGTTGTCCCCCTCTCTCCTAGTTATGATTATTTGGTGTATTGTTTGATATATCTCATGTTTGTGTTATACTGTTTTTCTAAACTTGTGTACTAGGCAGAGTTTTAGGGAAAAACAGAGCCAAAGAGCTGTCCCCTCCCCCCACACACACAGAAAGAGAGAAATAGATATAAATATGTCCCCCCCAACACAGACATATATAAATATATAAATATGCCCCCCCCACAGACATATAAATATGTCCCCCCCCCCACACACACACACAGAAAGAGAGAAATAGAGATTTATTTTAAGGGACAGTCAGGGAGGGGTGGCATGTCTGAAGTTTGTAGGGCTGGCCAGCAGGCCAGAAATGTAGTTAAAGGTTGATGTTGCTATTTTGAGTCCAAAATCTGTAGGGCAGGCCAGCAGAGTTTCTATGTTGTAGTCTTGAGGCAGACTTGCTTTTTTTTTTAGGGAAACCACACTCTTTGTTCTTAGGGCCTTCAACTGATTGGATCCACATTATGGAGGATAATCTGGTCTCCTGATTGTAAATATTAATCACATTCACAAATACCTTCATAGAAACATCTAGACTAGTGTTTGACCGAACAGCTGGGTGCCAGAGCCTAGCCAAGTTGACATATGAAGTTAACCATCGAAATCTGTTCAGCATAACCTGTATCTCAGTCTGTTTGGGCTACCATAACAAAATGCCGTAGGCTGGGTGGCTTAAACACCTGGAATCTATTTCTCCCATTTGTGGCGACTGGAATCCCTGATCAGGGTATCAGCAGGGTCCGGTGTCTGGTGAGGGCTCTCTCCCTGGGTGGCAGACGGTGCCTTCAGTGACTATCTGATTCTTTCACAGTGGCTCAGCAGCTTAAACAAGGAAGCTGGATCCTGGTGCCAAGTTGGCAGTTCTTTGATTAACTTTCCCCTGTCTTCCCCAAAGGGGAATTTCTACTTGTGCCTTTGATGTCTGCATTCTATAATAATTAGGAAGTAGGAAAAGAGGTAAATTTTAAATATCTTGTATGGCCCCTCATGTTCAGGGCATGATGCACCCGTTGAAAGCAGACGGTTGGTTGTTTTTCTCCTGAAAACTCTGGGAACAGAAAACCCAAAATGTCCCTCATTTTCTTCCTTGTTAAGAGGTTCTTTCTTATGTCCATCTAGAATCTTTCCTGCTTTCAATTAAGCCCGTTTCTTTCCTGATTCTGCATTAACACAGAATCATAGCACCATCGACTTTCAGAGCTGAGAAGAATTCTTTAGAGATTATGTAACCAATCTCTCCATTTGACACTGGAGACATGGAAGCATAAGAAAATTCACCTGACTTTAAAGTCATAGGGCAGTACTCAAAGTTTGATTTGCTCCCTATATTACATTTTAGCATTCTCTGGAAGAAATCCCTGACAGAGTTCATATGTTCAGTGGTTCTCTCATTTATTCTCTCAGATAAAAATTTTTAGCCCTTTCTATGTACAAGACACTCTGCTCAGCATAGGGAATGCAAACATGAGTAAGATAAGGCTCTAGACTGTGGGCTCAGAGTCTCCTAAGGCAGCGGTTCCCAACCTTTTCGGCACCAGAAAGGTTTCGTGGAAGACAGTTTTTCCAAGGATTGGGCGGGGCCGGGGGGGGGGATGGTTTCGAGATGATTCGAGCGCATTACATTTATTGTGCACTTTATTATTATTACATTGTAATATATAATGAAATAATTATACAACTCACCATAATGCAGCATCGGTGGGAGACCTGAGCTTGTTTTCCTGCAACCAGATGCGGGTGATGGGAGACAGTGACCCCCGAAGTGTGTTGCTTATGTCCAGTCTACTCCGTGAGATGCAGCTTAATTGTCAGTTGCCGCTCACGGATAGGGTTTTGGTATGAGTCTGCAAGCAATTGATTTATTACGGTCTCTGTGCAGTCAAACCTCTCTGCTAATGATAATCAGTATTTGCAGCCGCTCCCCAGCGCTAGCATCACCGCCTCAGCTGCACCTCAGACCATCAGGCATTAGATTCTCATAAGGAGAGCACAACTAGATCCCTGGCATGCGCAGTTCACAGTAGGGCTCACGCTCCTATGAGCATCTAATGCCGCCGCTGACCTGACAGGAGGCGGAGCTCAGGCGGTAATGCGAGTGATGGGGGGCGGCTATAAATACAGAAGAAGCTTCACTCACTCACCCACTCCTCACCTCCTGCTGTGCGACCCAGTTCTTAACAGGCCACAGACCGGTACCAGTCCGTGGCCCGGGGGTTGGGGACCCCTGTCTTAAGGAGCTGCCGTTTAGTGTTTTCTTCTTAGGAAACACCATAATGTAGTGAGAGCGGCACTTACCTCTGCTGGGTTTCTAAGAGGGGGTGACTCTTGCTCTGAGTTTAGGAAGGATGAGTAGGAGTATCTCCGACAAAGATATTAGGAAAGGACATACCTGACAGAGTAACGTGCAAGGAGAGTAACTCAGGAGAGGTCACGGGTTCCAACAGCTTGGCCTGGCTGGGGTTAGGGAAGCGTGTGAAGGCATGGGAGGTGCAGCTGGGGAAGTAGGCAGGACCCATATCTTCAAGGACACTTTGGAAGGATCATAGATGGGGAATAATATGTAATCATATTTGCTTTTTGGAAGGATCAAGGTGACAGTAGCATGGAGACTCTAGGTCTCTAGGAGAGCAGCAGCTCAGGGGTGGGCGTGATTTGGGGAAAGCAACAGTCCAGGAAGGTTAGTAAGGACTCTGGAGCTGCACGGTTGGATCAACTGAGGATATAGGAGGAGAAAGTGAGGTGGGGGTAGATGATTACAATTTCAGTCTTGAACTTGCTGAGTGTGGGGAACTTAAACACCTGAGTGAGATGTCCAGTGGGCAACTGTTTTTTTTTTTTTATTTGTTTGTTTTGTCAGGAGCTCAGGACATCAGTCCTGGCTAGGGGAATGGGTAGGCAATGGTCAGTGTAGATGTGTCATTAGAACCTGTGTGTCTGTAGTGCCTTTCCCCCATGCCAGAGTTTCTAGATTCTCTGTAATGGCTTGAGTATTTACTCTCTTCTCTTCCCCCCTTTTGGGAAGAAAATCAAGAAAATGATTTCCTCATAAACTCTTTTTTTGAGTCTGAGCAGGACTGGGTTCATGAATGAAATGGTCTCATTTTTATCCAGTCACAGCCTTCAATCATGTTATGTTGAATGGCTCTTTGCTGTCTTTTAATGATAATATGAGGTTTCTGGTCACTTCTAGGTACAGAAGACATCTAGTGCAGTCTGGTCCAACTGAGTAATTAGGCTTACCTTTTCCTCCTGTCCTTCTAAGCAGTGCCCAGCATTCAGTCGGAGGGGCTTGGCATGGGAGGGGCAGTGTCTACTTTTTTATTCTCACCTCTTCCAGGCTCCTTTTTCCTCTAGTGTATGTGTTAGGACAAGCAGGAGGCTTAGGGGAAAAGGGGCGAGATCATTTTTGTCTTAACTGATACAACTGCTGACATCACTGATGAGGGTCAATGTCCTTGGGGGTAAAATTGTAAATAGAGCAAAATGCATGTATCTTGAGTGTCCAGGTTAATGAATTTTGACAGATGTTGTGTCCATGTAACCAATACTTCATGAAGATGTAGGACATTTCCATCATCCCAGAAAGTAACCTTGTATCCCTTTACAGTCAACCCCTAAACCACTTCGGCAACTACTGTTCTTATTTACATCACCATGGATTAGTTTTGCCTTTTCTTAGCTTCAAATAAATAGAATCATATGGTATTGCTTCTTGTGTCTGGATTCTTTCACGTAGTGTTTTTGAGATTAAGCCGTGTTACGTGTATCACAAGTTAATCTTCTAAAATGTGTGTTCAGTTGTATGAATATGGCACAATTTGTTTATACATGATGGTGTTGGTGGGCATTTGGGTTGCTTCTAGTTTGGGAATATTTTATTTATTTTTTTTTTAAATTAGTTAATTTAGGTATTTATTTTTGGCTGCATTGGGTCTTTGTTGCTGCGTGCAGGCTTTCTCTAGTTGTGGTGAGTAGGGGCTACTCTTCGTTGTGGTGCACGGGCTTCTCATTACAGTGGCTTCTCTTGTTCTGGAGCACGGGCTCTAGGCGTGAAGGCTTCGGTAGCTGTGGCACAAGGGCTCAGTAGTTGTGGCTCACGAGCTCTAGAGCGCAGGCTCAGTAGTTGTGGCACACGGGTTTAGTTGCTCCACGGTATGTGGGATCTTCCTGGACCAGGGCTCGAACCCCTGTCCCCTGCATTGGCAGGCGGGTTCTTAACCACTGCCCCACCAGGGAAGTCCCGGGATTATTTTAAATAAAGCTATATATGAGTGTGTGTTGTGTGTGTATAGATATATTTTCATTTGTTCTGGGTAATACCTAGGAGTGGAATTACAGGTCATAGGATAGGTGTATGTTGAATTTTTTTTTTTTTTTAATAAATACTGCCAGATAATATCTGAAAGTGGTTGTATGATTTTACACTCACATCGTCAAGTGTATGAGAGTTCCAGTTGCTCCACATACTCAAACAGTATTTTCAGGCTTTTTAATTTCAGCCGTTCTGGTGAGTATATAATGGTACCTTGTGGTTTTCATTTGTGTTCTAATGAATAATGATGGTGAGCACTTTCTGTTGTGTGTGTTGGCTATTTGTATTTCTTTTTAATGAAGTGTGTTCATATATTTTGGGTTTTTTAAGTTGGATTGTTCATCTTTTTATTGAGTTGTTGGAGTTCTTTATATATTTTGCAATCAAGTCGTTTGTCAAATATACATATTTGATACATATATAGTGGATAGTTGTTTTTCAATCTTTCGCTTGTCATTTTCTAGATGAACAGAGTTCTTAACTTTGAAGTTCAGTGTACCAATTAAAATTTGGGGTTTGTACTTGCTGTATCCTTTTGAAGAAAACTTTGCCTACTCCAGTATTGTAAATGTTGACCTCTATGTTATCTTCCTTTTAACTAGAACTTTTATCATTTTAGGTTTTACCTTTTTAGATCTAATATCCATTTAAAGTCATAATTTTTTTTTTTTTTTTTTTTTTTGGTCATGTAAGGAATTTAAGATCCTTCCTACCCCATATAAATATCCTGGTTCCAGCACAATTTGTTGAAAAGAGTATTCTTTCTTCATTGAACACCTTACACTGGCACCTTTGTTAAAGATCTGTTGACCATATATGTGTAGATGTTTTGTGGATCTATTCTGTTATATTTGTCTATTCTTATATTAATACAACACTGTCTTGATAACTGTAGCTTTCGAAAGTCCTGGAAGCAGATAGCCTAAGTCCTTGTTGTTAAGATTATTTCCATCATTTGAGATCAAATATATCTCAGAACAACTTTTTAGTTTCTACAAAAGAAAATGCCAGATGGGATTTCGATTTGGGTTGTGTTGAATCTATATATCTTAATAATACAGAGTCTTTCAATTTATCCCCCATTTATTTAGGCTTTCATTTCTCTTAGCAGTTTTTTTCTTTTTTTTTGTAATTTTCAGAATAGCGGCCTTGCATATCTTTTTAAAAATGTATTCCTAAAGGTTTTATTTTTTATTGAATTGTTAAAGGTATTAAAATATTTTCTATTTTTTCTGCTTGTATGTAGAAATACAGTTGATATTTGTATATTAACCTTGTATCCTGTGACAGTATTAGGTTCTCTTTTTTATAGTAGTATTTAGTAAAATATTTAAGATTTTCTGTATAAAGAAAGAATCATGTTGTCTACAAATGAAGACATTTTTATCTCACTTTCCAATCTATATTATTTATTTTTATTGCCTTAATATCCATGCTAGAAACTCAAATAATTGAATAGAAGTGATGAGAGAGTCCTTTTTGATCTTAGAGGGAAAGCCTTTGATGTTTCACAATGTTAACTGTCAGGTTTTGGGGGTTTTTTTTGGTTTTTTAAAAATGTGATTGAGTTTTTCTTCTATGTGCACCATTCTGAGTTAATTTTTATGAAGTGTGTAAGGTCTAGACTCACTTTCCTTTTTTGTATTTGCATGTCCAGTTGTTCCCACACCCCTGTCACTTTTTTGTAGATGTCTTTATAATGATGTGCCCTTCTATTCCAGTTTCCTGAGTTTTCATCAAATATGGGTGTTTTGTCAAATAAGTTTTGTGTGTCTCTTGTTACGATATGGTTTTTCTTTATTCTGTTAGAGTGAATTACATTGATTTTTTGACTGTTAAACCAAATTGGTGTTTGGAACAAACCCTACTTGGTCATGAAATTTTTTTTTTTTTTTTTGTATTTTGCTGTTTTTAGATTTTTTAAGATTATTTTTTCAGTCTATCTTTATGAAGAATTTTGATATGTAATTAAAAATCATTTTTTGGTATCAGAGTTATGCTAGTTTTTATTGAATAAATATTGGTAATTTGCATTTTTCATGGAATGTGTCTATTTCATCTAAGTTTTTAAAGATTCTGTTATGTGGCTGCTGTATCTGTAGGATCTATAGCGATGTAACATCTTTCCTTTATGATATTTGCAATTTATATTTTTCTTTTTTTTAAATCAGCATTGTTAGGGGTTTATCAATTGTACTAATCTTTTAAATGAGTTACCTTTAGCTTTGTTAATTTTTTACTAGTGTTTGTGTTGTCTACTTCGTTAGTTTTTGTCTTTATCATTTCCTTCTAATTATTTTGGGCCTAATATTTTTTTCACTTTCCCTAGCTCCTTAAAAAAGAAACTTAGATAATTGGTCTTAAGCCTTTTTATCTTTTTTAAGTATTTAAAACTCTGCATTTTCCTCTAAGCACTGCTTTATCTGCATCCCATACATTCTGATATATTGTGTTTTTGTTGCTCATCAATTTCAAATTCCCTGGTGATTTTTTTTTTTTTTTAGATAAAAAAGTTATTTACAAGTGTTTAACTTTTAAATACTTGGGTATTTATAGGTAAGATTCTTACTGATTTATTCCATTGTTTTTGTATATCATACTCTTTAATATTTCAGCATTTGAAATTTATTACGACTTACATTGCTTTTTCTTGAGTAACCCATTTGTAATTGAAAAGAATGTGAATTCTGACATTTCTGGATATAGCTGTTTCTAAATGTTCATTAGTTGATAGTGTTCAGATCTCCTAAATCCTTACTAATTTTTGGTTTACTGTTCTATTACTGAGAGAGGTATTTTTGAATGTTCAACTATGATTATGGGTTTGTCTTTCTTCCTTTAGTTCTATTAGCTTTTTCTTGCTTCATTTTGAAGTGCTGTTATTATGCATGTAAGTATTTATAACTGTTATATCTTCCTGAAAGGTCAACCTTTTAATCATTATGAATTATCCTTTATCTGCAGTATTACTGCTTGTCTTAAAGTCTCTATTTTTGTTGTTAATATAGTCACACCAGTTTTCTTATGCATATCATTTGCATGGTATATATTTTTTTGTTCTCATACCTTTTAGGCAGCATATAGTTGGACTTTGCCTTTTCATCCAGTCTGGTAGTCTCTGCTTTTCAGTTATAGAGTATTTAGTCCTCTTCCATTTAATGTACTTTTTTTGATCTGGTTGAGTTGAGGTCTAACTTTTTGCAATTTGTTTTCTATTTGTCCCATCTTTTCATCTTGTTTTCCTTCCCCCTCCCTTTTTTTTCCCTTTGCTTCATTTTTATTTCGTATAGTATTTAGATTAATTTACTGTTAGATTGATAAAATTTTAGCTATAATCCTTTATATTTTTAAATCATTGCTGTGAGAATTACACTATGCATATTGAATTCATCAGTATTCTCAGAATTTATACTGTACATTGTACAGTGTAAGAATTATAATTATATAATTACATTTACTCTCTTTGTCCTTATGTGTTGTATCATATATTTTACTCTGTATGCTTTATAAAACATACAAGGAAATGATATTACTTTGCCTTTAAATAATTTTTTTCCTTAACTTTGTTAAAATAAAACTTAATATCTTTTAAATTTACCCACCTAACTTACCATTTGTAGTGCTCTTCTTCTATTCCTGTACTGTGAGTATTGAGCTAGTTATGTTTTTCCTTCAGCCTGCAGAACTATCTTTTTGTAGTGCTGGTCTGCTGGAAGTGAATCTTCTTAGGTTTTGTCTCTCTGCAGATGTATTTTGTTTTCACCCTCAATTTTGAAGGATATATTCACTAGGTATAGAATTATGACTTGACAGGTTTCCCCCACCACCCAGCAGTATAAATAGTTTATTGTTGGCTGGTGGTCTTTGTTTCTGATGAGAAGTCAACTGTAATTTGAATCATTGTTCCTCTGTAGGTAGTATCTTTGTTTTTCTTTGACTGCTTTTGCAGTTTTCTCTGTATCTTGGGTTTTAGCAGTTTGACATGTGGCTAGTTGTGATTTTTCTTTGTATTTATCTGTTCGTGGTTCACTGAGCTTCTTGGATATGTAGGTAGATGTTTTAAATCAAATTGGGAAATATTCAGCCATTATTTTTTTAAATATTTTTCTGTCCTATTCTCTCTTTTCTCTTCCAACAATTGCATATGTTAGACCATTGGTATCATTAAGACTGTCTTCACTGAGGTTCTTTTTATTTTTTAAAATACTTTCATCTGTGTTATTCAAATTAGATAATTTCTATTGATCTATCTTCAACCCCCATATCCTCTACTCTTTAGTCTCCAACTGACTATTAAGCCCATTTGGTTAATTTTTTATTTTAAATTTATAACTTTGTAGTACTAGAACTGGTTCTCTTTATCATTTGGTTTAGTCATGTGTCTGTATTTTCCTCTAAACCCTTGAACCTATTTATAAAAACTACTTTAAAATCTCCTCTACTCATTCCTACATCTGCATCATCTCTTGGTGTCTTTATATTGAATGCTTATTTTTCTTTATTATGCCTCACAACTTCCTACTTTTTATGACTTATAATTTTTGTATTATAAGTCATCTGGGACAATCCTTGTAGGGAGTCTGGATTATGTTTTCATCTTTGAAGGAGATTGGATTTTCTTCTGGCCTGTAGTTAAATTATCGGTGGATCCTCTTGATCCTGTCAGACTTGGTTTTATTCTGTTAGGATTGCTCAATTTTAGGTTTTGTTCTTAGTGCTAGGGCATGACTCTTCTTTAGGGAGTGGTGCTTTTCCAAAGTGTAGCCATTCTGCGGTCTTAACTGAAGGCTAAGTTGTGTTGTGAGGCCTGATTTTAAGAAATGGGACATTGTAGCGCCCAGCACACAACGTTCTGTGCATGTAAGTGTGAACAGCTTTAGGGAGTGTGACCTTTTCTTCCCAATTTGTCGCAGGGCTTTAGGCCTCTTAAGTTCCTTCCCTGTTATCTGTGGGTTTTCCTCTTCCCCGGAGAGCTGCCATGAAGCATGGAAGAGGCTCTCTGGGGAAGCTTTGGGACCTATCTCCCTCCTTTACAGAGCCTGGTAACAGCCTCACCTCCGAATACAATGCTTTGGGGCTGATTGGCAGTTCACTCCCCAGTGCTGAGAGGTAGTACTAACGCCATGGTCATTATTCATCACAGAGGGATGGAGTGGACTGAGGGAGACTGAGGTCTTTATATTAGTGTGATGAATAGTTTTATATCTGGTTACAATCCCAGCATTTTTATTTGAAGCAAGCTCCATGTTACTCACCAGGCTTTATCTTTACTCACTACCTCTCCATATTTAAAATTTCCTTGTGTTCTTTTTTTCCCCTTTTACATCAAAAGAATCAGATGTTTATAGATTTCCCAAAGCAGGAAACCAGGAATGAATTACAATGAAAATCGCTGCCAGTTTTTAAGCTCTTCTTATAAACACAATCCAGTTTAGTGTTTTTGACTGACACTTTTCAATAATGAAGTTATCATGAAATAAGTTAGAATTAGTTATGTTTGTCTGCATATTTTAGCCTCAAAGCGTGTTTTAATTAGGCACTTTTGATGTATTACACATAATTATGTTTACCTTTAATTTGACATGAAAATGATATTTCTAGAACTAAGTTTAGTGGGGTTTTTTTTGTTTTTTGGGTTTTTTTTTTTTGTAGTACGCGGGCCTTTCACTGTTTGTGGTCTCTTCTGTTGCGGAGCACAGGCTCCGGATGCGCAGGCTCAGCGGCCATGGCTCACGGGCCCAGCCGCTCCGCGGCATGTGGGATCCTCCCAGACCGGGGCACGAACCCGTGTCCCCTGCATCGGCAGGCGGACTCTCAACCACTGCGCCACCAGGGAAGCCCTAGTGGTGTATTTTAGAACACATCACTAGAGAAATACATTTCATCTCCTGGGCCCCTGTTTCTGCTTCTCCCTACCATCAATGAATTCAAATCAATATTTTTTTAAAAAATCAGATTTGGTTTTGACGAAGTTGTAGATCCTAAGACCAGAGCACCACAATTAACACTATTTTCCTAATCGATGAATCTTGCGAATTTGTAATTCATTGTCTTCATTAATAGTTCAGATGGCTTGGGGAAGTGGGCATGGCATTTGCTCTCTGTAGTAGAAAAGTGATAATTATTTCTAAAGGTCGGTGAGCAGAGAACCTTGTGCCCATATACAGTGACCCTTTAGTTGCTGAGGGATTCACTGACATGGCAATAAGTGGCTCAACAGGGTAAGCAGAGGTGGCATAAAAGTAGTCCTGGGAGGGGATTGGGGCCTGGGAGGCAGACCAAGGTTACAGTAGAGGCAGAGCTGCTTAAGCTGCAATTAGCATGTCCAATGAAAGTACATAGATTCGTAAGTCAGCAAGCACCAGGACCCGTGATTTCTGATTAGTGACTGAGTTCAGTTTCACATTATCACTCCTTTGTCTCTCTTTTTGCATGGATTTTTTTCATGTATTTATTCATTCTACCTATATGTATCACTGTTTACTGTTCAGTGTGACAGACACTGGGGTTATAGGCATGACAATAAATTGTCATGTAAATAGACCAGGCAGCATAGTATAGATATTCTGATATAGTTGTGTGAGCCCTGGGAGATGCAATTAACTTAGACTGAAACGGAAGGGAGCTCATGGAAGGCATCTGAGCCAAGTCTGGAAAAATAAACAGGATTTAGCTGGGCAAAGAGGGGGTGGCGTGGGTGGTAGGAAGGTATTCTAAGCAGAGGGAGCAGCCTGAGAGATTGTGGCATGCTTGGGAAGCTACTTGAGATGCTTGGAATACAGAATCCAAAACAGTTAAGGCAGAGGTGGTGACAGTAGGGGACCGTGAAAGATGGAGCTGGAGACGTAGACACACATCAGATCTTAAAGGGCCCTCTCAGTAGTCACCTCTGCCATCTTCTTTCCACAGATCAAGTTGAAGAGCTTATTCTGGCTCTAGGGTCTCAGTCAGACGCGATCCCAGAGGGGTTGGGGTAGTGATCATCCTGGTTCTGACCCAGACCTTCTTTTCCTGCTGTGATCTGGTTCTTTGCTGTGCCCTACTGTGGGCCACATCCTTCTCCAATTGCCTTCTCTTATTCTTGCATTGGTGCTGACACATCAATTATAGTGAGTTCTCAATCTCTCTGTCTGTAATCACTCAAAGATCAGTCTGAAATTGAATCCATTATCTGTCATTCTAGCTATTTTGGTTCTTAATTATTAACTATATAATCCAAGTAGATGCTGGAGTTGTAACTTTTTGCTAATACTAACGTGACATCTCTGTATTTTTCAGCGTGCTTTTTTCCTGGTTTTGCTAGAAGGGGACCCTAGGAAGATTCACCATTTGTGGTGGGGAGGGGGAGAGAATAGCTTTTTGCCATTTTCCGTGCTTACGATTCAGTACACCTGACTCTTTGCCTCGCCGCTGTGGCAAATGAGAGTAAATGAATTATGTTTGTGTCTGTGGTGAAATTTTGCTCCTTAATTCTTCCAGACTTAGCTTTGGATTGAGTTAGTTAACGTAACTTATGGCGATCATTTAACTGTCCAGAAGACAAACAGAAGAAGGAAATAGTGTAGATAATTCTGAAATCACATAATTAACCTCTGGGCTATAGATCATTGACTTTTTTTTTTTTTTTTTTTTTTTTTTTTTTTTTTGCGTTATGTGGGCCTCTCACTGTCGTGGCCTCTCTCGTTGTGGAGCACAGGCTCAGGACATGCTGGCTCAGCAGCCATGGCTTATGGGCCTAGCCGCTCCACGGCATGTGGGATCTTCCCGGACCGGGGCACGAACCCGTGTCCCCTGCATCGGCAGGTGGACTCTCAACCACTGCGCCACCAGGGAAGCCCCAGATCATTGACTTTTAACTGTCTTTGTTAGTGTTTCAAATTTATATCACCAGCATATTTACCTTGAACTCAGCAAATGTCTCTTAAGAAAACTACATTTGGCATCTTCTGTATATTCATCTAGAAAATTGTTTCCAAAGTGTATCCTGTGAAATACTAGTTCTTAAGGATGTTAATTGGTACTGGTAGAAAAACTAGTTCTGTTGTCAAATAAGTATGGAAAGTCTTGGGTTAAACATGGATAATCAGTCTTCTTTACTGAAATTCTTTTGGAGCCTTTAATAAGTTAATGTGCATTGTGAATTTCCAAGGCCAAAAAAAAATGTGAAGTGTTTTCCAGATTGATTTGATCATGTAATTCTTTTTTTGGGGGGGTGGGGGAGGGAAGATTTTCAGAAGTCAAATTGTTGTGTCGGATGTATGGTGGACATTATTATCACAACCGATGATAAATTGGGAAACTCTGATCGTGGAAAACTTAAAATGTATTTCAGAGAGAAATATTGAAGAATACAAATAGAGCAGTGAGAGAATTAAGGAAATCTTGATGTCTTAATCTTTTGAGTAGAGGCTCAGTGACAACCAGATATGCACAGATGGGTCCAGCCTTGTCGTGGCTCATCTCTTCACTTATTAGTCATTGAAGTGCTGGTGGACCCTCCACTGTGAGACAGGCACTATGCTGGGCACTAAGGACACAGTAGTGAACACACAGCATTAACGAGTGAGATAAAGGTTGAAAGAACACATCAGTAGACAATAGACAATGAAAACAGCAGGTAGTAAGAGATGTGAGGTAAGGGACAGTGGCTGTGAGGGAATACGAGGATGGGGGCTGCCCTGGCTAGGGTGCTCAGAGAAGGCCTCCCTGAGTAGGTAAAGTTTAAGCTGAGACTTAACGGATGAAAAGATGCTGTCCCCTTGAAAATTTGGGAGAAGACCAGAGGGACCGGTATATACAAAAGCCTTGAAGTAGAAAAGAACATTTGAGATGTCAGAGTCCATTGTGGTTGGAGCTTTGCAGGATAATGGGTGCATAGCATGAAATGAGCTTGCAAATAATTGATAGACTGTGTCAGGCCAAGCAGACATTCAGACATAAACATGGATGAGTTCCATGTTTAACTTTTATTCAAAGAAAAATGGGAAGTAGAGTTTTAAGGAGGGGGATGACATAACCTGAATGACATTTTTGGAAAGCTCATGCTGATCCCTGAGTACAGAGAATTGGAGAAGGAGTGGAAGCTTGGAGGCCAGTGGAGGCTAGTGCTGGGCCCAGGTGAGAGATGGCAGAGTCCATCACCCTTGCACTAGGGGCATGTCTGTGGAGATGCAGAGGATTAGGCAAATTTGAGACATATTCTTTAGTAAAACCAGTGCCTCATTATCAACATTTATTTTTGCAGCAAAGGCACATTTTGAGTTGCAGCGTGATTCTAAACTTGAGAAAGGCTACGCATCTTCTTTTGTTTCCTTCTGGTCTAAACCATTCTGTTTTGGCTTTCTCAGGGACCTCTGCCATCCCCAACCCTTTTCTCAGTGCCCTGGGAAGACAAGGGTGATAGGAATAAACAGTTGGATTTAAGGTAGGATGCAGGACAAGAAATTAGTCTGGCCTGCTTTTAGTGTTGTAGGTCATTTGTACCTGTTTCAAACTGAGGCAAAAAAAT
The DNA here is from genome assembly GCF_949987515.2 of Delphinus delphis. Classification (NCBI taxonomy): domain Eukaryota; kingdom Metazoa; phylum Chordata; class Mammalia; order Artiodactyla; family Delphinidae; genus Delphinus; species Delphinus delphis. The sequence goes on along the minus strand of NC_082694.2, from coordinate 43,189,970 downwards.
GAAAAATACTCCATGTGATCTGGTTTACCAGGGGTCTACGGGGGCACACAGTTCCCTTGGACATGGCATTTATACCTGTATCCTCCAAAGGGGCCACAAAGGCATTGTGGATTTTGGTCCCTGGCGTAGTTCTTTCCCATCCCATCCCATCCCATCATGGCTAACATAGATGAGATCATCTGTAAAAAGAAGCTGAAAATGAGGTAGTGTGCATACCTATATAGGTGTAAGTTTTTCCAGATATTTTAAAAGTAAATAATCCTGTGAAGCCCAGATGGAGGAATAGAACAGCACTCAGCCTTTCATGTCATGGCACACGTAGAAAATGATAGCATTTGTACAGCATAGTGGAGTGAGTGGACCAGGCTGGAGAAGACCAGAGTCAGGGCTCAAGCCCCTTGGGCACTGGATGGCTGCTCCAGTGGGGAAGGGGATCAACGTCTGTGGCCTATTAGTGACCTATTTGCTGCCCACTAGATGTCCCAGTTGGAACGTTCTAGGCTGGAGGACTGCATGAAGAGAAAGCCAGAGGCATAGCAGAAATGGGACTTTCACAAGTCGGTTTTCCAGGTCACGGAGTTTGCTTTTCATTCTGTAGGAATGGTTACAGCCAGTGTTATCTCGTCACTGACATTCTTAGTTTGGGAGTGGCCTCTTGGAATTAGTTTATCTTCTTGTTCATCCCAGTAGATAACTCTATTCAGAACTGAGGATTCACATCTTTTTCGATCACTTGATCTATGATCATGTAGGGACTGACTGGTGGTGACAGATAAAACATTTACCTAAGTAGTGTCAGAACTTGGGGATTTATATATGAAAAGGGGATAGTGTTTCCAGAGTGCTGGGCTGGAGAGGAGAACTTCTGGAAAATCACACATTTAAGATCCTAAGTCTTCACAGACATAGAAAACAAACTTATGGTTACCAAAGAAGAAAGAGGACGGGGGAGGGATAAATTAAGAGTTTGGGATTAGCAGATACGAACTACTATGTATAAAATAGATAAACGGCAAGGTCCTACTGTATAGCACAGGGAATAATATTCAATATCTGTGATAACCTGTAATGTAAAAGAATTTGAAAAAGAATATATCTATATAACTGAATCACTTTGCTGTACCTAGAAACTAACAGAACATTGTAAATCAACTACACTTCAAGTAAAAAAAAAAAAAAGAGAGAGAGAGAGGGATCCTGAGTCTAATATAAGACTTGTTGCTTTGAAGAGAGCTTTAGCTGTGAAGAATACATGGTGCTTCCCAAGGCCAGTACCTCCCATTGCTAGGTACCCCAAATACCCCAGATGGGTTGGTGTTGTTACCAGTAATAATAATTAAGCAGTGATTTTGGTGGTCGTGAGGACTAAACACGTGATAGCAGAAACTTGAGTCATTGAATTGTATGTAATCGTATGGATCTACCTGATGAGAGTGTAGTATTCAAAACATTGTATTTATAACATCCAGATTGCTGAAGGAATATGCCAGAAAAAAAAAATACATTTTTTTCTGCCCAGATTTTTTTTAACTGACCAGTTGTATTTCTGTTTTTTTCATAAATAAGTCAAACACCTCCCTAAATGCCACCCCTTAAATATAGTCTCACAGCTTCAAAGGAAGAAGTCAGTTTGACAAGCATATTGATTGAGTTATTATTTAGTTTTCCTCACACTTGTTTTTTAAGAGCATTAGATCATTATTTCTGAACTTTATCCTAGATTTTGTTTTCTTTTGTGTCGTGAGACATAAATCAAGGTTTCCTTTGTGTTTATTAACCTGTGATCTTCCAAGATGGGTTGGCTTCTTTACAGAGGGCTAGATTTTGCATATGGGCTGTGCCGTAAGTATAACTGATTGATTGCACGCTGAGAACCTTTCTCTCCTTCTGATGCAGAAACTCAGCTTACACATGGTTAATGGAAAGGAGGTTGACCTCTTTCTGAAAGGATGCTGCTGGAGTCCACCCTAAGGGCCCTCAGAGGGTGGCATTCGGAGTGGGTGACAAGTGCCTGGCTCCAGTAAAGAGAAATGACCCCTCTCTCTGAGGACTGGGACTCTGCTGCCACTCACTCTTGGTCCAGATCATTTCTGTCTGTGTAGTGACTTCTTCCTGTGAGTTTTAGCCTCATTATCTCATGTCGGGAAACTCTTTGGGGGATAGAATGAGAAGCCTGTGCCTGGGGGAATCCCTCTCCCGCCCACACCTACTAGCTTTTGGCTTCAGGCAAAGGCCTGGTGAGAGGGGGGAGGTGCCACGCCACCAGTGTCACTGCCCAGGTGCTGTGAGCCTGAGGATTTCTGGGTCAGGGTTCTGCAGATGTAGCTGACAGGGTTTTCTCCTACTTTTCAGTTAAGTCGGTAAAGTGTTGACATCTTCCTTACATATATGATAAGGAGAAGGGAGGCAGGCAGTCCTGAAAATGAAAAAGAAGGCAGTCTTTAAAATGTGAAATCTATAGGCAGAAACTTTCCTTTCCTGTATGTGAAAATAACACCAGGAACTTTAGCACACCGGCAGCATCTCATGGGTATAGCTTTCACTGCCTCTTTTTATTCTCTTCCTTAATATTTCCCACTTAACAGAAGCTTCTTCTTTCTTTCTTTCTTTTCTTTATTTATTTTTGGCTGCATTGGGTCTTTGTTCCTGCGTGCAGACGTTCTCTAGTTGTGGCGATCAGGGGCTACTCTTGTTGCAGAACGTGGGCTCTAGGCGCGCGGACTTCAGTAGTGTGGAACGTGGGCTCAGTAGTTGTGGCGCGCAGGCTCAGTAGTTGTGGCGCACGGGCTTAGTTGCTCCGTGGCATGTGGGATCCTCCCGGACCAGGGCTCGAACCCATGTCCCCTGCATTGGCAGGAGGATTCTTAACCACTGCGCCATCAGGGAAGTCCTTAACAGAAGCTTCTAAATGTGTCTAACGGCCATGTGTGCCTCCTTGGCTACCATCACAGCACCTGTATAAAAGGTTTGTTGCAAAGAGTCATTTGTAGTTTAAAAAGGATTTTGTGCTGAACTGTGCCAGGATGTTATAAAAACTGTTTATAACATACCTACTGAGGAGTCCCTGGAATGTGGTAGTTTTCTTCTTTCCCTTTTCCATAACAGCAAATGAAAACAAGGAATGGAGATTATTTTTTTGTTATTATTGAAGTATAGTTGATTTACAATGTTTAGTTTCAGGTGTACAGCATAGTGATTCAGTTTTATATATATATAAATTTTCTCTTTCAGATTCTTTTCCCTTATAAGTTATTATAAAATATTTGAGTAGAGTTCCCTGTGCTAAACAGTAGGTCCTTGTTGGTTATCTATTTTATATATAGCAGTGTGTATCTGTTAATCCCAAACTCCTTATTTATCCCTCCCCCACCTTTCCCCCTTGGTAAAGTTTGTTTTCTATGTCTGTGGGTCTATTTTTAAAATATTTATTTATTTATTTGGGCTGCACCGGGTCTTAGTTGCGGCACGCGGGATATTCGTTGCGGCATGTGGACTTCTTAGTTGTGGCATGCGAACTCCTAGTTGTGGCATGTGTGTGGGATCTAGTTCCCTGACCAGGGACCAAACCTGCCCCCTTGCATTGGGACCATGGAGTCCTACCCACTGGGCCATCAAGGAAGTCCCTGTCTGTGGGTCTATTCTACTTTTTATATAATAAGTTCATTTATATTATTCTTTTTTTTTTAGATTCCACATATAGGCGATATCATATGATATTTTTTTTTCTCTGTCTGGCCTACTTCGCTTAGCATAAGCATCTCTAGGTCCAAGGAACAGAGACTATTAAAGCACAATTAAGCCTGTCAGAGGAGAAGGCAGCATCACCAGGCACCTGTTACTACTCTATGGAGGCATCAGGTGGTCCCTAGCCAGCGTTTTCTCCTAAAGCAAGGTGGTAGCTTCTAGAGTAGGGAAGGGAATTTTGGTGGATTTTGACATTGAGTGAACATTAAGCAGGCATAACGAGTTTATGACTTGTTTTGAAAAAGAATCATAGGAGAGAGCACCTGGATTATTTACCTTGGACATGAGGGAGGAAACAGTTTACCTTGGAAAGGAATTTTCCATTTTCCTTGGGAAGGATTGAATCATCTCTAATAATGGAAAGAGGAAAGAGTTAGCAATTTAAACAATTTACATAGCAAATTAATAGCACAATAATTATCCATTTGCTTATTTAAAATGGTCCAGAAAAGCCTACTTTTTTCATGGAAGGTTATTTCATTGCATGTACTACAATAGAAAAATAGAAAATTGCATACCAAAAAGCTGTAAAAATGAAATAAGACTTTTGAAAACATATTAATATATAAAATATTTATTACAGAGGCTCAGTAGTGTTTTCATTTAATCATTTTTATTGTGTATCAGGGGTTAGTCGCTTCATTCTGGATTCTGAAAAATGAACATGAGATGTTTTGCAAGCACTGCTTTTCCTGGAGTGCATTCTCAGTGGGATTTGCTGAGGAAATACGGATTTGTTGAGAGTCGGGGGAATGTGTCTGTGAGCACATTACGGATGCTTCCCACAGTGGCACTGAAATGATCAGGGGAAGTGAGAAGCAAGGCGGGCCATGTTGCTTCATTGAAATTGATTCTCATCAGTGTGTTAAGTGAAGTATGGATGAGTTGGGGAAACTTATTCAGGACAACAGAGAGCCAGTGCCTCTCCGCTAGCTCTGTGTTTAGAAAAACACATCCTTCTCTTAGGTTTTTTTGGACACCAGTCTTTGTACTGGTCTGTTTTCCATTGTGTGACCTTTGTGTGATGTATGTATGTTTTTCTGTTTCCAAAGCCTGCATATGTGGTTGTTCAAGTTTTAGGGCCAAGAGTTATGGCATTTGTGATGTAGCTACTTAACAAGCAAGAGTTAATCAACTGACTGATAATTTATTTCAAATGGAATCCCAGTGCAGGGCCAAGGAAAGTGGCTCCTCATTGGTAGGTTTTCTGTGTTAAACTGTGAAGTCCTCAAGGACAGGGTATGCCCTATTCACAGTCAGTTCCAATAGCGTAGACGGTGTAGTTTCTCACTAAATTCAGATGTGTGTCAGAGCTTGCTACTTGAGATGATTTGGGAGCCTTGGATGTTGGTGCATGGAATTGGGTCCGTAGCTGCATTCTCCCTCAGCCATTTGGCCAAACTGAGTGGCACTTGGTAGATGGAGCTTGGCACCAACCATTGGCAGTGTTTAGGGCTGTTTAGGAAAAAAAAAAAAAAAGGCTGTGAAAACCTTTCAACCTGTTCCATGCTTGAAACCCTGTGATCTGCTCTCAACTACATATTCACCTCTGGGAAAGGTTTTAGCTATGATTCCTGGGCTGTGCCATTCCATCCAGGCTGCAGAAATGTACAAGGTCATGCTTCAGGCATTAGAGCCATCTTGCATAGCCACGGAACCTTCCTGGGGTTGATGTTATGTTGAAAAATGATGATTCCTTGCTTGTGGGTGCACTCGCTGAATGGCAGCTTTTGCTATTTGGGGATAATTTGAAGCTGACTGAAGAGTCCTGGTTGAGCAATGACAGCAGGAGAGAGAATATGCTAGACTGAAATGATATCCAGTGCTGTGAGTTTGATGCAGAGGTAATTGCAGAAGTGAGGGTTCTGGTGTGTGACAAAGTTCCAGTCAGATGCCTCCATTGCTTAGGAAGCATCATGGAATTTCAGATCTTGAAGCAACGTAAATGCAGGAGAGCCTTCATTTCAACCGCATGATAGGCTGCATTATGGAGAAAAAGTGATTTTGTTCCACAGTTGGTTAAAGGCACGTATTAACGCTTTCAGTAAGTATTTAGATCCTTACTTCTGTTTCTGCCCAAATGAATTTCTTAACTCAGAAATGTTTGAGGAAAATCTTTCTAATATATGTGATGTCATGCCTTCCCCGAGGACTTGATGAGTTTAAGGAATCTTTTTTTTTTTTTCGGTACACGGGCCTCTCACTGTCGTGGCCTCTCCCGTTGCGGAGCACAGCCTCCGGACGCACAGGCTCAGCGGCCATGGCTCACGGGCCCAGCCGCTCCGCGGCACGTGGGATCCTCCCAGACCGCGGCACGAACCCGCGTCCCCTGCATCGGCAGGCTGACTCTCAACCACTGCACCATCAGGGAAGCCCCTAAGGAATCTTTTAAGCCTACTACGCCTTTTCCATTTTCAGATTTTCTTCACTGCTTTCTAGGACAACTGAAGTCCAAGCAATCTCTTGAATGGTTTGTGGTGACATCACCAATCTAAAGAGTAGAGAACAACTGGAAATTAGGAGAGGCAGCTAATTTAATTGCAAATAAAGCTTTGCAAGGTTAGAAATTTGTGGTCTTATTAATAAAGTGTATTTAAACACACACATCAGTTCTGTTTACTTTCATGGGCCTTGAAATGATGTGATTTTATCAGCTAGGCAAATTGCAAAGGTCTGGAGGGGAGAGACCTGGGAAGGGATTGCAATGCAGAGTGGACAGACCAGCTGGAGAGAGGCTAAGGACCAGATCAAAGGTACACATCCTTCCTCAACTCTGCCATTCTCATTACCATTTCCGACACACAGAGTAGCAAATCCAGTCACATTGTAGCAAATGCCAGGCTTAGGCGTGCATTAGCCTGGCAGGTCTGAATAAAGCTCTGTGCACCTGTAGTTCTCATGCATTATTTATCGCTTGTACCTCTGCTCTTACTCCGCTTATAACTGCACTCCATCTGGAAGAGTGAAGGGTGCACAGGAAATCGTCAGCTCTTGGCCTTGTGCACTTAGAGAAGATGGCCTGCCAATTTGGTAACTGTGATAACTGCAGCAGTATTCTTGGGTAGCTTGCTTTCAGGGCATCTTTAATGGGTGGAGAGGATATAAGGAGGCTATTAGCCTTGGCTGTGCTGAGCTTAGAGTGCTGTCAGCGATCCACTGCACGGATGCCCCCTGCTGATTTCTTCCTTGATTAGTCTTTTCTAATGTTCTTGCCTGGGTGCGTCTGGGCTGCAATAGAGAATTTAAAATTCATAATCTCTGTTTGGGATCCTGAGGCTGTACTCTGTTCTGGAGCCCAGACGTCTTTTGTTTCCTAGCTTTGCCACTGGAAACAAATAATCCTGGCAAGTTGGCTGGTCGTTGGATGAGACGCATGAACATGAGAAAGAAAATGCTGGGAATGGAGGTTGGTCAGTTACAGTCTGTCTGACTCGGAAGAGGAGATTCCAGCTGCTGTGGATTAGAAAGGACAGTGTCCTGAATCAAGAAACTGGGCAGGGTGAGGAACAGATCATTATAAGCAAAAAGACAGAGTAAATTAGCTCCCTGAAGGAACACTAGCTGCGAATGCCTGCTGTTGTCTTCATGAAATCAACAGATGCTTCCCTGCCCCACCCCATTGCTTTTTACAGCCGAATTAACGTGTTTGACATGGGGCTGGGGAGTGGAGTGTTACTAACTGAAGGTCTACAGTGATTCATTTCAAATACAAGTACAAGGAGGACACATTTTAGTGGTCCCAGGTGCAGTGACTCAAAGGGCATAATGGGAAATAGGAGACTGAACTTGACCAGGTTGGGAGAAACCGGAAGAGGTGAGCACCTGGCCAGGAGACTTGACCTTTGGCACGTTCTATAGGCCCTATTCTGGGCAAGAAAGGACGGTAGTGTCTGAAAAGAGTGGTGGCAGGTAAGAGGCACCTGGGTGACATAAAGGTGTATCCTACTGGTGACCCTAGGAGCAGCCAGCATTCCGAGACAGTACACACAGATCCGGGCAGACCAGGCCCCTCCAAGGTGACTGAGGTTCACAGAAAGGATTCCATGCCTCCCAGACCTAAAGGAACTGGCTGCTGGACAAGTTATCAAGACACAACATAAGATATTACAGGATTAAGATAGGACATGGGGGCTTCCCTGGTGGCGCAGTGGTTGAGAGTCCGCCTGCCGATTCAGGGGACACGGGTTCGTGCCCCGGTCCGGGAAGATCCCACATGCCACGGAGCCTGTGCGTCCGGAGCCTGTGCTCCGCAGCGGGAGAGGCCACAACAGTGAGAGGCCCGTGTACCACAAAAAAAAAAAAAATATATATATATATATATATATATATATATAGGACATGGTTCTTCTATGGGGAAGAGATGGGTGGAGTTTGACTTTAGTGTCTAGATCATGAGACACTTGAAGGTAAATACCATATATTATATAAAGAAGGTTCTAAATATTTGTTGAATAGGTAAACATGGAAAAAACTGTTTCTTGATGTTGAAAATAGACTCAGAGGTAGTCTATCGGCAAGTGTAATAGAACGCTGGATCTGCTAGTGAGCTGCCTTAGATGTAGAGATGAGCTGTAGAGATGAGATGTAGATGAGCTGACTTAGATGTAGAGATGCCCTCTACTGTAAGGGCAGCTTTAGTCACCTCAGGGCAGGCTGAGCCTGGCTGGGGGAAAGGGAGCCTGATCAAGGTGTTCTAGTTGAGTGGAAGAGAACTGTAGACGCAGAGAACACAGGTTACTCTAGCACACCACTGCCTGATTTTCAAGGATGGATTTGTAAACTCAGTGAATTTATACTCTTTCTGTTTTTCCAGATGATTTAAGGAAGCGTTCCAGAGTACTTACATATAACCTGATATGACAAAAACAGGTGACAGTATTGGGCACTCCAATCCGTGTGCACGGGCTGGCCCACTCTTGTCATCTCCCATCTGGGGATGGTGTTTTCTCTGTGTGTGACTGTATTTGTGACCTTTGCCCTGGAAGGTCAGTTAATCTTGCACTACGAGTCCATGTTTTGAGTCACATTTAATCACATTAAGTTTTTTCTATAAACACAAACTGTGAAGTTTAGTCTAGATTATCATCTAAGTAATACAGGTTTTGAAACCCTGGTTTTACTTTATAAGCAACAGTGAATGGAAAGAGTAATATTCAACTCCCTCTTTTTTAATCAGTCCAAGCCACATAAAGTAAGTTTTTGCAGCAGAAATTGCAAAAGTCAACCTCTAGACTTTGGATGCTTTTACTGAAATAATAACATGTCGTAGAAAGTATTTGTGAGGCAAATGAAATTACTCAGTGGTTGATAAATGTGTGTATTTGTGTGTGAGTGTGTGTACACCCATGAGTGTGCAGAGTTCTGTCATGGGGATGAATTTGTGGCAGGACAGTCTCTGAGTGTGGCCTTCCTACCACCAGAGACAGAATCACCTGGAGTGCCATTAAAATATAGTTTCTTTGGCCCTACTTTCCCAATCAGAATTTATTGAGGCCAGAGTCTGGGAATCTCTAAACAAGTGCACCCCACCTCCCATGATTCTGACACATAGGGGATATCAGGATGAGTGATTTTTTTGGACCATGTGTGATTAACACGAAGTGAATAGCAAGTAAGAAAGGGAAAGGTCATTGGAGATGGTGATTGAGGTGTTGGGAAAAACTTTATAGACAATGTGGAATCTGAAATGTTTTTTAGGTTCTGAGACAAGAGATAAGACATTTTATGTACAAAGAATGGCTTAAGCAAAAGGTAGAGTTTAAAAGAAGGTAATAGACCTGCACCATCAGAGTGAAGGCTTTGGTTACCCTAGGGGCAGTAGAAGATACTGGGATGGGGCATTGAGAGGCAGGAATGAGACTGGGCTGTAAAACCACTGAGAGGAACATGCGATGCTTTGACTCCCATACGTTTCCTTCCTGCTTCTCACCTGTCGGAAAGTGAAATAGGCATGGCCTCCAGAATTTTGGACCAGAAAAACTAACCACATAATTACAGAAGGAACACTATTGGGGAGAAAAGCATTTGGTTTTGAGCTATTTGCTTAAGACAAAAAGATCTGGACAGAGATGAATGTGTTCAGATAACATCTTCCCAATACAGAGATAACTTTGTTTCCACTGTTATCTGCCATGAACCTAATCTTAGACTAACATCATAATTTCAACGTAAAGCTCATTTTTACAAATATATCCGTCATACTCACTGTGAGCGTGTGTGCTGTGTTTATTAGTATACAGCTCTTCTAAGCCTTTTGTTCCCTTCTCTGCAGCCAGCCTAGTATAAGAATTGAGAATAGGGGTCTTAGTAAATTACCTTTCCCTCTTTTTCCTTCATTTGATGCTCGTATGAACCCTCTGAGGCACATGAAATTGACAGGCTTTGTTAGCCCCTTTAAGCTGAGAACCTGAGTGGGGGAGAAGCTAAGATTTGCGCTCTGTGGCTTGCAGAGCTAAGTGAGGGAGGAGCCAGGCCAGTGCCTTTCGTCTCCACTTGCCACGCCTCCTTTGAATGGACCGGCTGATTTCGTTTCTGGAACTCTAGGGATATTCTCTCCTTGACACAAGTGTAAAGCCTATAGCCTGCTGGCAATCATTGTTTTCCAGTCACAGATTTCTTACAAAATTCAGAGACTTATTAACATTCTTTGGATTTTTGTCATAGGATTAGGTTTATCATTTAAAAGAAAACATAATAGGAAATACTGGACACATATTCTTTTTCAAAACACTTGATACACATTGACTTATTTCATCCTTATCTTAACGTAAGAACTATTTCTATGGCTATTTTAGAGATAAAGAAACCAAGGCCCAGAACTGATAAGTACTTGAGTAAGATTGCACAGGGAGGATGGAAAGAAAAGAAAAACAAAGTTTCCTTGGGGCTCTCCAGGCTGGGATAAAATGTTGCTGATGTGAGTACTCGATGGCCATCATTCCTCTTGTGTGACTCTGTAGTGTGCTGTCTTCTGAGATGCTGATTATAGTATCTCACTCATAGGACATGCTGGTAGTTGCAAATTGGATGCTGTTTGGTGGGTTTAGAGATTTCTGATTGAATATACTTCTGATCATTGAAGTTTCACAGAATCCTTCATTTTTTAATTTAGTCACTTCCACATACAAGGCATTTTGGGGCTTATGGAGGATTGTAGATCACAGGTCCCCCAAAGCCTGCCATAACATTTTTGAATGTATGTTGTAGGGCTGAAGATAAAGGATGAGGTTTAAACTTCCCAGGGAATAATTTCTTTCCCATTTAAAATAAAATTTCAGCCATTTGGAAGTGATGTTACTATTCAATATCTTATTAGTAGACATGACTTTTCCTCATTATTTTAATTTCACCATATCTTAGTTCTTCTTTTGTTTTAATCTGGACTTTGACCCATTAAAATAAACGTTTTGCTGGTTTGTTTTCTTAAATGATCAAACGGCTAAATTTTATTGAAGCTCTCTCCTATGTGCTGTGTAGTGGGTGAACACCACGATACAAAAAGAAATTTGAAACAGCACCCACCATCAAGGAGCATAGGTGTCTCTCATCCATTACCTTCCTCCTTCACCCTTCGTAATATGGACTGTGTCCTAATTTCCATTAGTTTTCTGAATATTTTTAAATTTTCCCTTCTACCCCATTACCTACTTATAGAATTATACTGTCCTCTTAAGCCGTACTAGTTTCTTAACTTGTTGTATTCCTATCCTCCTGTTATACAAATCTGGTCTAGTCTTCTTCTATTTATCACTTTCCAGTGGCTCTCCAATGGCCTGGCCAAAGGGCATGGTGAAGACAGGCAGAGGTTCTTCATCCCCTGGCCTCTGCCCACTTTCCTGGCCTCTCTGCCAGTTCCCTGGCAGTGCTTTTGCCCCCTGTGTCTCTCTGCATTGTTCTTGCATTAGGATACAACATTCTTGCCCTTTGTGTGCTACCACTGTGAAAGGACCTCCAGCTTCCTCCTCAACCCAAAAATAATCCTTCTCCATGTTTTCATATCCCCTTATACCAGTCTTTCACAAACCTATCCCATTGCATTGCAACTTTTTACTTGTCTGTCTGTCCCCTGTACTGGACTCAAGAGTAAGCTGCTTAAGGCCTACAGTTTTGTCCTCTCTATACTTTACGGCCCCCATGCACGTAGTAAGTAATCATTAGGCAATGTTTAAATGAAAGAATGGGCGTGCTTTTATGGTTCAAACTAAAATAGTTCAAAAGACATAATACTGGACTTCAGGAACCCAGAGCGCATCAACTGTTATTCTCCTCTCTGCTGGGCCCTCAGTCCTTGGCCGGAGAGCTGGCACAGAGTAAGTGCTTAATCAGTATTTGTTGCATAAAGAACTGGATGAAGATCAGCAAGGAGTATCATGAGTAGGAAAGAACTTGATTTGAACCCTGGATCTGGAAGAATAAGTAGGTTTTCTTGAAAGGCAGCAACCAGTGAAGGCATTCTAAAGCTGGTAATTACTATGAGCAAAAAACTTGGGAAGAAGAGGAGTTTGCCTTTATGGGAGCTGGATCATTATTTTTCCTCTCTGAATGGTTGCTGTGTTTATGGTGCAGATGAAAAACTACCAGGTGTTTTTTGTTTGTTTGTTTGTTTTTCTGATTGACTGATTGCAGGAAGAAAATGACGATACCCATAAAAGTTTTGAACTGTCTTCGGTGAATGCAAAGAGCAATTATTTGATAAGTATAACGTATGGTTTAGACTGTTATGTTCTGGCATCATTAATGGACAAGTAATATGTTGGCCGATCTGTCTCCTGTGAAGGTTGCTTGGAAGCTAAGAGTCTGCAAGGGCATTTTTGGGAACTGACCCTAAGAATTGAGGGGGTTCATCATATCAAGGAAAGCCAGGAGGAGCTGTGAAAGAGGTAAAGGTCAGAACAAACAGAGGAAAGAGTGGATGTTAGATCTCTTTATTCTACTTATTTTCATCAAATGAAAGCAGCAACTACATAAGTTACTTCAATTAGGTAGCAATTGTGATGGTTCCTTGCATTGCTATGAACCGGGCTGTTGTAAGTGCATTCTTGTTGGGAAATATGACACGTTATCTGAAATCCCACCCCATTTCATGACCAGTGCCACTGACGATAAAGTGCACCTTGGATTTTGTAGGTTTTACTGACGATAGCACCTCTTATTTGGGCTTTCTGGACTTAAGGGGAAATTCACAGAACTGACATTTCAAATAAATAACGTTTTTGAAACACTGTCATGCTCACACTAAACAATGGCGCTGAAGATGGGTTCTGAGTAGAATTTTAATTCTGAGGAAGACGATATGCATGCAAGTTTGACTTTTGTGCAGTGGCAATGATAATTTCCTCTAGGACTGGTGCATTTATACTAGAGTTCACCGGGCCAAGTAGACTTAATTATGAAGTGAAATAACACACTCTTTGACTTCATTTGCATCTGTGCTGGTGGCAGAATAGGAAATTCAAATTATGGGAAGAACTGTTGGGCCACCCGCAATAATATTGTGATGAACGTGAAACTCAGAAATGTTGAAATAGCAAATGTACAAAAAAATAAGATTCACCACATGCTCACTCTCAGTTTTATTCGGGGGGGGGGGAATCTGGGAGTTAGAAACGTGTCTCAGATATTTTAAAGAAAATGTCTGACTTTAGTAAACTTCCTTTAGAAAGTTTATTTTTAAATGTTTAAAAAATTTTAAATATTTTAATAATCCATGGAAGATTATCCTCAGGATTATTAGGAAAATTTTTAAAAAGAGTATGGATATATTTAGAATATAATGCTACTGACACATTGTCACTTTAAGGAATGGAGGGCGAATACATACATTTATTAGTAATAGCTAACATTTACTGAACAGCGAACAGTTTAGCAGATACTGTTCTAAGCGTTTCACAGGTGTTAACTTGATCTTCCAATAAGTAGTATGTGACATAGGTATTATTATTATCCCGCAATTTACTGAAGCACAGAGATGTCAAGTAACCTGCCCTAGGTCACACAGCTGGTAAGTAGTGGAATTGGGACTTGAACTTGGACAGTATCTAGTTCCTGTGCTTTTAAACATTAAAACATACTGCTCTGTGTTTGCAGTTGTGGGAGTTCTCTTTGTACTACACAACCTCTACTTCCAGATTTATTCAAAAGGCAAGGGCACAACCAGTAGATAACAACACCGAGAAATTCTGTAATTTGTGTATCTGCCTCAAAGGCAGTAAGATCAGGGTTGTTAAAGTATTTCAGTAAGGAGGTCATTAGACTCAGGTCACCTAGGTGAGCAAACCAAAACTTAAGCCAGAGTCAATACACTTGAATCCAAGAAAGTGAAACTTAAGGACACCCAATCACAAACAGCCAACAAGACTTTTTCAGATAAGGCAACCACTTAACGCTATAAGCAGTCAAGTACAGTTGGTCCTTCCTATCTGTGGGTTTTGCATCCTCAGATTCAACCAACTATGATAGAAAATGTTTTAAAAATTCCAGAAAGGGGCTTCCCTGGTGGCGCAGTGGTTGAGAATCTGCCTGCCAATGCAGGGGACACAGGTTCGAGCCCTGGTCTGGGAAGATCCCGCATGCCGCGGAGCAACTAGGCCTGTGAGCCACAACTACTGAGCCTGTGCGTTTGGAGCTTGTGCTCCACAACGAGAGGCTGCCACAGTGAGAGGCCCGCGCACCGCAATGAAGAGTGGTCCCCGCTCGCCGCAACTAGAGAGAGCCCTCGCACAGAAACGAAGACCCAACACAGCCAAAAATATAAATAAATAAATAAAAATTTTATTAAAAATTCCAGAAAGTTCCAAAAAGCAAAGCTTGAATTTTTTGCAACTATTTACATAGCATTTACATTGTATTAGGTATCAAATAATCTAGAGGCGATTTAAAGTATGTGGGAGGATGTGCGTAGGTTATATGCAAATACTACATCATTTTACATAAGAGACGTGAGCATGCATGGATATTGGTATCTGCAGGGGTCCTGGAACCAGTCCACAGTATTCCTGTGGATACCGAGGCAAGGCTGTAAATTCTTTGCTTTCACATTTTCACAATGAAAACATTGCCCCTAGCTCCTCTAGGTGGAGGTGCTCCAACCACTTTTGGTTTGGTACTGCTCAATGCCAGTACATGTTTGCTCATAGACTTTTACAATTTTTTATTTTATTTTTTATTTTTTGCGGTACGCAGGCTTCTCACTGTTGTGGCCTCTCCCATTGTGGAGCACAGGCTCCGGACGTGCAGGCTCAGCGGCCATGGCTCACGGGCCTAGCCGTTCTGCGGCATGTGGGATCTTTCCGGACTGGGGCACGAACCCGTGTCCCCTGCATCGGCAGGCGGACACTGCGCCACCAGGGAAGCCCCTACTTTTCACAATTTTGATGTGCCTTAGTTTACCTTTTAACAGGTTTCAGCAATGACTTAAGTTTCATTACTTGCAGAATTCAGTAAATTGCATCTCAGCATTCACTGATTAAAGTCATGGTCTCAGTTTTAATTGATTGGCTGGTTTATATGCTTAAAATTCAATATTGATATTTACAAGTGGGCACATTGGCTTTGATTAATTACTGAATTTAATTCTGTGTAGAGTGCTTCTTGTTCTCTAATCAGCATTGCTGATTTAATAATCAAGTACCCCTGTTTCCAAGATAAAGACATTAGGTACCAAAAACGACAATTTGAAGATTGACACATTTCCTTTCAGTCGAACTATAAACTTGTTCCAAGAAGAGATTCCCTCCTTTCTCATGCTCTTTTTTTTCTTCTTTCACTTTCTTCACAAAAATTGTATTAAATTCTTATGTGCCAGTCTGTGCTAAATGATATGGTTATGAACAGGATGGTCATGGCCTCTCCTTCTATACTATAAGTTCTGTGACACTTCAGCATAGGAAAACTTCTCTCTCTTAATGGCAATTTTTGAGTTGGAATGAAAATGTTTTATAGAAATATTCAAATTTTAACTCATTGCATGACCACTTACACGATCATATGTCTAATTTAATAAGGTCAGAGGAATTGTGGTGGTGTGAGTTTAAGTTAGTGAAAATAATGACTTAGAAATGTTTTAATTACTGTGTTTATTGCATGTAGTAACCCCCTGTCATAGCTTGGGCTGCTGTAACAAAAATATCACAGACTAAGTAGCTTAACAATAGAATTTTATTTCTCACAGTTCTAGAGACTGGAAGTCTAAGATCAGTGTGCCAGCATGATAGGATTCTGGTGAGAGTCCTCTTTCTGGTTGTTGTATCCACAAATGCTAGAGAGAGAAGAGAGATCATCTCGTGTTTTTCATTTAAGGGCACTACTCCCATTCATGAGGGCTCCACCCTCATGACCTAATTACCTTTCAAAAGCTCCACCTCCAAATACCATCACATGGGGGGGCCGATCAGGGCTTTACCCTAGGGATTTGAGGACATTCAGTCCATAGCATAGTCCATACTGTTTCCAGCTGGAGAGCTGCCATCTGTAATAAAATTTCAAGTGAGCATGTTTGACACTTGGTTAGGCAATAGGTATTTATTGAATACCTACTATGTGCCAGGGCCGGGCTGGCTGCTGAGTTATAGCAGTGAGCAAGATGCAGCACCTGTCCTTCCAGACAAGATGATCTAGTAAGATACTGCCAGACTCAATGTGATTATCATCCAAAGTGGGTTACATTTTTCTCTTTCCTAGCTGTTGTTATCTTAGAAAGGCATTTTGCCTAATTCAGGCTGATTGAAAATTCAGAATGAGTGGTTTTGCTAGATTCACAATTTATGTGACTTTCTCAATAATTTAGATTTTTAAGCTGGAGATAAGGTTAAACATTTAAAGAATTTCTAGAACTTCAGCCCAAACCGAAGAAATCTAAGGGGGTCATCTTCATAATTTACTTCCTGTGCCTTGAATAGTTGAAATTGGAGTCTTTTTGAGTAGTTTATTATAAATGTTTTTAAACTCATTTTTCTTCACTTCCTTGCATGTTGTAGTCTTACCAGTTAAAGGGATTGCCTGCTTTTCAGTATGCAAAACAAGAAAAGTAGTAAATAACGAAATTCACCACGATGAAATATATTAATTCCATAACACAGAAATTATCATCTGTGCTTTAAAAAAGCTGGGTTTAAGTCCAGTGTAATCAGATCAGCTTTTCAGTGGAGTCAAGCTCCACGCAGGCCTCACTCATTCGTAGGAGTGACCCTGGTGCCTTGCCCAATGATAAGAGGTAGTCTAGAAACTTCATGAACCAACATCTGTTGAATGAATGGCCCTTTTTCTTCTGTTGAGTGACACTGATGCGTGGAGACTTCGGGTTTGCTCTTTGTTGATGTATGCACGTAAAAGTAATAATACTTAGCCTATCGTTGATTATTTTGTACCAGTTATTTCTTATGCTTACAGCAGTTCTACAAAATATTGTTACCTTCATCTTACAGGTGAGGAAACTGAGAGTCGGGGAGATTAAAAGTAGTGTACCTAATAATTGGCAGCACCACGATTAGAACAAATGTCTCTGTGGCTTCAGGGCCCACGCCTTGTCCGTATCTGGGCTGTTTTACTTAGCAAGCAAGATGGTGGATCCAGTGATGGCTCAAGTGGAAAGAGCAGGACGCACACACAGCCCAAGTGCATCCCAGCACTGGCCTGCAGTGAAGCAAAGTTGATAGAATAGCCGGTAATGGGTAATGGTTGTTTTGTAGTTCTGTTCCTTCCAATGTCAAGATGTTCCTGCCTGCTTCCGGCTTTGCTGCAGAAGATGTAATACCTTTGACTAAAGCAAACCTGATATAAAATGATTTGACATAAAGAAACTTTGATTTACTCAGAGCAAAAAACATCTTTTCCAGATACATGTGTTATGTACAGAGAGGTGGATATGACTCATATATAGGATTGACTTCTTGAGTGCTTTGAGCAGCGGCAATTGACAGTTGAGGTAAGCTTCGTGTGAGTAACAATGCAGGGAAGAGAGGCCTTTCTTAACACAGCCCTCATGACGTCATTGTCAGTAGCAAACACTTGAATGTCTTCAGGAAGCACATTTTACGTGAGTCACTCCCATTCTGAAGTTCATTCACTCCGAGAGCGTCCTCTTTTTACTCTCATAGCATGACCTGGTGGTTTGACAGCAGCCCAAACCATTGTGGGCAAATCTCGACACTTCCTCAAGCTAATCATGAGAAGCCCGTGTAGTTCGCCATTTTCAGACATGTTTTCAAATGAGACATTTTTCCCCCCAAGACTTTATATTTTGGAGAAGTTTTAGACTTAACAACAAAATTGAGAGAAAGGTACAGAGTTTTCCCATCTACCCCCTGCCCCACACATGCACAGCCTTCCACACTATCAACGTCTCTCATCAAAGGGGTACCTTGGTTACAACTGATGAACCTACATTGATACATCATAATCACCCAAAGTCCATAGTTTACCTTGGGGTCCATTCTTCGTGTTGTACATTCTGTGGGTTTGGACAAAAGTGTAATAGCAGATATCCATCATTTTAATATCACGTAGGTTACTTTCACCGCCCTAAAAATCCTCTGTGCTCTGCCTATTCATCCCCCCACCCCTCTCCTGGCAACCACTGATCTCTTTACTGTCTCCAGTGTTTTGCCTTTTCCAGAATGTCATATAGTTGGAATCATACAGTATGTAGCCCTTTCAGATTGGCTGCTCTCAGTTAATAATATGGATTTCAGATTCCTCCATGTCTTTTCATGGTTTGATAGCTCATTTCTTTTTAGCATTGAGTAATATTTCATCGTCCGGATGTACCACAATTTGTTCATCCATTCTACCAAAGAAGAACCTCTGAGCTGCTTCCACAAGAGAGAGATTTAATTGATGTTCATTAGAATGTTTCTGTTCTGAAACTCACTCTTTGGGCTGTCTATACCTCTGTAGGAAGAACTCCTTGCTCCCGCCTAAACTATTTTGTACTAAAATGGAAGACAGTGTTGGGGGAGCTCTCATTAGTTGATACATGCAAGGATTCTGGGTTCAGCCAGTGTCATCTCAGGAACGGGAGTTTCCTTAGGGCACTGTGCAACTGTGAAGATCCCCTTAAGATGGGAGTTAACAAGATTGAACTTTCTTTTGGACTCGGAAAAATCTGGGTTCAGATCCTGACTGCTATCTTTTAGTTATCTGAATGTTAGTGAGGGTTGCGGAGACTTAATTTCCCTGAACGTCACTTTCCCTCAACTGGAAAACTGAACCTAATAATACCTTCTGTGGATGTTTTATGTAGGGTTTATTCACTGTTGATACTACCATTCACTGAAAGCAAGGAGGGGGCTTCAGCCAGAAAGGCAATTATTTGTGAGTGGAAGGAAAGAGAACTGGTATTTGTTAGATGTCCACTGAGTCCAGGCCTTTGGCAGATCCGTAGTCTCATTGAATCTGTTCACGGTGCACTGTACAGTCCAAAGCAAGTTTCTTTGGCCTTGGAGTCGATGCAGTCCTAGCCTTGCAACTTACAGGCTATTGCCTGGAGAGAGAGAAGGCTGTACCTTTGGGAAAGCTAGGGGAATCTTCTCCTTTAAAAAACAGAATTCCCTTTTGGAGGTGGAAAGGAGAGGTGGCTTCCCTAGATCCCAAAGTTCTAGACTCTAAACTAGACCTTGAGAATGCTTCCTATAGAAATAACCTGAAAATATTATTAATACGGTAATTCTGTGTATTTTGCTTAGATGGAAACCTAGGCATTCCTTCTGTGGGGAAAAAAGAGAAAAGAACGTAGAATATGAATTTATGTGTCAAAACTGTTTTCAAATTTTTATTTATTTTTTTATTTTTTAGCTGTGTTGGGTCTTCGTTGCTGCGCGCGGGCTTTCTCTAGTTGTGCCGAGCGGGGGCTACTCTTCGTTGTGGTGCGTGGGCTTCTCATTGCGGTGGCTTCTCTTGTTGTGGAGCACGGGCTCTAGCATGCGGGTTTCAGTAGTTGTAGCTCGAGGGCTCTAGAGCTCAGGCTCAGTAGTTGTGGCGCACAGGCTTAGCTGCTGTGCGGCATGTGGGACCTTCCCGGACCAGGGCTCGAACCTGTGTCTCCTGCACTGGCAGGTGGATTCTTAAAACCACTGCGCCACCAGGGAAGTCCCTGTGTCAAAGTTTTCTCATAAGAAGGTAACTACAGAGTAAAATTTTAGATCTTATTTCTTGTTTGAAGACTTTAGAAGAAAGAAAATACGTGGCTTATGACATGAGTCCTTGTAATGGCTAAAATTAAATTTCTTTCTTGACTTCAGAACCAGCTCTTAAATCTGATAGGCAACTATGCAAATACAGTTGTTTTGTAAATAAGTTTTATGAATTTCAGCTTGCAACATATTGAGACCTCCAGCTTAATGATCATAAAAGCTTCACAGACCCTAGTTGGTATCACAGGCTCAGTTTCTAAAATGTTTCATGGTATAGTGTTAACTTATCTAATGGCACTGTATAAAATATTGCTCAGAATGTAATGGTGATGCTGATGGGAGAGGTGACAAGATTGTATGTAACATTTGGTTAATAATAAAAGTGATTTTGAAAATAAACTTTGAATGTAAATTGATACAGCCACTATGGAGAACAGTATGGAGGTTCCTTAAAAAACTAAAAATAGAACTACCATACAACCCAGCAATCCCACTACTGGGCATATACCCTGAGAAAGCCATAATTCAAGAAGAGTCATGTACCACAATGTTCACTGCAGCTCTATTTATAGTAGCCAGGACATGGAAGCAACTTAAGTGTCCATCGACAGATGAATGGATAAAGAAGATGTGGTACATATATACAATGGAATATTACTCAGCCATAAAAAGAAACGAAATTGAGTTATCTGTAGGTGGATAATCATCTGAGGTGGATGGACCTAGAGTCTGTCGTACAGAGTGAAGTAAGTCAGAAAGAGAAAAATGAATACCGTATGCTAATGCATATATATGGAATCTAAAAAAAAAAGGTTCTCAAGAACCTAGGGGCAGGACAGGAATAAAGATGCAGACATGGGGAATGGACTTGACATGGGGAGGGGGAGGGGTAAGCTGGGACGAAGTAAGAGAGTGGCATGGACATATATACACTACCACATGTAAAATCGATAGCTAGTGGGAAGCAGCCGCATAGCACAGGGAGATCAGCTCGATGCTTTGTGACCACCTAGAGGGGTGGGATAGGGAGGGTGGGAGGGAGACGCAAGAGGGAGGGGGTATGAGGATATATGTATACGTAGAGCTGATTCACTTTGTTATACAGCAGAAACTAACACACCATTGTAAAGCATTTATCCTCCAATAAGGATGTTAGGAAGAAAAAAAAAGAAACTTTGGGGCAGTTTGAACTGGGGAAATGAGCCTACGTGTTATTGGTTCATGTTTTGACTGTCAACATTTGTTAAATAGCTTTAGGAAGGATTTGAACAAATAAGCCATCATGTGTCCCCTTGGGAAAGTTGTCACTGACTTTGACTATTGTGTTAGCTGAAGGCAGGAAAGGATGTTAACTGGAAAGCTGAATGCTTCCGAGAAGACCTGGGGTTTTGGCAGTGGGGATTGAGGTTGGCTTCATCACAGCACGGTTGGCTGAATGTAAGTCTAGCTCCACGTCTAGACATTAGGGTTGCTTCTTGAGTTTTTATAATATAATGTACACTTTGCCTGATAGAGAAAAAGGGTGGGTTTTTTCCTCCTTGTATATTTGTACAAGGCCCTGGAGGAGTCATACTGTTCGCACCAAGAACCTCAGTTTACCCCGTATAACATATGAAGAACAAGAGGCTTAAAGAAATGGCATATTCCTGGTCCCATCCAACTGTGGCAGGGCTGGAGTCATTTGCTGTCTCCGGTTCCAACTACTGTTTAACCTACATACTTATAGTCTCAGGGGAGACAGGGACATACCTTGGATGAAATGTCATGGCCATGTTCACTGATGCAACTGATTGTTGAGCAGATGTTTGCTTATTTTGACAAGTGGGGGGACAAGTCCAGAGAGGAAGGTTGCCCCCAAATACAGGAAGCAGTTTCTAGTGGATCCAAGACCAGTTTAGGATGCTGTGGAGGTTAGTATATATCCTTGCTGGAATCTACCTTTCTGTTACTCCTGTCAACTACAGCTGCCAGAAGCAACAAGAAGTCCCAGGGTTCATGTGGGACACAACAGGAATCAAGGCAATTCTGTTTAGATAAAATGGATTTCTTTTATTCTAACTTATAACAAGGCCCTTACAAAGTTGGACCACGATGATGATCTTATATTAAGAACCAGATCAATCCGACCAGACCAATCAAGCAAAGAAAACAAAAAATTGATCTGTTTCCGCTTCACTTTATTGGATTATCTGAGCACATTGTTAATTGATTTCATGTTCCCTGGGTTTAGTATTACTCTGACTGATTATTAGAAGTTTTTTTTTTTTTAAGTTTTTATATGGCTACATCTGAGAATGCTCATTTAAGAATGCCCCAAAAGTGGAAAAAGAAAAATGAGATTCCTACTGTTAAAGCTGCTCCCTTCACATCTGAGTGTGTGAGGTCTGCAGCACTGCGTACCGCTGAGAAAAAGCAGCAGCCGGGAATTCTTCCAGGAAGCAAAATGGAAGCCAGGTCATATGGAAAACGGCACGTGCTTCTCAGGAAGAAAGGATTAGTCCCATCGAATTTTTCACGTGAGGTTTACAGGTGTCAATAGACAGAAAATGAAGACTGTTGAATTCCCTATTCATCCTACAGCTTGAGCCGTTTGTCTCTCTCTTGAATTCATACCTTCAAGGAACTCTTGATCCTTGCAATGCTGGCAACTTTTAATTTAGGGAGAGAATGTCAACTATGACATTTTCTACCCAAATTTCCTGTAAGTTCAGTGGCAGTGTCCTTAGACGTTTCCATGGATCTGTTATTCTTACTTGCTGGTATGTTTGACTTGAAATATAGGAGGGAGAGAATAATTTTGATTTGTATTTTGTTCCAGTTTTTAAAATTCTTCAGAATTCTTGGTCCTCTCTGGTGATAAGGCTCAGGGGAAGAGACAGAGGAAGAGAGTACAAACTGTAACTTCTCAAACTCTAGGGTTAGTCATCAGGGGCAGCCTTCTTTGACTGTTTCCCATTTCCCTCCTGCCCTCATCACGCTGCAGCATTCACACCATCCCTCAGGTCCCAGTGCCTTTTTCCAGCAATACTTAAACATAGGATTTTGGCTTTTGCTGGCTTCTAGAAATTCTGGTAAGAATTGTTTACAGATTGCTTCTGAGAGCTCAAGCTGATGATCTGTTAAGCATTGTCCTGGTTTGGTTGGTTTTGATGACTTTGCAATAAAGTGATGGTGACTAATATTTAATGAGAATCTAGCCATGTGTCAGGCACCATGCTAAGAGCTTCTCTGTGAGTTCAGTTCACCTTTACAATAATTCTAAGAATGGAGCAGTAGAAATTCCCCTTTGCAGATGTGAAACCAGCTCTAAAGGCTGAACGACTTGCTTAAGGTCTCACAGCTGGTAGAGGGCAGAGCAAGGATTCAAGCGTCCATAGCGCTATAATACCTTATATCTCAGGGGTCGTCCCCAGACTAGCAACAAGACTGTCGTCTCAGCCTGGAACTACTGAACCAGAAATCTACACTTTAAGGCAATCCAGAGGTGACTTGAATGCACATTAATACTTGAGAAGCGCTGCTGCACTCAGAAGTCTGATAAAGTGGAGACTGCAGTAGACAGGAGGGTCGGGACACTTGCTTCCTGGTGGCGCTGTTGAGGTGTGATGTTGGGCATTTGCTTTTCGAACTGTGTCTGAAGCAGGAGGTAGGAGCAGATAAAGAGAAGCATTGGGGTAATGGTAACCTAAAGAGTAAATTTTGGGGTGTGGAAGCACCATCATCACTGTCCTTATCACTAGTAAACATCCATTAAAACCTTCTTTAAATGGCAGCTCTCAGTTGATGGAATGATTTAGAATGACTCTGTTATGAGACATTTATCGGGAGAAAATGGGAGCCTAAATCAGAATTTCTTGGACTGAGTTTGAGTACCCGGAGACAGTGCTAAAAAAGCAAGGAAATAATTTTTAATTACATGTTTATTATAGTTACCACAGTGGTTTGGGTTTACATTTATAACGTAATGGGGTTGTATTCTGATGTAGGTACAATTTATGATGAATTGGGCCCTTTGTGTAATCAGTGTGTACCATGCATGATGCCCCTATTATAGACTTTGAAGAAGAGCCTTACTGCTTTCCATGATTATGAAGATTTATGATTATTCTATCTTTGCTTTTATGACATTGTAGATCGTATTTGTGACAGCTGTAATACCGAATCCTTGGTCAGAAATAAGCATCCAATTACTGTATAGTCTCAGCGGGAAAACATGATTGCTTTATGTGATACCACTTCATAAAGTGATTTTAAGGATTTTAACTTGGCGAAAAGGAAGTACTATCTGCACAGCACTTGCAGTGCCTACTCTGTGCTGATCACTTTCATCTCTAATTTTGAAAATCTGACAGTATTCACCAGTCCTGAAGCTGATTTGGTATAATGTTTCTGGAGTTTCACATGAAGAGACTAGACTTGGTGGTCTAGGTTTTGATCCTGAAATACAAGAGCATGATAACTAAGTTTGTAGAGTTCTTTATGCTTCCAAAATGCTTCATGTACACCATGCTGTTTAACCCTCATGTGGGTCAGGGTTTAACATGCTCATTTGATCGAAGGATTGATGAGTCAGATGGTCTTACTGTCTTTTGTCTCCTGACAAAGTCTCTTGTTGTGAGCAGAGATGAGCAGTTGTCATTTTATCGCCTGACTGTTCGTGGCTGTTATTGTTTGTACCAACCAGTTGGCCGCTAGTCATGTTCTTTTTTGTGGTAATTTTGTCTTCTGTTTTCATCTTGATAGTCATTTATATCATATTTATCTTTGTATACATTTCAGTTTTACTTTCCTAATAGCCTGTGCAAATCTCACGTGTGTTATATTTATGTTCCTTATATTACCTGGTGCATCGTAGGCCCTCGATAACTTTAGTTGAATTTTAAGTGGGAATAAGGAGAACAGATATCCTGCCATGGAAAATGATTTGCATCCTGCCCTCACTTGTTTCATTTCCTAGGCAGTGTTTTTTTCCCTAGGTCAGTCAAGCCTGGGACTACTGTTTCCCTTTTCCAGGTTCTCACCTTAAGCCATGTCTTTGCCCAGCAGACCATGATACGACAAAGAGGATTTGGAGCCCAATAGACTCCGTTTTGCCAAATGTTCACTGCTCTGATAAATCATCTATTGGCTAAGCTAACTTTGGGGAATTACCTGTGGAGTTTAATTCTATTTGCTGGCCTCATCTGGTTGCCATGGATACTTGCCGTGGCAGAAGGTTGTCCTACAGGCACCGGTACATGATGTTGCCTGTGGCAACAAACAGCTAGCTGGGTGGCAGAGGAACAGGAATGGGACGTGAGTACTAGGTATTCACAGGGAGGGCAGGGACTTTGCGTGCACCCCGCAGAGGCTGGGGAGCCTTCTAGTCGGATAGTCAGCGCTGGGCCTGCGGAGGGACCCAGCGTGTGGTATCGGGAGATGGTGTTGCTGCAGGCAGTAATTGGCGCTGAAAAGGCTTGTTTAGGGCAGTGGGTGTGTTTTGGCGGGTGATCAGCCGCCTTGCAATGGGGATTCTGGGGGCAGGTAATCTGCAGAGATCCAGGTGAGCTGGCAGTTGAGATTAGATCTGATATTAAGTAGGAGAGATGAGGGACAGGAGGCAAGCTCTTAAATGAGCTTGGACACTTAGCTGTGGAGGGAGCGGGGAAGGCAGAGCCTCGGGATGGTGCAGAGAGAAGGTGGGGCTGCCTAACAAAACGGAACCTGGAGTTGGGAGCTGAGAGGTGCTCTGAAGACAGAGTGCTGACCTGGAGGAGGAAAATGCCGAGTCTCATCCCTGTTCTTCCACATATTAACCCTGCTGTCTCCAGAAATTAGTTTGCTTCTCTAGACCTCAGTTGCCTCATCTGTAAAATGCAGAGGATGGTTTGAGGTGCATTTTCTAACCTGTGACCTGCATGGTGTTGTCCTTTGGGAAAAGCGTTCTGTGTTAAAATAGTTTGGGAAATGCTGCATGGTCTACCTTCAACATTGACAAGATTTACAGTATTTGTTATTATCTTCAAGTAGCCAGTGGTGACCTGTGATGACCTTTATTTAACCTAGTGGTTCTCAGACTGATTGACCATAGCGTGTCTTTTCCCCCGGACAGCTGTTGACTTGGTGAGGGAATCTCGAGCTTGGAAGCGCACAGTCTGAGGAAGACTGGGTTCAGTGATCTCCCAGATGCCTGCCAGTGGAGGATACCCTGAGTATATCCACTGCTCATTTATGAGGCTGCAGATACACAAATGGCTTGTCCAGTTGTGGAGCCACAAGGGGTCCTTTCCTTTCTACTTTAACTTGGTGTCCCTTCCGTCTTGAAAGTTGTAGTGGAGACTCGCTGCTGTTTGGAATTTCCTGTCCCCCAGCCCCGGAGCACTGGTCCCTGATTCCCAATCATGATTTAGAGGAAGGGGTGTGGAGGGTGCCTGTGATTGTTCCTCCTTCCTTTCCCAGAGCCCTGGTGTTGGGAGTCAAGTCAGCCTCCCCGAAGCCGCTTCTCTTCCTCTCAGCCCCTTTTGCTGCATCTGTTACATCTTCTGGAAAATGAACCCCCAACACAGGGCATTATTTCAGTCACTGGGAACGTGTTTTTCTCTTTCCCAACTAGTGATTTACAAATAAACTTTTGGAATTCTGCCCACTCACCCCACCTCCCATGGGGTTGGCTGAGGTAGTTTCTTCAATGCAATCTGTTTAAATATTTTCTAATCGAGAATAGGAAAAAAATACTAATTGTTTTCTCAGGCTGCACTTTGCATAAATAACTTTTTTCCCAGTGGCCTTTTGAGAATGGGGAAATTTCATAAAACAACTCGGTGGTGGAAGTAAAAGTGACTATTTTTTTAGTGATTGAATCAAGCTATGGAAATGACTTTGAGACTGAAAATATTTACCCCCATAGCAAGTATTTATGCAGCTTATACCACGTGTCTATCATTGTGCCTGACATAGTGGGATATCAACCAAGCTCCTGCCCTCAAGGAACTTACACAACTGGGGAAGTAAAACCATACGGATGCATGAGAATGGAATCCAGTGTTATTCTACATAGCGTTTCATTGAGTTAAGGCAGTGTAGGGTATGAATTCAGAGACAGGAGTGACCATGACAGACTAACTTAGTCAAGGGAGTTGGAAGGACTGCCGAGATGGAAGGACTTGAGGGCCAGCTACCGTAAGATAGGTGGGATTTATAGCTTTTACAAAGAAAAGGGCCAGTGTTTAAATGGGCAAAAGCATAAGTAAATCAAACCTCCTCAAAGAAAAGACTTTTGAAACCCTGTTGAGTGCTAGGCTGTGTGTTTTGTAGCAGGGGGTGATCATGCGAACTTCCTCTCTGAGGTGGCAAGTGGATGTGTAGGACCTGAGACAATGAATGTGTAAACAGAGCCACCTCAGACAGAAAAAAATAACAAATCCCAGCTTCCCTGTTTAGTTGGAAGTTGGAACTTTCCCAGCTTGGTGGCGGTGCACAGACCACCTAGAAGGAGTCGGCTCAGTGCCGGACTTGGTGTTGGCAGACCTGGGACCAGATAGAGTGGTGACAGGGGAGCACAATGCTAATAATAAATAATAGCAATACATTCCTGAGACACTTGTTAAAAGAACTTAGATAGATATTTGGATCAGTTGATAGCCAAGGAGATGATAAATTTCAAATAAAATGTTGCCTGTTTCCTTTTGGAATCATTCCAAGAACTGCCCCAGTGCCAAATATGGTTTGGATGGCATTTAACTATTAACTTTTGCCAGGATGCTTATATGATCATATGGGCATTTATATTGTTCTCCTATAACCTGTTCTTGGATATTAGGGACAAAACCAATCTGATCCCATCTTGGATTTTTTTTTTTTTGTATATTTAGAGCCACAGAATTTTATTTCTGCTTTTGACTGGGCTCGAGGACCCACACAAAGGACCTTTTTCTCCTGCTGAGTGCCCAGATAGATCACTCCAGTGATCTACCTGAGTTTTATTTTTGGCATTGTTACTATTGACAGAAATTGATAGGCTGTTGATGAAGCTAACTGACCAGTTCTCTTGAAGCCTTGAACTGGTTTGCAGTTGTAGACCCAATCTTAGTACCTGACTTGGAAAAAGTCACTAACCTTTGCTAGATCCCTATCACCCTGTCTGTTGAATAGTTACGATACTATTGTGAGAATAAAACAAAGTGTCCAGAAAGCACATAGTACAGGAATGTTCTGTTAAATATATTCTATGAGGATATTTGTCTTCAGTACAGACACATGGTTGACTGTCCATAAATATTTGTTGAATAAGTGTGTGGTTAAAGATTTCCACTTCTGTTTCAGGCAGTTATTCACAAAATAGCAAAATGTCACTTTTCTATGATAAACATACGTCAATGGCATTCAATAAATTGAGAGTATTAATGGTGGTTGTCAAAAGGTTTTTAAAATGTCTTTTGTGTGTCTTACCCGTGGCTGGAAAAAGATTCCTAAGCCAGAGTTATAATTTCTTTTTCTATTTTGTGTTCCAACGGACTTTCTATTCAGAGGGCATATTTTAGCTTCATATATTGGAGAATTAACTCAGGCTATCTCACATTCTGAGAGGTGCACGTAGTAATTGGAAGATGGTAAAGTGGAAGGTTTTTCTTTTCCTGTTATTAGAAGCCTGTATTTCCCGTAGCTAAGCCAATTCAGCAAAGACTTGGAGGTACCAATTATTTAAGGTTTTGCTTTCAAGTTGCAAACTTTAATTAAAATGTATAGTTGCTATGGTTTCCGAGGCCTCCATTTGAGCAATTTATCTGTAAAGATATTTTCACAACATAAATTCCACATTAATTGGGAGTTTACCTTCTGTGTTGAGGGGCACACCTACTCCAGCATGTAGCAGTCCAGAGAGTCTGGGCTGCCATTGCTAGATATAGCATTTTCCCCAGATCTTCTTTCCAGATGGAACGTTGTGCCATTTTTCATAAATATTAATGTATGAACTAAGGCTGTCTGTCTTGACTTGCCAACCTAAGTGAGAAATTAAATACTTAGCCAGGCAACTGAGTTCATCTGTCCCCAGACTCTTTCTCTTCCCTCATTAAGAGGAAATTTTACTTGAAATATTGGAGCTGTCTTCATAATTGGAAATGAAGTTTTCAGAAGGGACTTGAAAAGGGTATTTGTTTCAAAGCCCCTGCAGAGCAGTTTGACTGATACTCTTGAATAGCCTTTGGAGTTTAAACTTTCTTAAATGATTTTTTAAACGCCAGGTCATTCATGGGTCTGCTTGTCTGTGGTGTCATCTCCAGGTCCCACTTTCTCTCTCCACGTCACCTCCATCCTCAAGTCCTGTGGTCTTTTACATTGTGGAGGTGGGGGATTGTCTGTGGCCACTTTACTCTTTCTTTGACTAACCAGAACACAACAAAGCTTCTGAAATCCAGTTCATCTTATTTATTCTTGTGATGAAAGCAGATGACTGCTTATGCATGTCATCTACTGAGATGACTTCCTCTGGCATTTTTTATAGTCAGTCCAGAGTGCTAGAGCCAGCATAATCTGCCTTATCTGTACCAATCAATACATCACTTCCTAGAGACATTTATGGAATTTTAGAGCTGGAAGGGATCACATGAACCTAATCACCAAGCTGGTTGGAGGTAGATACAGACTTGATGCCTAACGCTCTTCTTTCTAACTGTACTCTATTTTTAAAAAAATATTTTTCTCATCTCTACCACAGGGCCTTTGCATGCACTTCCCCTTTTTCTAGAATGCTCATCCTCTAACCGTGGCTGGCCCTCATTCATTATTAATTAAACACCTATTCTTCAGAGAGGCCTTCCCTAACCATCCAATCATTCCTTCATCACCCTTAACACATTTGAAATGATTTTATTTATTTTCTTGCTTCTTATCTATTGTTTGTTCTCCATTGTAGCTCAGTGTCTGAAACATTCAAATATTTGCTGAATAAATAAATATGCTGTTTTGGCCTAAATTCAGTGTTTATTAGCAGCCAGAGGGTCACTAGTCACTTTACAAAGAGTAGTCAAAGTGTGTACACATTGAGTCAGTGCTGTTCCGAAACACAGGCATTCCCTTTCCTTTGAATCATCTTACCCATTTGTATTCGGCTGGTTTTTACTCCCATTTCACAGATTCTCTTTGCTGGCGTTCAGTGCTTGATGCAGTAGTCAGGCTGCACTCAGTGGAAGCTGTGACTTACCAGTGTTCACGTGTATGGCTGAGAGCAGAGCAGCCCGTAAAGCGAGGCTGAAGAGCCTGTGAACTGCGTATGCATAGGACCAGGGGAGACAGCACAGATGTGGAGCGCAGCCCTGTCTGCCATCGCAGTGCTGGAGGCAGGGGGCAGAGCAAGCACCCTGCTCCGCCGCAGAGGGCCGACACTTAGCACTAGAAGGGAGGCCGGTGTTAGTAATAGCTGGGGCTTACTGTGTGCCAGCCACTGTCCAGTGCCTACACAGAGTAACTCACTCAGTACCTACCGCTGAGTGGAAGGTTGTTATTCATCCACTTTGCAAATGAGGAAACGGAGATGCAGGAGCTTAATAAATCGCTCAAGGCCACAGAGGAGGTCGTTGAGTCAGCATTCAGACTCAGGCAGTCTGGCTCCAGGCTCTTAACTACTAGTCTGAGCCAGATCCCAGATGAGTGTCTTCGGTTCTAACAGTAGCATAAAGAGAATATTGCACAGATAGAGTGGGGTCAGATAAAGGCTGGAACTGTCTGGAAGACTTCCAGCTAAATTTAGCGGAAGCCAGTGAACAGGAAAGAGGCCTGGTCCTGGAAATCAGGCACAGGGCAATCCCAGTCATCTCCTTGCCTGAGCTTTGTTCCTAAGAAATGTCCTTGAAAGGTCTACTGCTTGCCTTCCTTCCTGGCCTCTGCTTTCCTTCAAGGTGCCGTGCTCCAGTCCCCAGCCTGACATTGGATTTGTGGCTTAAGTCTGGGTGCAGGTCCTGGGATCAGAGTCTTGATTGTCAGAGCAGATTGAAAGCATTCAAAGTGTGCAGCTTCTCAAGAGTCCTGCAGGTTGGGCAGAGTCAGGCAGGGTCTTCTAACCCCTAGACCACAATCCTTTGTCCAGGAAAGAATATCCTAAGACTTTGGATCCAACATGCTCCATTTTTCTGTAAAAATCATTGCATACAAATATATAAACCAGTAGCCTAAATTAAGAGCTTTTTAAACAAGTTAAAAACCTTTTATTTAAGGGTAACTTTTAAGAGCCAGACAAGTTTTTAAAAGACCACATGAACTCTTGACAAAGGTTGTTTTTGAAGTAAACAAAGATTGCATATTTTCAGGTGCTGATAAAAGTGGAATAAAATGTGGAAAAGACAACATGATAAAAGAAACAATAAGCATGCAGAAGACTCAAGTACCAGAGACCAGGACCCTGTGGAATGTCCTGGAGAGTGGTTAGGGAGGTCACTGGACCCCACACACAAAGTGACTGGATAGTGAGTGTAGAGCCCAGGTGCTGAGAACTGAACGGAAGACAGACCTTAGCTTCTGAAAGTGTAAAAAGCTGAGGCCAGATCCTTCCACTGTCAAGGATTCTGGTTAGAGCTCCAGGGAGATGCCCTGTTGAAGTTAACTTTCAAACTACTGTACCATCTGCTTGCTGTTTAGATCTGAGTGAGCAGATGGTGGTAAAAGGTATCCTGATTCTGTGGGTATGAGACGGTTCCATTTGGTATTTCCTTCCTGGGCTAGAAGCTTGTCTGCTCTGATGTGGAAGACTTGACGAAACTTCTAAAAATTTTTTCTCCTTGCGTATGTATCAAATACCTAGTGATCGTGGTGATTACAAAGCAAGTAGTTTTTCTAGGCCGCTAAAAAAAATAAAGCCAATTGGAATTTATTTACACAGAATAGAGCACTGTCTTCAGAATTATGTGCACTTCTTCTGAGTAATTCATTTTTCTCCATGTATATTAGGAGCTAGATTCTTAGCTTGATAGCAGGGATAGGATAAGTGGTGTCTCCTGATGATAGACTGAATTCTCTCTCAGTTACCCCTGCACAGACAGCAACAAGAAAATAAATTTCGAGTGAGTTGCTATTTAGACTAATCTCTTTATAAGTCAGTTCATTAAAATGGGCATTATGGAAAGATATATACATTTGTAGATGTAAGAGGTGTCCGTCATTTTCCATGGATTTGGATTGACCTGGGCCGTGGGCCTGTTGTTTTATTCTACCTTAATGTTCCCCGGGTGCTTCTGTTAAGTGATATACAATACATCAGATTCTCTTTTATTATCACCAGGAAGAAGGTTAAACAGCACTGGTAGCCGTGACATTAAATTAAGCAGAGTGAACCTTTCATTGGGTTCCCCAGCTGTTCAGAAGAGAATCCAGGAAAGCCGCTGCTTTGAAAACAGCTCAGGTTAGACATTAGCCAGAAGAATCTGCTCTTTGCCTTTGTCCAGTAGTTTCTTCTAACCCTGCAGGTTTCTGAATTGTAAGAAGTTTGTGAAATTGTCCAACGATTGCATTGTGAATGGCATCTATATTTATGAAGCCCACTAATGACTTTGCAGATCCAGGTACTTAGCTGGGGATGGTTTGGTGGTTGTTGACCGTGAAACTTGCTGCCTTCACTTTGGCTGACTCTTGTTGACCTGAAGGAACAACCGTATGAATTGAAGGGGTGATGTATTTGTTTTGTATCTCAGGGAAAACAGAGTTTTCTCTCAACAGATGCGTTCATCGAGTGATGGTGTAGCGTTCAAGTGTAATGATGAGGGAGAGACTTTAAATCAATCAGACTATCGGTGCTGCTCACCCTCCTTGGCCATTGTTTAATTTGGCCTTGCCTCTGCCTCTTCACAGGGTCTGTGTTCTCCAGCAGTGAGGAGTGGGCTTTGAGGTCCAGAATCGCACTCTACTAGCTTTGTTACT
This sequence comes from Delphinus delphis, assembly GCF_949987515.2. Classification (NCBI taxonomy): domain Eukaryota; kingdom Metazoa; phylum Chordata; class Mammalia; order Artiodactyla; family Delphinidae; genus Delphinus; species Delphinus delphis. The sequence continues at coordinate 43,157,214 of NC_082694.2, read as the reverse complement.
TTGAGGAGTTACTCAACACCTCTAAGCCTCCATCTTTCATCTCTAGGATGGGAATAATAATACCTGCTTCTTAGTTTGGCAGTGAGGATCAAATGCATTAGTGCACGTGAAAAAATGCCTATGCCTTCTTAGCGAAGTGCTTGATACGTGCTAAGTCAAATTAAAGTTATTAGCCATTATGTGTGTCATCTGACATACTTGCTTGACCACATTGATTAGTCTGTTGTTGCCTAATAACTGTTTAGTGAAGACAAAATGATCGAATCCTTGGGAATGGAGAAGAGCCCAAGGGAACTTTGAGGTCAGCAGGAGTTTTCCTGGCCAGAACTTGCCCTCCCTCCTGCACTACGGTCAAGTGTCTCTAAAATCAAAGGGCGTGAAAACCAATGTGAACACATCCAGGGTGCCCTGTGTTGGCTGTATTTAATAGGACTTTTGAGATTTATTTCCCATTACAATTTTTCCAGTGGTGGAAAAAAAAAGCTTGATATCTTAAGTTTAGAATACCATTGTCAAATAAAATGCTGAGATTAAGGAGTGCTTTTATAGTTTTCTGGCTCCTTGTTTTTGCAAACATTCAGTAATTTGTTCTCAACAATGTCATCAAGTAATATTCTGTTGTATTGAGATGTCTTTTTTTCCTTAGCCTTGTAACTTTCTCTAGTGGAAGGAGTTTTTAAGTACACAGTTGAGGAAAGAAATCTGTAAGGGTAGGTGTTCTTAAAGAATAGAATTTTTAAATGTTTATAAGCTTCACTTAAACATGTTTAACTGCCCTAATCAGAACTGGTATACATCTGTCACATGAGTGTGCTTTTATTCCCCTTCTCAGAACATAACAACATCATCTTAAATATTCTCTGCTTCTCCAAGGCTTTGTGCATGGTAGATAGTCTATAAATGTTCGTTTAATGAATAAATGAAAGAACAGCAACATAACTTACATATACTGTTAGAAACCTTTATCTTAGCTGCCTTTAGCGGTTAAGCCACTAATATGGATTATGGTAAAACACATGATAATCGTAACCCGGGAATTGTGGGTCTTAAAGATCATCCATTTCTATGTGCGTATTTGCGTGAAAACTGAAACCCACAGAGCTAGCACTTAGCCACTGTGCTTTACTTTACTCCTTCCAAAATTACTGTGGGAGGGCAAGGGGGCCCCAAGAGGAGGAGAAAGAGAGGCATGCTGAAAGGGAGGCAGCAGGAGGAAAGCGAAGTGGGAGGATTGGATTTGGGAATGAAACACAGTGAGAGTAAAGGAGAGAGAGAGAGAGAGATCTAATGAAAAGGTACCTGAGCAGAAGATACACAAGCTCTGTGGTCGTGTCTACAAAGGCAGCCGGGTGCTCGCTTAGCTTTCTGAGGCTCGGGGCTGGGGAGGCGGGGGTTGTGGCTGTGCACCTGCCCTGTGGCTCTTCCCCTCCACCAGGCTTCTCCATTCAGACCCTTCTCCAAACCGCAGGCTTTTGACAGCAGCTCTCTACTGGGGACTTCCACATTTAAATTACCCCCTATCCCTTCTCGGAGCTGCAGAGTCATATATTTAACTGCCTCCTCTGGATCTTGCCTTAGATGTCCAGTAGAAATTTTAAGCCTAACGTGAACAAAATAGAATTCTTGATTTCAAACCCCACTTCTGCCCCATCTCCAAGCCATCTCCCCATCCCCTGGTTGCCCTTGCCGGAAAGGTAGCCATTACCTTCGATTCCTTTTCTTCGTGAGACCTCACATTGGCTCCATAGCTATGCTTTGTCCTTACTCTCTTTCCCCAGGAGGCTTGTTGAATGTGACCACTTCTCTGTGCACCACGGCTATGGCTCCTTCACAACCCACAGTCACCTCTCAGCCCACCTCCTACAGAGGTCCCCTCAATCATCCCCCAAACTTCACTCTCATCCTGTTTTTTCCTCTGTCTTTCACAGAGCAGCCAAGACGATCCTTTTAAAGTATACATCAGATGGTGCCAGTGGAATGTACCAATCCCTCTTTTCCCCAAATCGCTCCCCACTCCAAACAGTACAAAATCCCAGCTCCTTACACGGGTTCGCTGACACTGTGGGTCTTGTCTCTGCTGCTCCAACTTCATCTCCCCTCACTTCCCTCACTTCTTTCTGGCCACTTCTTTGTTTTCTTTGAGCGCCTGTGGCTCATTCCCATCTCGAGGACTTTGCAAATTCTGTTCTTGCTGTTTGGAGAGTTCATTCCCAGAATCTTTGCATTCAAGTTTCAAGTTGAATGCCTCAGATCTTCTCAGATGATCTCGATCTAAGCTAAAGTGGTGGAGGGTGTACAGGGGAGCAGTGTGCTTATTTATGTGTGTGTCTGCATGTCTGTCTGTCTTGTCTGTCTTCCGTATTAGAGTGTTCCATGAGCAGAGGAGCCCTTTTTGTTTGTTTTCAGTGGACTGTCTATAGCACATGAAAGAGTGTCTAACACATAGTAAGTGCTCAATGAATGTATGTTAAGTGATTACAAAGGGCTTGTTAATACATGCTAAAATAGCTAACAACAAAAAAAGTTCCACAGTATGTGGTCTTTCCAATTTTGTTTATCTAAACTAACGACACTTATCCATTAACTAACTGCATTCATCCATTATCTGTCCATATCACTTTGTGTACAGATAGATAATGCTAAAACATTGTGAAAACTTTGCTTTTCTTGTGTAAGGCAACTATTCCTTAATTGTTACACTCTGAGTTTGTTTGGCCAGCTATTGTTTCATAGCCACTGCAGAGAGTATATATAGGCTGAATTGAACAACATTTTTATGAATTCCCAATTGATAGAATCCAGATTAATGACGCTTCGCTGTACAATATGATAAAAAATATTTTTATTTTGCTGCAATGTATGACAGTAAAATAACAACTGTGCACAGGCTTCTAGAAAATCTAAATATACATAAAAAGTCAAAATAATTATCCTAAAAGAAAATAAAATTTTTATAGACTTACTGTCTTTTGAAAATTTGTTTTCTTATAGATTTGCTTCCTTGTTCATTCATTGACAATGCTGACAAGATGCACTTACAAGGGGGCTGCATACAGTGAAGGAAGTTGTTACATTTCTTAAAATGACATCAATTTTTATCCTCTGGCATTGGGAAAAGGCAGCATTTTCTCTGGGAAATGACAGCAGCAGCAGCAGCAACATAACAATGGAAAGTAAGACACATTTTAACCCTGAATAGCTGTTAAAATGGTACTCATGCTAAACAGCTCTTCAGAGTTTCAAATATTTTCCATAGAGTCTCCAGTCCTTTAGGCCAGTTCAGTGCTACTTACCTAGTGTCTCCTTCATGGAGCTGATGCTTTCAAAGGGAAAAGTCAAAGTGAAGGGAATTTTAGGGCACACAAAGCCAGACTGTAAGCCAGACTTCAGTTTCGATGGCTTGCTATTGTGTGATTTTTTGGTGGAAATCTGACTGCATTTTGAGTTAACTGCTTGAAGCTGTTCGGGGAGCAACAAACTTGGGTTAGCTGCCAGAGCAGTTGGGAACCGAACGATGAGGACATTCGTTCATCAGAAATTCACAGGACACCTTCTAGCACATAGCGCTAATGCGAATCATAGGACAGCTCGGAAAGTAACTATAAGGCAAGGCCTTGCCACGTGGAGCCTCTAGCTTCTAGAGAGAAATGGAAGCTGAAACACCCAGGTGCCAATTCCCAGGAAGAGGTACAGGTGGATGATAGCAAATAGGCAACAAAATGCGATTCTCTCCCATTTTAAAAACACTCTCATTTGGAAAGAGGAGAAACTTGAAAAATTTTTGGTAATTATTTTCTGGAACAAAGTTAGGACATAGACCCTGATTTTCTTTTCTGTTTTCTAAATTGGTTTATGTGCAAATCATTGGATTTCAATATCCATTTAACTATTATATTTACTCTTTTACAGAAAATAATAAGTGAAAACAATCTGGACTGTTTCCAAGAACATACCACTTGCATGGCACTAGAGGGATCACACTCGTGATTTTTTTCTGTCAAAGCATTCTTGGAAAAGGATACAGTATTTCCAGCTTTCATTCTAATAAACGGGACAGCACATTGCTCTGTTTCCTTTTCCTTTGAAATGACAGGTTTTTCTGTTCACGGAGAAACATAACCTGTTTCGAATGGACCGCTGCTCTCCGGCCTCCTCAGGCTGCTCTCTCACAGCTCAGAGACCCTCACTCAGGGCCCAGCTGGCACCTGCCCTGTGCCCCACAGCTATGCTCGCTCCTGTGCCCTCCCCCTCGGTACACCCCTCCCTCGCAGGGAGTGTCTGGAAGGAGAATGTCCAGGTGAAGTTTAAATTCCTTCCAGTGGTATTTCTAACCCAAAGGGGGAACCTTATCAACTTAAGCAGATGTCCAGATGAAGGCATTTATATTGTATTCCAAGAGGTTACTGGCAGAAATGGTTCATGTTTTGCACATTTCCCATAACTGTTTTTATGTCTCTCTCTTTCTCTTTATCCCTCTTTGTACTCTCCCTTCTCTTTCCTCCTCGCCTTCCCCTCCCACCATGTGCCACCCCCCCATAAGACATTTTTTTTTGAGCCTGGTGAAAACACATTTCAGATTTTATTTATTCGTTTATTTTTTCTTTTTATTTGGTTACGTCGGGTCTTAGTTGTGGCACACAGGATCTTCATTGCAGCATGTGGGATCTTTCATTGCGGTGTGCGGGCTTAGTTGCCCTGCGGTGTCTGGGATCTTAGTTCCCCGACCGGGGATCGGACCCACGTCCCCTGCATTGGAAGGTGGATTCTTAACCACTGGACCACCAGGGAAGTCCCCAGATTTTTTAATTGAAATTTCCCACCAGTGATTAGATCTGACATAATTTGAGAACCTCCCCAATGTTTCCATCCAAAGTTTAATGTTCTTCATGTTCAGTGGCACAACAGAATTGATATTAGGATCCATTCAGATACAAACACAATCTTATCTGGAGTGATTGACAATTATAGACCTGTACTATGAAATAATTTCTTTTCAGGGCACTATCTGTGTAATGGGTTGATTGACTCATTCAATAACTTTTTAATGTGCAGACACTATTCTAGGCGCTTGGAGTACATCACTCAACACAACAGACAAAGATCCCTGCCTTGTGGAGCTGACATTCTGATGGAGAGAGACAGGGCTTATACAATAAACATAACATATGAACAAGCTAACTTATATGATAGAAAGTGATAAAGTATTTTGAAGAAAAATAAAGAAGTACAACAGGCCAAAGGAGATCAGGAGAAGGTGGGGTGGAGGTGGGGGTAGTTTACAGGATTAAACGAAGAGGACTTGGTAAGTCTCACTGAGAAGCTGAGATCTGAACAAAGACTTGTAAGAGTGAGGAAATTGGCCAAGCAGCTCCCTGGGGGAAGAGCAGTCCAGAGAGTGTGGACGACTAAAGCTAGTGTATGTCTGGGGTGTCCAGGAGCAGAAAGGAGGCCTTGTGGCTGGAGCAGAGGTGTGACGTCATGAAGTCAGAAAGGCACCAGGTCCCCAGATTACATGGGGCCCTGCTGGCCTTTTTAAGGACCTTGACTTTCATATGGAGCAAAATGGTGAGCTCCTGCGTGGTTCTGGAGAACGATGTGATCAGACTTAGCATTTTAGAAGGAAAACCCTGGCTGCCGTGGGGTTGAAATAGACTTTGAATGATAGTAGACCTGGGAGAGGAGGCAAAGATAGAAGTGAGGACACCTGTTAGGAGACTAGTGGGAGGTTGGATTTTTAGGATATCTTGGCGGCAGGGTCAACAGAATTTCCCAATGGATGGGAAGTGGGGCGTGTGAGAGGGTGGAACCAAATGTAATGCTAAGGTTTTTGTCACAAAGAAAACCTAATAGTCAAAGGGTTCAAGTCTAGGTTTAAGTGTAAACAGCCAAAGGGAGCACAAGGTTTTTAAAAATTTAAGTAGTGGAGGAAGGGGACAAGATGGATCCCGGTTTCAAGCTGCTGTCCCTTCCCCCTTCACAGCTGGATTCCAGCAGAGGAGTCTTCCCAGCCAGGGCCTGTGCACCCCCCTTTCCTGATGCCTAGAACTCTCTTCTCCAAGCTCTTTGCATAGTTGGCTCATTTGCAGGCTGTAGTCCCCAGAGAGCTCTTCTAGGCCACGCTCCCTACTGTAGCTGTACTTCCGCTCAACTCTGCTAGTTCTCTGTTTCGTTGCCTTTATTGCGCATGTTGCCTCCACAAAGGGGAGAGTATTTGCTCTCCACTGTCGGTCTTCCTCTCTGGAACGTGCACTCTGTGAATGCACACAGCTTATCACTTTTGCTTGGTGCTGTATCTCCGTCATCTAGAACAGTGTCTGCCACACAGCAGATAATCAGTATTGGGTGAAGACCAAGTCTTGATATTACAGGAAGTCAATAAATATGTATTAAATCCCTACAGGAAACACCAACAGTCACTGGGTAGGGTTTAAGGGAATATTTGCAAGTAGCATATTTGGGCAAAAAATGAAAACATGAAAATAACATACAGACAACTAGGTAAAGGAACACCACAAGGCACTCTGATATATGATTTCTTGGCAAATGATAAGAAGGAAAATGAATGAGATTTATGGAGGGAGCAGAATTTAAAACTGTAGAATTATTGATCTTCAGAGGTAAAGGGACTAGCCCAGCGGCACACACAGATAGAAGTCTTTGCAGCACCTCATTGAGCGTTCTCCAAGCATTTCCAAGAACACAAATCACGTTATCATCTGAAGCAGTATATTCTCATCTTTGGATATTCTAATTATTAGAAGGCTGTTTTTCGTAACATGCATAGAAAAATAAGGCGTATGGACTGGGCTGGGAATGATTATTTGGCAGGGGAAGGTGTGGGCAGAGACCCAGAGCTAAGTTGGGGCCAGGGAATAACAGTGAACAGGTCTCTACATGGGAGGACCAGGTAGAAAATAACTATCTCCTATTTCTTTCAGATTGCCACAGAGAGAAAGGTCTGACAAGAGTAGAATTAGCTTCATAGATGATGGACCAGAGCAAGACCTGACACCATTTTTTTACCTACTTAGGACAATTAAAGCTCCCATTAAAAATTTAAAAATTCTACCTCTGCCAATAAAGCAGCCCGAGTTAAATATCCAGGCAAATCCGAAACTGCTGATGCCAACAAGATTTTTTTTTTAATAAGTAAAGCATCAAATTATAGTGAGAAGTATAATCACTTATACTTCTGGAGCTCATACGAATTCTAAGTAGGAGGCTGAACTTTGCTTGCCTGAGGAAGAAAGAGTAACACTTTTAGAACAGTAATAATTTTTTAAATATATAGTTCTGAAGTCATTTCCTTCGGAATGTGTAAAAGCCTGTGGATGGTGGGATTAATTTGGAACTAATTCAAGCACTGTCTTTAGAGGTTGGGGCTTATTAAAGAGATTTGCCTCCAGATTTGAAATCTTGTGACTGTTGGACTCTCTCTGGCCAAGGGAGACTAACTCAGTCACCGAAAAGCTAACATCTATGAACCCACAGCAGCAACAGTCTTCCAGGTGACTGTCCTCCTTTATATTCTTCCAAATGCTGTAATTTGTTTTAGAATGGACCATTACCAGGTTTTATTTTTCGCCCTGAAAATTTGAAGACCAGACAGCACTTCATCTAATCAAAACTACTCAGAAGTTTGACCAACCTTAGACAGTTGCAAATATCAACAGTAAACCTTTCATGTACAATAGAGTAATCCTTGGCTGATGTCAAGGACGGGATTCCCCTAGGGAGAGAAACACTGCTTTAGAAATCAAGGGGGAAATTAGAGGGTTTAATATTTCAACCAGAGTATTGTCAAACTAGCAGAGAAGAAAGTCGAGCTACTTTATATGATTGAATGCATTTCAGGTAAATCGAAGTGAAATCAAGTCCAGGATATTGTCCAAGGAGAATATCAAGTTATTTTAAAGGTAAAAGTCCATCCAGAATATCTACAATCAGGAAGAAAAAAGGAGAAGTTAGAATTTAACTGTCTGTGTGAGAAGCTTGACATCTTAGTGATTAGAAGATCCAGGATGGGAGTCCCTGTGATGCCCCAGGAATGAAACAGAATCTTTTGAATGTATATGTATAACTAATCCCCAGTGTTAGAGGCCAAGTTCACTACCTTCTGGGCTTTATTCTCTTATCTGCCAAGTGAGGATGGGGGACAGGTTGGATTAGGGAATCTCTTAGGTACATTCCAGTTCTCAAATTGGAATCAATTAGATGTGTGTTAGTGGAATTCTTATGACTGTTTCTCATACTTGTTTTATTACAAGAGGTCCTGTGAACTTCTATGTGTAGGTTCAGAGAAAAGTGAGGTACATGGAGAAAATGGTTTCTGCTTTGAAAACATGCCCAAGATTTACCCAAAGAACCTCTTGAGAATGTCATTGGATTTTCACATTGGTATTGTTTGCTTAACCTGGCTTTTCTAATGTGCAGATGTCCAGAGATTTCCCAGGAAAGAGAAGTAAAATGCCCTTGGGGGGAAGTTAAAAGCAAATCTCACCGTTTGCATGGCTGTGATTTGACACTGGCTTCTTTAGATCCCTGAATGTGGGATGCAACTTGGCTTTTCCTCCTTCTGCTTCCAGTATGTCCCTCTCTCTTCCTTCATGTGAATTCCTTCTCTCTTCCCTGTTTACAAGAGGATCATTCTTGTCCGTCCTGTGGCTCTACTAGCATCTCTCTGTCTCTCAAGCTTCTGTTGATCCATTAGTCAAGTTTCTCCTTCAGAAGAACTGCAGCCAGTATTGATCTTTTTGTACTCCTGTTTCACATGATTTAGCTCTGAATATCATATTACCTATTGCTTTATTTTTTTCCTCTTTATCGCCCCTCAACTGGTTATATACTTCTTGAAGATAGGATCCTTCTTTAATATATTGTATATCTACATAGAGCAGCGGTCCCCAACCTTTTTGGCACCAGGGACCCATTTCATGGAAGACAATTTTTCCACAGGTGGGAGCTGGGTTGGGGGGATGGTTTTGGGATGATTCAAGCGCATTACATTTATTGTGCACTTTATTTCTATTATTATTACATTGTAATATATAATGAAATAATTACACAACTTGCCATAATGCTGAATCAGTGGGAGCCCTGAGCTTGTTTTCACTTGGCACTCACTGATAGGGTGTTTTGTTTTGTTTTGTTTATAAATTTATTGATTGATTTATTTTTTGGCTGCATTGGGTCTTTGTTGCTGCATGTGGGCTTTCTCTAGTTGTGGCGAGCGGGGACTATTCTTCTTTGTGGTACGTGGGCTGCTCGTTGCAGTGGCTTCTCTTGTTGCAGAGCACAGGCTCTAGGCATGGAGGCTTCAGTAGTTGTGGCACACAGGCTCAGTAGTTGTGGCTCATGGGCTCGAGAGCGCAGGCTCAGTAGTTGTGGTGCATGGGCTTAGTTGCTCCGCAGCACATGGGATCTTCCCGGACCAGGGCTTGAACCCATGTCCCCTGCATTGGCAGCTGGATTCTTAACCACTGCGCCACCAGGGAAGTCCCACTGATAGGGTTTTGATATGAGTCTGCAAGCGATTTATTATGGTCTCTGTGCAGTCAAACCTCTCTGCTAATGATAATCTGTATTTGCAGCCCCTCCCCAGCGTTAGCAGCACTGCCTCAGCTCCACCTCAGATCATCAGGCATTAGATTCTCATCAGGAGTGCACAACCTAGACCCCTCGCATGCGCAGTTCACAGTAGGGTTCACGCTCCTATGAGAATCTAATGCCGCCCGCTGATCTGACAGGAGGCGGAGCTCAGGTGCTAATGCGAGCCACGGGGAGCGGCTGTAAGGGCTAAGTACAGATGATGCTCGCTCACCCACTGCTCCCCTCCTGCTATGAGGCCTGGTTCCTGGTTTCCCCTGATGTAGAGTATAGCCTCGTATTTGGCTGTTTTCTGCAGGAGCCTTGATTTTCTTTTGGAACCTCATTCTCGGAGTTCTGAAAGCCAAAATGACATTCTGAAATCTGTTTTAGCAGCTGTCAGCCACTGGTATAAATGTAATGATCAGTTCAAATGATAGTACATTCTAATGCGGTTGTGTGTGTGCATGCACGTGCATGTATGTATCCCTTTATAATAAAGCACCAATTTTTGTCATGTACTTCTCTTGGGAGCACAGTGGTTCTCCACACTTCCTGGGTGTAATGGAAGTGTGTATCTTATAGTTGACACCACTCTGGAAGGTCCTTGTGTAAGGAAGGAAAAGGAAGCAGCAGCTTGGGGAAGAGACTGTAGGAGACATGGTCAAAGATATTCCAGCACACAAGGGGCTCCTTTTCTTTCTTACACAGAAGATTTTATCTTTTTTTTCTAATGATCAAGTAGGACTGGGATGTGGATTGCGGTGTACTTTTTAAAGTGGAATTTCTTATACTTTATTATGTTTTATTAAAACGTTTACCTATTTTCTGTCCCATTATTCGTAATATACTAGTAGTTGGGCTTGGCTAGCCTATGATGCAATAACAAATAAATCTTGAAATCATGAGGGTTTAACAAAACAAATGTTTATTTTTCTCTCATGTCACAATTGAAGGATTGGATGCTTTCCTCAATGGCTCTTCATATAGGGACTTCATATAGGGACTCCAGTATATTCCAGAAAAAAGTCTGCCTGCTCCACTCCCATATAAAAGGAGTATATAAAAAGTTTCTTGATGAATTAAACAACTAACAGCGTGAATTCTCTTTTATTCATGCAGATTAACTATACTTCCTGTCCCCCAAACCCCACCCACCCACATACACACACGAGTGTTTTCATTCATCATATCTGTTCATTGTTAAATAATAATTGCAAAAGAGAGTGAGCTTGGAACAACAGGACTTCTGGCACATAGCACATGGGTGTGTAATCCTAAATTGAAATTTGCATTCTGAGAAACTTAAGACTTGCAATAACTGGCCTTTTCTTCATTCCAACCCTCGTAGTGCCCAACACATGTCAGTGACGCAATCAGTATTTGTGGAGCAAATGAACTCAAAACTTTCCTTAGCTTTGCCTTTACCTTGGAGCTAATTTGTTTTTTTACGTTACCTGTCTAAAAATCTTCCCTGTCATTTCCTGTCCCTGCCCATATTTGCAGTGAATGCTTTGAAACAGAGATTTGGACTTCATCTGTTGTAGCTTGACATTAAAAATTGGAGTTAAGGAATGTTTTCCAAATTCAAGAATTTACCCTTTTTGGGAACTGACATGATGTGACTTTCCTAATGTAAGTAGAAACTTAATGAAAGCATCAAATATGTAAACTGCAAAGATTTAAAGAAGAGAAATAGATTAAAGTGACTGAAGATAGTTACTGAATTAAAATCCATTCAGTGGCATTTTTCAAATGTCACCTGAATCACTCTGTATTGAGTCGGCTGCTTTCAGTATCACAGCCTTAAGGTTGATGCAGTATAGGGACAATAAAGATACGGTGTAAATTGTGAACAAAGGAAAAAAGAATTTTATTTGTTTATGGTTTAAATAGACTCTTTCTGAGCAACTTTTCACTCGAATGACCCTTGTCAAGTGGTGGTTTTTTTAGAGTAGAGAGGGGAGCTTGCAAAACTGTAAATCAGGCAATCTACATTCACATTTTGATGATCAGCAAATCACTTATTCATCTGCTAGAGTAAAGCGGATTCATGAAATCAATAAGTTGGTTATTCATTATGCCAGATACTTTTTTTTTCCCCTTTTGAAGAGTCCATAGAGCAAACACTTAACATTTCACTGAGCTAAAAAAATGAGAGCATATTTCTAGCAAACGTCTTCAGCTTCCTTTACCTTGTGTTTCTGTCTTGTTGAGAAAATGCTCAAGGCAAGTCATCACCATTGGTGTGAGATCAGTGGATGGTTATATTAATGTTAGTGATGGGGACTTTCTGCAAACATTTGTGAAGACAGGCATGCTGTAAACCGGTTAGGGATGAGTTTAATTTTTACATTTGTGAATTAAGGACTGAAGTTTCTTATGTATTTTAAGAAAATAAAATGTTACCTTGTTGCTTTGGTGGTCACACAATGGAATTGGGTTCATATAACCAATTTCCGTAAATTAGGAGTTTCTATGATGAATTTCAGATCAAGGTATTAATTTGCATCCTATCCATCCTAACTGCAGATTATTAGGGGCTCCAAATGTTTCCTTCTGAAATGCACTACCCTCTTGGCCTTGCCTCTTGCTGTTTTGTGTTTTTGAGGCTGAGGAACATGCACATGATCTGCTGCTTTAAAATTAACTGTGGAAATATGCTCTGCAGGGATTCTTTGGTCATGTACATATCACTATACCTGAAATATGTTTGCTCTTGGGTAATGAATGAATTGCAACTATGTTGCAGTATGATGCTGTGCAGTTGATTATTTTGGATTTAATGAAGAAGGGACTCTGTCAGATGGTTCCTCAAAATGAAAACTCCACGTGTGAACTTTTTCATAATGTAAAGCTATAAAATCGAGAGTTTTGCTGTGGAACAGATACTAAGCATGATGCTGATTCGGAGCTGTCGGCACACGCCTGAGCTTGTTGAAGAAATGAAAACAACAAATTTCAAGTCTGCCCTGGTTTACCTAAAAAGGGAAAAGCTTGAGTCTCTGTCATGCTCGGCCAAAGTCAAAATTCAGACTAACATTATTTAGCCCCTTTGTAGCTGTTCTCTAGGTACAGTCCTACTATCTATAGATTTGTGAGAAAAACAAAATGTTGCTCTTAAGACTTGAAGTTTATTGAGAAAATGAAGGGAGCTGGATATTTTACATATCTTCTTATTTTCTATTTTTTAAAAAGACCTTGTAATTTCTCTGTTATAATGAATGTTACAAGAAGTCTTGTGTGTGGGAAAGCTTAAAATACATACGCAAACTAAGCAGAAAAGAGGGAATAACTGTCTTCAACGTGTCTAATGTTCTGAAGGCTGCATGCTGTGCAGACACCTGCAGGCTTAACCACCTGTAAATTTCTCTGATTCTCCTTAACACGGTGCAGTTGTTCAGACTGCTTATGGTTTTAATGGCTTCTGTTATTGTTCTTCTGGGGAGAAATCTTTTTTTCTAAATATCAGATTAAGTAGTCACTACCTGATTTGAATAAATGGAGCCAGAAACATCCTGACAGTGTACCAAACAAGACCTGTGTGTATAATGTGAGTTCTTTCTTTTCAATTTTAGAATCAACCTTGTCCTATGTTAGGCAGCTGGAGGCAAGAGTAAGACAGCTGGAGGAGGAAAATCGCATGCTGCCCCAGGTGGGTGACTTCCAGAAGCTCATAGCTAGTCAGTGTCATTTGAGTTGTAGCATTTTATGTGGAATTTAAAGTCTCAGTTACATGATAGAAATCATTTTGTCAACAGCCATTCATCAACGTAGAGCGTGATTACTTTCCGTAATCAACCCCTTACCCATCATACTGTCCGGATTCTTAAGTGTGATACTAAAGGGCACAGATGTCTAAAACATGAATGTAAAATCATTTTGAAAGGAAGAAGAAAGAGAAAATGAAGAGAAGTAGAAAGTGCTTTGATGGTACTGCTCACATCCGTCATGCATGTTGTTGGTGAATATAGGGAACGGACTCTTATTTAAATGGAAAATGTGCTCCTTTATGAGCTAGGGAAAGCTGCAGGTAGCTTGAAGAGTTCATATTTTAATTAAATGAGTACTTTCTAAAATTCTTTGTGATGTAATTGAACTCTTTCAGTGCAACAAAGCAATCACAGTAATTGACAGTTTTTACTTTGGGGCTTCATTTTTTTTCCCCGATGAATGTAGAATGGCACTATTTCTGGGATTTAACGCCTTGCCATATGTTTTACTGTAAAAACTTTTTCCACGGGCTGATACCTTGGTGAGAATGATGTTGGTTGAGGTCGTGGTTCTTGGGAAATGTTTTGTTGAAGAGTTGAACAAATCTACTCATTCTAGCTTGGTTTCCTTGACAGCCGGGTAAACGGTAATGTCTTTTAATATGTCATAAAAAGGAGTCTTCTCAGCATTTAGTCGCTAGTGTTCTTTCTACATTCTGGTGACTATTTCTATTTCATAAGTGACTAAGAGAAAATTAAACCTCAAACAGCTTAGTAAACAGTTTAAATGTCAAGACAAAGACTGTTTATAATTCAGGAGAAGACATATAAACATTACTACAAAGACTTAATTAATGCAAAGGCTTTGGAAAGATATTTTAGGTCTTTTTAATCTCGTTTCACTTTTAAACTAGTTTTGCCCACTGATGATGATTTGAGCTGTCAGGTACTGCATGTGGGAATGCCTCTCTCTTTCTTCCACTGGCCAGCCATCCAGATAGAAATCACGAGATTAAATGAAATTAGTCTATTTCTCACCCTTCTCAAACTGTGCATATGTCAATGCTCATGATGACAGAAAGGATTGTTTGCATTATGAAATAAAATACTACTGGTAGAGTATTTTCCTGTGCTCTTCTACACTTTTCATTTTTTAAATTTCTTTGCCGTTTTCCCTTTTATATTGGATTCAGAGTATAACTGTGCTAATACCCTTAACGGACAACATCTAACGTCTCTGTTCCAAGAAACCTAAAAGATGTAATTATTTTATATACGGTTATACCATCTCTCGGGCAACTGGGAATGTAAGTGACAAGAAAGAGGGAAAAAAGAGATAATGTTTCTTGGTTTTTCTCTGAGTGAGAATTGAAACTCATACCGAGTATTGAATGAGTGCATGTGTGCTGTCTTACTGAAAAAGAGGCACAAAAATAATTATAAGATTGATTTTTAAAACTCTGTGAAAGTGAGTGTTAGAGGCCTTGAAGGGAAATCAGAAGAGTCCAGGGAAATCAGAAGAGTCCTCAACTATACTTGATATGTGTGTGCATATTTAAATGCTTGCGTAGTTAAGAGTAGAAGAGATTAAACCGCTTTCCAAATTAAACTATTTTCTCCAAAATGCGTATAATTTTAAATGCATTGCTATTTTTTATCTAAGATGATTGTTGTTGTTGTTTTTCCCCACAAGAAATGGCTAAGAAAGACCATGTTTTATTGAACTTAAGATGTTATTGATGTGAGAAGCACCATTATCATGTGTACTATTCAGAAAGAAAAAAATGTTGTCAATTATACCATGTCCAATTCTTGCTGATTTCAGTGATGATAAAATGGAAAAACAATGTTTTAGAATTAAACAGCTCTTTACGTGTCCAAAGCACTTTCATGCAAAGAAAATCTGTTGTTTGAAATATGCTATTGGACTTATGCAACGAATATCTATCTCAGTTCATAAACATTATTTCTGTTAAATTTCTGTATTTGAGAGCATTGCCTTCGTTTATAGCTAAGAGATATGATAGAACCACAATTTGCAACTACTTGTATTGTATAAACACAACTGAAATGAACAGGGACAGTAGGTGAGATCTGAGGATGGAAAACAGTAAATGGACCTTAGAGCAGTGGGAATCATGTCAGGTGAATCCTCGTGGAACTCTGAGACTTGGGCCGACTAGCACAAAGACATATGTAGTTTATTCTTAGATGTTTATTGGTACTAAAACAAATAATTGTGAGATTTCCCTGCAGAAAGGATTTATGACTGCATGATGTGAGCTGATTTGCAAGGTCAGTTCAATGTGACAAGTTGACATCCTTGCATAAATTAGTTTCAGTATCTGAACACTTGATATCCAATTATAAGAGCTTGTTCACGGTGCCTTGATTAGAAGGTATTATTTTTTTACTCCCAAGTTTATAAAAATATGTCCACTGTCTTTGGATAAACAGTAATAAGAATATAGTTGGCAATTGGAATTCCAAGTATATCAGATATCTTTTGTGATATCTGTAGCAGGTCCTTTGCTGTTAGTTTAGTATTTAGACTAATTACATAAAACCTCTTCCTGGATCAAGAAATTTCCTTAATGCTTACTTTCATTCCTTATATAAAACTGTGTATAATGAACAGAAAGTCACAACTTTGCTCTAGAAATACATATTTAAAGATAAACAGGATGAGTGTCATAAATGCTTGTGGATATCCTTCTGGTTAGGTGCAAAGGCTTCCATTTCTTGATGTGTAAATGACAAGGTTCCTCCCAGCTCTTGTATTTCATAGGCCTAAGTGTAATTAAAGCTTGGGTCCAGTCTTATACCCATGCGAAGTTACCAGGTCCCAGAAAGAAGGGTTTTTTTTTAGAAAATAGATAGGAAAGTGCAGTGAAGATTGAGTTTGGTTCTGTCTGGTGGGGAAGAGGAGCTCACAGAAGGCATGGATGAAATGTCAATGTGGAGGCCACGGCCGATCAGCACCTAGTAAGCACAGAGCTCTCGGCTCTGCCGCAGCCTTTGCAACATCCTCCAAGGATCACTGAGCTACGCTGTACGTCAGTTAGGAAAAGCAATATTTCAAAGGTGTCTTAAAGTCAAACAGTCTCATTAATTTCAGAAAATGCAGTATTATTTGCTAGGTATTATTTGAAAAGAAAATGCCTTTTTACTTGTGTTTTTATTTTGCGAGGAAGACAACATGAGGTCTACCCTCTTAACAGATTTTTAAGCGTTTAATACAGTATTGTTATCTACAGGCATGATGTCGTACTTCCGATCTCCAGAACTTACTCATCTCGCGTAACGGAAAGTTTATACGTGCTGATTAGTGACTCCCCATCTCCCCCTGCCCCTCTCCTAGCCCCTGGCGACCACCACTCTGCTCTTGGCTTCTGTGAGTTTGACTGTGTCAGACACCTCATATTATATAAGTGGAATCATGGGGTATTTGTCCTTCTGTGGCTGGCTTATTTCTCTTGCCATAATATTGCCGTTGGATCCAGCAATCCCACTTCCAGATAGTCACCCAGAAGAACTGCAATCAGGATCTCAAAAAGACATTGAAACTCCTGTGTCTATTGCAGCACTGTTAACCATAGCCAAGATGTGGAAGCAACTTTAAAGGTACATCAACAGATGTATAGATAATGAAAATGTGGCATAAACATATAATGGATCATTATTCAGCCTTTTGAAAAAGAAGGAAATCCTGCCATATGAGACAACAAGGATTAACCTTGAAGATGCTTTTTTGAAAGTTGGTATAAGTGATCACTAAAGATAACCTGGACCTGGGATATTATCTTCCTTGAACACATAAACTAACATGAACATTTTTTACAGATTACATTTAAAAATATTTCACACGATTGCATCTACCCTCTCATAATATATACCTGTAATGCTAAAACTGCTCAGAGTGGTCTGTCAGCTCCACTGTGTACATATTTAATACAATATGAACCCTAAATGAAGATTGTGTGTTACTTAAATAAATGTAGCTGCTAGCTATGAAATTTTGTTAACTTTCAAATCCAGTGAGGTAAAGTCACCCACAACGTCATAAGTAAGCATTTATAAATTACAGACCTGAGATGGTGTAAAGTTGTAGTTGTAAAGGAATTTCATATCAAATTTAAGCAACATTTCTATCTCAGGTATATTTACACATAAACACAAGCTTGCTCTGGATAAAAAGGCATTAATTTTCAAATCTGACTAGAACCTGACATATGAGATTGGTGGACAATCCCCTCCCTTAGAAAAGGCATATAAGGTTCACAGAGTCTGGGAGTATAGTCCTGGGCAGACAGCTGATTACAGACAGACCCAGGCTAAGACACAGGCCTATTCAGTGTTCCTTCTAGTGTACACACAGTGCCCTCCATCAGTCATTTCATACCATTAACTTACTTCACTGGAATTAAGCTGCTAAATCTATTTTTATCTCATTGTCAAATTGTTTTTTTAACCCTTATCTTAAAAATTAACATTGGATCTGCTTAGCCATCTAAGATTTGTTAGACGTTTATTCTATTCCTGCTTTTAAGGGAAGTATTGTTCTTCAAGCCGCGGTATCGTAAATGAAAGAAAAATGCATTTTAGAGCCTTCTCCTCCCTGACGTGTTTCCCAGATACTTCAGAATCATAAAGTTTTATTGTACAAACCCACAGACCCATATCTGCATGAAAAATTCATACTTAACAGAATGTGGTCAGAGAAGGTCTTTCCGTTCAGATGATTTGGAGGTAGGTGGGTAGGGAAACATAGATACGGTAGTGGTTTTCAAGGCGTTTCCCAGTGACATTTGATATTTTAGCCTAAATTCAAAACCCTTGCTTGGATCTCTCTGCTCATTCCATTGTCCCTTTCTTGATGGTCACAAAGGTGTTTTTAATCCAGACCTAGCCAATATGTTTATGTGCTATGTCTGCAATGCAGTCTGTTCAAGGAGAAAATATCTTAAAGTGGATAGTGAAGAATATCTGATGATTTTATTATAAATAATACTATCCTTTGAAGACATCAGTTACTTTTCAGATACACCCATAAGGTAAAAACTAATATTTTTAAAGCTATTTTCACCTATCTTGTTTTGAGTTTGGAGTTTGCTTTATGGAGAGGGCTAAAGACAAGAAGCAAGCAGTTTGCTGTAAATCCAAAGCCAATTAAGTACATTTGCTACAAGTCTTACTGGGAAACCTGTCTTTTCCTGTCATACTCTGGCACCAACATCTGCTTGGAAAGCACTGTGTGTCCTTTATGCCTCAGAGGCCCTCTCCAGAACAAACCACCCACCTCCTGAGACCAGGGTTTTAGAGCAAGTTTTCCAGCATCAGCGTAGGTGCCTGGTGTCCTATGCCTGCCCTGTGCTGTGGGTTCAGCAAATGTGTTAGAAAGGCACTGGCAACTTGGAGCACCACTGAGTGGGCCCTTTTCAGCAAGTGTTTCTCTGTCTGTTGTGCTGGCACACACACAAGAGTCTAATTTTAGGAGTGGAAATGAAAAATCTCCCTCTCGTGTAATTCGGTTGCAAGGTGGCCTCAACAATGCAGTCTTTCAGTGCACTGGGAAAGAGACAGAGCCGTTTTCAGAGCAGTTCCTGAACAAAGGAAAGAAGCTGTCACCATTGCCAGAAGTGCTGAGGGAGGGTACCCAGGAGCTGAAGAAATCGAGCCCCTCACTTCCATGGCAACACACCCCAGGTCCAGCATCTCATCTCGGAAAAGCTCCCTCACCTGTGTGCTTATGCAGATTGCCGGCGTGCTGGGCAGAGATGGGGGGGGGGGGCGGGGAGGGTCGTTTCTCTCTGAGATGTAGATTTCCCTCCTATGCTTTTCCTGTTTTGCTGTGAAGTATTTATCTATTGTGTCACTCTTTCTCCTTTCCACATTTTCTGACTTTATGTTTTGCAAGTCATTTTTGCCTTATCGGGTCATAAATATATGGCTCTTCTACGGTTGGAACTGCTCTGGAAGAAAAATTCAGTAACTATAGCACAAAAGCAGACACAGAGTAGTGCTTTCGAGGACGCTAAGAGCGAATGGTGGTATCCTTCAGTTGTTATTTGCATGGAAATTACCTTTGTGGCACTCATGAGGGGCAACTTGCACAAAAAAGTTTTTCATGGATAGCAACTCTAATTATGTTGCACAACCTGAGTAGAAGCTGGATGCTACTGATAGAAGAAATTAGTTACATCCATTAAGGGTTGGTTGCTGCTAGAGCCATATTTGGGGAAAAAATGGACTCCACCAGAGAAATAGTGCTTGTGGATTACAATTTTCTCTAAATCACCATGATTTATATAATTAAAGAAAAGGAAAAAAGCTTTTTCTGTATAGAGTTTTCAAAGGAGATGGGTACTACACAAGTGGTGTGGGTGTATTGGAATAAAAGAGACAGATATGGGAAGTAAGTTGATGGGGAAAGTCATGCTGGAGAACCTAAATACATGGAGACTGGATTAAGGGAAAAGCGAAAATCTATCAGAGAAAATATCAAAGAGAGTAAAGCTCACAGCAAAAATGTCTAAAGCAACATGGAGTCTCTCAGAGTGAAGGGATTTGCAACATTCTTCTGTCACCCCCTCATGCTTAAGGATTCTTGTTTGAGAATCTGCTACATGATGAGAAATCTTATTTCTCATGAGGGAAAATAGGTGAAATAGAAATGCAACAAGCAACATAGCTATACTACTTATTAAACTTATTAATAGAATTATTGAATTTAAAAGGTACTCCACTGTTAGGGACTGTGGTATCAATAATTCATATTTAACAGTGTTGCCTTTTTATAGCTATACTGGTATGTTAGTAATTCTACCACTAGGGCATATTTTAAAAAATGTTGTTTTGATTTGTAGTAGCCATAAAAAATAGTAGCATTTTTGCTACCTGTCCTTGGCAGAATTTGTCACCAAAAACAATGGGACTCTCTTAGCACAAAGTTTTGCTGTGTAGTAGTATCAACTAGAATCATAGGTATTTGAATGGGAAGCAATATGGAGGAATATTTGGGGAAAATTTGGGATGGAACTACAAGAGAAATTAATGTTGCCTTGTCCTGTAGAAATGGCTCTCATTATTTTTTTAATCCAAAGTGGAGTCAAAAATGTTTTATGAGGTAAAGATGAAACAGTCTTCCCTTTTCTTGCTTTTTCTAAGGGTAAGAAAACAGTCTCAGAGAAAGTGGTGGAAAGTACTGTGTAATGTTTGACTTGGGGATTAAATTAAGCAAACTAAATGTAAATACTCTTGAAATATGGATATCAAAAAATGAAAATGATGAAAACCTGGCTTAGTTGACACTTGTAAAGGTGCAGAGACTCCCGTTGGAGCACAGTCTCACTTTGGTCTCCATTTCCCGTTGGAGGTCACTACCTCTCTGACTGATGGAAAAGAGGCATCTGAACTGTGCTGTCCTCCTCTTCTTTCTGGTTCAAATCTTTCCTACAGTGGGGTTT